>NW_005871121.1:173937-203644 GCF_000147115.1 Myotis lucifugus
CCTGGGGCTGTGCAGCAAACAGACCCACCTGGCGATGGGCAGCCCTGTCACCCGTCACTCGTGGCCCACACAGGGAAAAGGAGGGCAGCGAAGGATAGGTGGGGTGGTGGGGGGGGGAGGGGCTGCTTATTTTTAGCCACTTATTGGCCGGGGCTTTGCAGACCACGACGGGCTCCTGCTCCAGCGGCTGCTGCTGTTTCTCCCCGCCAGGGCTGGGATTGGTTTGTTTTCCAGGCAGCCACCTCAGCCTCCCCCGCTGCGGCGGCGGGCCCAGGGCAGCGTCCGTGTCTATTATTTTTGATTGCCCGTCTTATGGGGCATGAAATCGCCGCGGGGAACGCGGGCTTGGCAGTGCCCTCATCTCCCGGGGCAGGGCTGAGGGGCAGCAGCAGGGAGGTGCCAGCCAGGTGCCGCCCCCTGGCCCCCGAGGACATGGGAAAGGCTGGTGCCAAGAAGCAAGAGGAAGGCGTCAGCCCCCACCTCTGCCCTGGCTGGTGCTGCTGGGGCCGGCCCTTCCTGCCCAGGGAGAGCTGAGGGGACTCGGTGCCTCAGTTTCCCTTTTCTGCCAAGTCTGCGGGGCCGTGCTCCCTCGGGGGGGAAAAGCTCCAGGTGAGGATTCCTTGCCTCTTCTCGTATCTGGCTGCTCCTGAGGTCCCTGGCTTACAACTCCAATCTCTGCCAACCCACCCTGAAGGGTAGCAGAACACGCTACCCCAAACCATGCCGCTTTGTATATGGATTCTTAAACTAGGCACTTAAACAGCCAACGGGAGAGAGGATTTCTCTGAGCGCCCCTGGTCAGCCTAGAGACAGAGCCTCCCACTGGAGCTCAGCTGCTGTCAGTCCCTCCCAGGGACTTACCCACCCCTGACCCTCACCCGGGCAGAAGACTGAGTGACTCCCACCCAGACCAGCCTCGTCACCACGATCAGGCCTCCCCCGCTTTTCCTAAGGGCCCATCCACCCTTCCCAGCAACCATTTGGTCCCCGAAAGGGCCTCCCTCCCTCGCCCCTTCCCTATGAAGGGGCATTTAACCCTGGTTCCAAGTCACCGTGGGGAGCTATTCATCCCCACCCTGGGGCTCGCCCATGTACACAGGAGGCATCCACGTTCATAAACTTCTGTTTGCTCTTCTCTTGTTAATCTTTGATTACCGGGGTCAGCTAAGAGCTCAGCAGCCTTCTCTGTTGCTCTGTCTCAAAGCTCCCTCCCCTTTGTCTCACAAGGAAGGCAGTGGTTGGGTGAGGGCCCACCCCAAATCCTTCCTTAACTTACTAGTAAGTGTCGAGTTAGTTACAGCCTCAAAGACTCATTTCCAAGTTCGGTTTCATCCACAGGCACCAGGGGGTAGGATTTGGACATATCCTTGGGGAGGGGGACACTATCCAACCCACCCCAGCAGGTGCTGGTGGTGTTTCTCGGTGGCCCCGAGCCGCAGTGCACCAGGGCCCGAGGACACCCGGCTGCCAGAGGCTGTCCCGGGAGAGCTGCCTCTATGCCCGGCCTCCTGGTCCTGTGCAATTGGGACGACTGGTCCACATCTGAGACCTGAGCACAGAGTAAAGGCCTTTCCCTCCCCGCTGGCCGGTAAGCAAGGAAAATGGAAGAAATAGGAAGAAAGGGGATTGAGTCAAAGAAATCAGAGCCTTACCGAACGTGCGCCCCCCCGGGCAGAGGAGCGAGGGGATAGAGAGGAGGCAAACGAGGCACAACCCCACTGAGGTGCTGGAGCCCCTGGCACACCCTTACCTGGGCCCGGAGGGGGGGGAAGGATCAAGTGGGAGCTGACACTTGGGGACCCTGGGCAGCTCCTGGCAGAACTCAGGCTCATCGTCACCTCTCCTGCCTCGATGGTGGACGCTTTCCAAAATGAGGTGCCTTCCCCTGCCTCGATGGTGGACGCTTTCCAAAATGAGGTGCCTTCCCCGGAGAGCCCAGGACCCCCCACCCTGAGTGGTTCCCCTCCACAGTCACACACCCCGAAGCTCCTGCTCCTTTCTCCCCTCAAATGCCCCAGGCACAGGGCTCCTTCCCCCAGGCCCTCCCTTCTCCTCTTCCAGGGGAACAGACCTCATCCTATAAACAAATTCAAACCGACTTGGGAGTTAATGACTGAAACGCTAACAACAAAATGGGCTGGGGCGGGGGAGGCTGTGAGTCAGAAAAGGAAGCCCTGTGGCGGCTGGTCAGTTCTGAGACAGGCGACAGGCTGAGGCCTGATTTGGGGTGGAGGGGCTCTGGCCATCAGCCCACGTTCACGGCTGGTGTCGGGCCGCCTCCAAGTGGCCCCCCTGCCCTGCCCTCTCAGGCCAGTGGCCTTTGTGGGACCCCCAAGCGGTCTCCTTGGACCAGCTTCTGGTCCTGTGAACATGCTTCAGGATTAGTCATAACTGTTTCCTTCTATTCTAGAGGCAGCTGCTGAGGCACACACAGGCCGCACGGCAAAGCTGCTGTGATCCGAGCCCAGGTGTTGTCTCCTGAGCCCACGCCTTCTACGCGGATGCTGTTACTAACCCGTTCAACACCGCCCCCTTCTCTCCGTCTCCCTCAAGAGCCAACCATTCTCAAGTGTTTGGGTTTGGAAAAGCACTTGCAAAATGCCTTAGGTGTGTGCCTGCCTGTTTAACCTCATGAGGGTGCGTCACGATTGTGGATCGCATTCCCCTCCTTGCTTTTTCTACCCAGCACTGCTTTTAGGGTTCCACGTTTGTGTGAACAGAGACCTTCTTGCCGCTGCAGGGGCCCATGGTTTGCTCCTGGAGTGTTTCACCATCCATCCTCCCAGGGATGGGCCTCTCCCGCTACACCCCCCCCCCTCCCACACACACACCCCAGCACAAGGAAAATTGCCATGGACGTCCTCGTACCTGTCCCCTTGAGATGTCAGGCTGTCTTTGGAGCATGTGCCAGGAGCAGAAAGGTGGGACCTCAGGGTAGGCAGAGCCCGCACCTGCCATTTCACTCAGCAGAGTGGCCACGCTGGTCTGCAGCTCATCTCCTCTGCCACATGGACTTCCTTCCCACCAGGCTCCCTGACCGTGAAACAGCGAAGCGTGTCGGGCGGGACTGTCAAGGCCGGCGAGGAGCATGGCTCTGGTGAACCAACCATGTGAGAAGAGTGAAGCTACAGAGTGTCACGGTGTAGAAATGCTATTAATAGTCATTGATGAACTGTTACATTTTTGCCAAATTACCAGACTGTCCAGTAATTGCCAGTGCGTGTCAGTGCTGGCTGTCTTCTGTTCCCACGTCCAGATCTACTCCGCCTGCTCCGCCTGGGCAGCCCCGCGGGCTCTCCTCATCTGTGGCTCCTGGTGAGGCTCTGGCAGGGGGCCGGCAGGCGGAACAGGAGAGGAGTAGGGTTTCTTCCCGCTGCTACTCCCGTGGACCCTGCCTCACTCCCTTAGGCCTTCCTTCCTCCGCTTTTCAGGCCTAGAGGGGGCCAGCCCTGGGGTCCCGCAGCATCTCTGGCTGATTTCCCTGACCTCTACCCACACCTACGCCTTTACTGAGGGAATGTGCGCCGGGACCCTGCCTGGGAGACAGTGTCTGAGAAGACACGAATGCTGGGCTGGACCCGATGCTGCTGAGGGAGGCAGTTTCAGCTCTAGCATTGGAGGACAGCGCTGCCCTCACACACCTGTCTGGGTGCCCCAATCAGAGACCTTGCAGTCCTCACTTACCTGCACACCATCACCGCCTCATTGCCTCCCTCCTGGGCAGAGGCCTCAGGTCCGTGCATGCCCCACCCCACCCCACTCCAGGCTCTTCCTCTGGGTCCCTTCAGCTCCCAGGGTTTACCTGACCTAGCTTTCACCCCCCCCCCCCATCCCCTACCGTCATGACTGTCATAAGATAGTAAACTCTCCACGGGCCCAGATTCCCAGGTTCTCAGCACAGTGCCTGGCCCATAGCAAACCCTCAGTGTTTGTGGAGTGCTTGCTAGCCCTGTGGTGTTTTCCCTAAGCACTGGGATCCTCTCTGGCCCAATGGACACAGTGGTCAGCATCTGTCTGGCCCCTCTACTACCCAGTCCTGGGCCCATGGCTTGTTCCTTTGGGAATGAGCTGGAAGATGTGGTTGGGAGGTCATGAGGGGCTGGAGGGCTGACACTTTAATTGCATAATTATTTCCTCAACACAGATGGTGGTGGGAAGATGCGGCCCGCAGCCCGCAGGATGGATGGTATGTGGACGGGTGAGTTATATTTTCCCAGATAAAAGCACTGATTGCCTATAAACTCTGATTCTGCCTGATGTAAAAGCCACTTTATTGCACATCTAGAAATTACTACCCGTATAAAAGCACATTATTGTGATGTAAAAATAGATTTTTATGTAATTTTTCCCTGCTACCACCTTGTAATTCCTCATTCCCGAGCGCCCGAGATTGCACTGAGGTTTATTTTTCTCTTTTAATTGTTTGCCACGGCATGCCAATTCTGGTGAGGTATTCTCCCCGCCATCAGAGCAGGGCCCGGGCATAAATAACAGCCGTCCCTTCACGGCAGGCAGGGTTGTGGGGCACCCAAACGCCATCCAGCAACATCAGGCTCCATGTTATGCTACAGTTTGGAAGAGGGTGAGCCCACAGGAGCGCTTCCTGCCCTCCCCGCAGAAAGCCCTGTCAGTCGAGAAGATTGTTAGATGTAAGGCTTAAAGTTTTCTTTGCTGAAAAGCAAGCAAGCAGCGACAATCGGATAGACCCTCTCATCGGCAGTTTAAATGTCTCTGGTGAGGTCCTCAGTGCTCAGGTAAATTCTGTAAGGCTCACACTACCTCAGTAGTTCTCAATAATTCTAAGTCAATGGAGAGGAGAAGAATGACATGAGTTTGGAAGAAAACTAGAAAAATTCAGGATCCAATTCAGTTTAAAGCTTAAAAATAAAACTTCCACCTTTCTAGATTCTACTGAAACATAGTTCCCCTCCCCCTGAAGTCACCCTCATTTTTATCAAAGATAGCCCAATCAAGACTAATCACTGCATTAAGCCCGGTTTCAATTTGGCCTCACTATTTGCATAAACACAACAAGAATAGTCATTGATTATATAGGTTCTCTTAAATCTGCTTTGCTGGAACCTCATAAGGAATCTCCAAATTGAGCTTTAATCAGCCCCTCAGGGAAATAGGCCAAACCACTAGTTGTCATCAGGCTCTGCCTGCAATCCCCTAGATTTGGGCAAATTCCTCAAGTTCTTGAGGTTCCCCAGAGTGTCTTGCGGTTCTTTCTTTGTCATCTCCCAGGAAGCCAACCTCTGCTCCGTACCAGCAAAGACTGCCATGAACCGTGTGACTAAGCACGGTTCCAGACCATTCTTCTAAGGGGCTCTTATCGGCTTCAAGGTCAATCTTAATTCCTTAAAGCCTTCTGGTGACATCGAGAGTCAGGCATCTCTCTCTCAATCATGACATCAGTCAAAGCCTTGGTTAATAAAGCCACAGCTGGAAAGTGGTTTTATGTGTCCTATTATAAAGAGAACAGATTATTATTGGATTCCTGCAAACAAATATATTGGCATGATAATAATAATACTCATTAAGAGTTGCCAAATTCTAGAGGGAGAAAAATATAAATGCTTCAGTATTACTTATGAGGGTGTAATTTACCAAATTTCTCTAGGGAAAAAAACAAGTTTCTTTAATAACAAAAAGATTTAAAAGTCAGGACTATTTTAAACAAAGTCATAAGAATAATTATCCTTAGTTCATTCAGTCCCATATAACCAATTTTTGTTTATCTTGATTATTCACCAGAATTTCCATGAATCCAGTTATTATTCTTTAGAGTTCTATAAATCTTCATCTAGTTCAAATATGACCTGCTTAGAAATATGTAATTTAGAGTAATTAGGGTAAAACAATGACTGTCTATAAATGACAAAACTTAAAATGACATGGTTATAGACCTGATTATAATGCAACTGATAAAGAATTTGCTTTTCTGTAAGATATAGCATTCCAAGATAGCAATTCAAATTACAAATGAAAGTATATCAGAACTTTGCAAACTCCTAATCTCTAGAACATCAATTTTATTTTATTTTATTTTATTTTAAAACCTATTTTCTCTTTTTTTTAAAATATATTTTTATTGATTTTTTTACAGAGAGGAAGGGAGAGGGATAGAGAGTTAGAAACATCGATGAGAGAGAAACATCGACCAGCTGCCTCCTGCACACCTCCTACTGGGGATGTGCCCGCAACCAAGGTATATGCCCTTGACCGGAATCGAACCTGGGACCTTTCAGTCCGCAGGCTGACGCTCTATCCACCGAGCCAAACCGGTTTCGGCTAGAACATCAATTTTAATAAAAAATATGTATACAAATAAAACAATATTATTAATTTTTATTTTATTTGGCAAAGCTTCCCATGTAATTTCAAGCATATTATATAGGCCTAATTAGTTTTTTTTAAAAAACCCAAAAACCTCTTTCATAAGGAGAGAGAACAAATCCTTGAAGTATTGCAGGGTCCATTGGAATAACTCAAAGTTATTTCTGGGTTTAAGAAAAAGCCTCTTAAAATTCAAACCTTGGGAAAGTTGTCAAACATAGTTAACCAAAAGATTATAGCATAAACTTTTTGCAAACCCAGGTAAATCAAATACATTTTATGGTAATAAATATAAAAGATGTCAACCAAACTTAAACCAGTTTTAATATCAAATATTTTGTCCAGACCACAGGATTCTGCTTAGTTTATATAAGTATTAAACTCTTTAGGTCAATAACATATTATGTCCTAGTTATGCTATTGAGGCAGAAAATGCACCACACATAATACAGACAAGCACGTATCACATAAAGACGATACAACTCTAGCTGGTTTGGCTCAACTAGGGGACTGGGGACTGAAGGGTCCCAGGTTTGATTACGGTTGAGGGCACAGGCCCGGATTGCGGGCTTGATCCCCAGTGGGGGGCATGCAAGAGACAGCCGATCAATGATTCTCTCTCATCATTGATGTTTCTATCTCTCTCTCCCTCTCCTTTCCTCTCTGAAATCAATAAAAATATTTTTAAAAGAGTGTATACATAAATACCATACGAATAATCCAAATTACTAATTTTTGTAGAGAAGGCACACGATTTTTTTCATTTGCTCTTGACAACTTTCAAGGAGACTGGAAAGGTGAAGGAAAGGTCCTAATTACCCAGCAAGTTGAGACTCTCAAAAGCTTCAGCCCTAGCTGGTTTGGCTCCGTGGATAGAGCGTCGGCCTGTGGATCAAAGGGGGTTCGATTCCGGTCAAGGGCACGTACCTCGGTTGTAGGCTCCTCCCAGGCCCTGGCCCTGCCTGGGGCACGTGCAGGAGGCAAACAATTGATGTGTTTTTCTCACACTGATATTTCTCTCTGTCTTTCCCTTTCTCTAAAAATTAATGGAAAAATATCCCCGGATGAGGATTTAAAAAAAACAAACGAACCAAAAGCCGGTTCAAGGGCCATGAGTGAGTGGTGGAAACAAAGTGTGGGTTCCAATCCGAGGCATCAAACAGCGGTGAGCGCCTAGGCAGGGCGGCGCTGGCTCTAGAACCGTTACAGGAAAGCAGGGAGGCTGGGGGCTGCTGCGGCTCACTGGAGAGTCGGAACAAAAAGAAACCCAGTGACAGAAGATACTAAATGCTCCAGAGAGAGGACGGGTTACAGCACGAGTGGCCTGTGGACGTGTTGACCCGGTGTCCTGAGAGCGGCCTGATTAATGACGGGACAGTAGATGCTCTGAGAATGGATTTACCCGATCAGACGTGGAACTCAACTCCATGCCAGAGAAAGTGTGTTCTGTCCTGTGGATGTGTTTACCCCGTGCCCTGAGGGTGGCCTGACCAACGACCAGGGCAGTAGCCAGGTGCCATAGGGATGGGTTTACCCCACTCACACAGGGTGCTTAACTCCACGCCAGACATGAGGGGGAGAAAAGGGGTCCCTTTGGACATTAGGGTGATCAGGTCTTGACTCACGGGACCCCATCCCCCAGGTGTTACCCGGGAATGTGTGGGGGGTGCCTCCACGTCCAGAGGGCAGGGTTACCTTCCCTCTCAGCTTTGATGGGGCACGTTTTGACTAAGGACTTGCTCCTCAGCTGACTGGTAGGTCCCCCCCCCCCCCCCCATCAACATGAGAGGAGAGCATCAAAGGTCGCGGAGAGGAATCAGCTGGGGGAGGGCTGGCACCTGACTGAGGGTTTTCTCTTACACACTTTCTACAGCTTCCACAACCCCTCTCACCCGTTCAGAATAACCATTTTTAGAACAGTGCACTTTCTTCTTTAAAAAGATTTATCTTGATTGTTGAAAGTATTACAGATGTCCACTTTGTGTTTGTTTTTTCCTCATGGACCCCCTCCTCCCGCCCCCGCCCCTCCCAAGCCTTTGCCACACTATTGAACAGCGCACTTTCAATCCTGGCTCTGGCTCTCTGGAAGTGTTATAGGAAAGGAATGAGCCTAGGCCGGGCTGCTTCGGCTCACTGAGAAGTCAGAGAAAAGGGGGCTTTGGGGACAGGCTCAGGGGGTTAGCCTGGGAGGGGCTGCCACTGCCCATTGCTCCACTGGGTGCAAGTCTTGTGGGGTCCCTGAGAGTTTAGGAGATGCACTGCACCGGGTCCTTTGCTTTGAGGTTTTTTACGGGCTGAGAGTTTAGGGGAGGTCTTAGGGGAGATCCCAATAGAATATTCATCAGCTTTTCCAGCTGTGCCCTTTCATGGTCATGGTCTCCACTGACTGGTCAGCCCTAGGGGAGGGGTCATTGTAGCTGGTCCTGGCATTGCCCACCTGGTTTTGCTGCCTTTCTGGGCCTGGAGCTGAAATACAACCGAGGCCTAGATGCTACCTCCAGGGCGGTGACCTTCTGGATCTGACCGTAAATTGCTTGGCCAGTTTATCCAGCTGCCTCAGTTTCCCCAGTCCACTTGCCTAGCTTCTGACTAGCCTGCCTCATTAGGAGACGTCAATAATTAATTACAGTTGACTTTCTAGTGTGACCTCAGAACCCTTCTGCACACAGCACCCGAGGGAGCCACTACCCATTGATCCGACTGGCACTGTGTGAGATCTCTGCCCTGGGAACTAACTGCCCGCCACAGACCAGGCCAGTCCGATCGCAGTGACACCCCCTGCTCCCACCCTCACACTGCGCTGCACAGGGGCTGTGCGGCACCGGCCTCTCCAGATGTTCACAGCTGGAGGGTGAAGTCCAGCCCTGACCTGTCTTGTCCACGCAGGCTCCTCTCTCTAGGGGACGAGATCACCTAAGTGGCTCACCGCGGTGGGCCTGTGTGGCTTTTGATACTCTCACACCCTGAGTAACTTCGAATCAGACACTGACCTCTCCTGGTGACCCCGTCAAACGGAAATGACCACCAGTCATACACTATGTCCAGAGTGTGCCCCTCTGTCCCCAGGGTTTCAGTGAACATGGAAGCGTCACACGCCTGGGACGCCGGGTGTGGGGTGCTCAGCCTGCGCCCGGGGCTTCTGCACAGCCCTGCCCTGGCTCTGCTCCCAGACTTTCTCATGTCCCAGCCAGAGAAGCCCAGGCCCACGCAGTGGGCAGGCCTGCTGGGGCTGACGGGCACAGCAATTCCCATGGCAGCTCTGGGGCGGGAGTGGGGCTGTGACGGGCTGCTTGCCTGCCTGCTGAGGCGCCAGGAACCTCCAGCACCGGGCTCCCTGCTGGGGGTGGGACACGCTGCTCCACACTTTCTAGCTGCAGCACCCTGCTCTCGAGCACGGCCCCCGCAGCCCACCCCACCCCACCCCCTTCTCTGCCCACCACCGCACTGCCCCCCACAGGGCTTTCTTAGGAGCCACACCCACTCACGCTCATCAGTGGGGCAGGTTATCAGTTGGGCTAATCAGGTGGCTGCTGAGACACCTGCACACAGCCACTCCTCCCCCCACCTGTGCCTTCTGCCTGCTGGGCCCAGATGTTAGGTCCCAGGGGGTGTCCATGGGTACGTTCTGGCTGGGTGTGGCATCCCCCATGCCCGGCTGAGGAGGGCCACACGCCCTCCCTCACCATGGGGTCAGGCACTCCGAGCACTTTGCTGCTGTATCGTCAGCACATTATAGGTGCTCAGTACACGTGGTCTGTCCAGCTGCAGGCTTAGTCCCAGGCCACCCTGCTACCCACCTCCCACCACTCCACAACTGGAGCCTCCCGGGAGACGGCCAGGGACTCAGCAAGTGACCTCAGCCCCCTGCCCGTCCTGGTACCCTGGCTCCCATCTTGCCTGAGCCACACGATGCTCCCACGAGCAGGAGCAGGCCTCCGTGTCTCAGACTTTGGCAGCATTGTCCCTAGTTCCTTTCACTCAAACAGTTCTGGGCTGTCCAAACTCCCACCTGAGCAGCCAGCTGCTGGCCACCCAGACGCAGAGGGTTGCCTGCAGCGCGTCTGCCCTGAGCTGTAACAGTGGCCGTCACGGAACGCTGAGTCGGCGGGAAGCCCTGCACAAAGAACTTTGTAAATACCTCAGTGAATTCTGACATCAACTTTATTTTTATTAAATGGATTGGGGCGACATTGTCAGCATGAACATACAGGTTTCAGGCGTGGGTTTCTACGCTGTAAGATCTGTACATTGCACCCTGTGCCCACCACTGTCACCTTATATAAGCTCCCCCTCCTCCCCCCACCCGACCTCTGGTTTGTGCTCACGAGTTTCAGGTCTATATCCCACGTATGAGTGAAATCATAGGGCTCTTAGCTTTTTCTGTCTGACATTTCACTTAGCATCATGTTCTCAAGGTCCATCTATGTTGCTGCAAATGGCGCTATTTCATCCTTTCTTATGGCTGAGTAGTATTCCATTGTGAACAGGTACCACATCTTTACCCAGTCCTCTATCGTGGGACCCTGTGGTTGTTTCCATGACACCAACTTTAAAAGCAGGAACGTTTACCTTTTCATCTTCAGTTTACAGACGAGAAAGCCTCTCAGAGGTTAATTAGCTTGCCCGGGGCACACAGCAAGGAGGCGGCAAACTGGGGCAGCCTCTCTGCTTTCAGAGCCATGACCTCAAACCTCCCTGCTGTACTGACGCCTTGAGACCATCTCACTTCCAGGTTTTCTGCCAGCATCAACTCAGCCTGATAATGACTAATCTGGTTGACATCTATCTACTGACTCGGTCTCTGAACGCAGCCTAAAGCTCACCAAGAAGTTCTGTGAAATCCACACTCTGAATCGCCCACTGCAGGACAGGCTGGAGAGGGGCAGGGCGGCTGCCTGCAGCAGACCGGGGGGAGGGCGGGGGCTGCTCCATCGACTCCATTTCCTCTACCTCGAGCCTCTGAGGCAGACACTGCTGACCACGGGTGAGCTGTGCGTGTGAACAAGAACACATCGCAAAGCCCACAGAGGCCCCATTTAGATGAACTGCAGCCTTGGCCTCTTCTCCTGCCACACACACAGCTGTGAACATGAAGTGCTAAAGCCACGGCTCCGTCCCTGGGCCGCACTCACCTGGTCTGGGCCAGCACTCGGGTGGCTTTGCCCGAGTAGAGGAGGAGCTGGCCTCGCAGGCCAGGCCCCCAGGTGACTCCTACGGATGGAGGCTGGCTGCTCACTGACTGTCAGTGTCACCCGCTCCCACAGCTCAGTGGCTGAGCCCAGGGCATAGAATAATGACTCCGCCGACCTAGGATGATGGGTGTGAGCTGCCAGGGTGGCAGAAGCCAAAGCCCTCAGGCAGCGGGGACAGGGCCCTGTGCCTCCTGCTGGCCTTGCCGCAGGTCCTGAGGCCGAGGGGGTGGGCTCTGACACCATCCAGCTGAACGCCAATTCCAGCCGCAGGTTTAGGTGCCCCAGCAAAGGCCCCTGGGGCCTGTGCGGGCCCCTTACTTCCCTGGGACCATTTTTTTGGGAAAATGACTTTTGAAAGATCCTGGCGCAAAGCGCAAAGAACAGCCCAAACTTCCGGCGACAGGTAAATCCCCTCATTACCTCTGGTGGGAGGAGCGGTCAGGGAGCCTCTGATGTTCTCTTTGGATCTGAGTGAGTTCAGGGGCGATTAGATTTGTAAACACCCACAAGCTGTACTCACAAGATCTGTGCATCTGACTTCCAGTTACACCTGAATTTGAAAAGTGTAACAAAGTGTGGGCGCAGGAACCGGAAGTCGTGTGGCAGGCAGGCCGTGTCGGCTTCTCCAGCCCCATGGCCTTTTCCTCATTGGTCAGCACCCAGGGCTGTGAGGACAGGCCTGTGTTTTGGTGTTTAGCTCTGTAGACCCTGGGCCCCAGGCAGGCAGCCTTGAGCCCCACCAGCCAGGAGCGGGCTTAGCTCAGTGCTCCCTCAACAAGGCCGCTCTGCCTGGTACACAGGTGTCCATAACTTCCCTGGCAGAGGGAAGTGCTCCTGCGAGGCTTCTCTGACCACGACCCCACCTCACTCCCAGGAGAAATTAAGTTCTCTCTCTTTTGAGCTCCCATTCCATCTTGTTAATAACGTAATAAACACCAATGGACCCACCTCCCAGAGTGAGACCTGCACATTCCCATTAATTCCGTCTCCCCGACACCCGTCCTCATCCCGTCCCCGGGGCCCCCTGCCCACCTGGAGGTGACCACCACCAAACGTCTGTATTTATCATCCCTTTGTTTTGATTTTGTGACATGTGTCAAAGGTGTTCGTTCAGGTATCCCCGTTTGCTAAAAAAAGTGCCAGTTTACGTTTGAGGTCCAAATGTAAGCATTTGTGTCCCTCTGCACTCTCAAAACCCCATAAACCACACGATCATTTAACATACACCTATTTTGGTAAAGTTAATTAGGTGTTCCTATCACCAGTACCGGCCGTCCTCAATGGACTGTGAGCTCCCGAGGCCAGGGCTTCTCCTGGTTTTATCCCAGCCCTTAGACTAGAACCTGGAACCAGCAGGAAGCTCAGTAAACGCTAAATGCCTGCATGCTCAGGGGTCGCTGGATGGCTCGGGCCGGCCATTCCTATTCTGAGCACATGGCAGGGCAGTGCGACAGGGGCATTTGGCGCGTGCCAGTCTCTGCAGAAAGTGTGGGCACTGCAAGCAATGCCGTGATCAGAAGTGTCCCCTTGCTGGAGGGGTTGCCTCCCTGCGCCTGGGCCAGGGCCCCTTGCCCTCCATAGCTGAGCCAGCCCCCAGCCCACCCCTCAGGCCCACTGAGACCAACACCCACAAAGTGAAAGCCACCACGTAGCCAGGGGTGGGCAAACTTTTTGACTCGAGGGCCACAATGGGTTCTTAAACTGGACCGGAGGGCCGGAACAAAAGCATGGATGGAGTGTTTGTGTGAACTAATATAAATTCAAAGTAAACATCATTACATAAAAGGGTACGGTCTTTTTTTTTATTTAGTTTTATTCATTTCAAACGGGCCAGATCCGGCCCGCGGGCCGTAGTTTGCCCACAGCTGACGTAGACAAAGCTCACAGACCTGGGGCAGGGGACCTGTTTTCTATTACTGGCCCTGCCGTTAATAAGCTGGGTGACCTTGGGCAAGTCACTCTGTCTCCTTCCTCATCTTGTACAATGAGCTTGGACAGTGATAGCTAATCCTCCCACTAGAGAACTCATCAGAATCACTTAGGAAGCTTAAAAGTGCAAGTCCCAGGTGCTGGCCCACAGGAACTGAGAGAGGAAGCCTGGACTGGGAAGCGATATATGCATATTTACACGATAATAAAAAGGTAGTCAGAAATGCTTGCCTATGGTGAAAAAATTAATTCGTACACAGGGAATTATAATAAGCACTCCACACCCCATTTGGGCCATAGGCAACCACTTTTAATCACGTTTTAGGTGGTTACTACCTTATTGCTAAATATAAGTTCTTATTTTATCAACTTCAAACATTATCCATTGCTTTCCTGCTATGCTAGCTGAGGGTTTAGCTCACTCAACCCACCCCCATCCCCACCCCCCATACAATCCTGGCACTATTTCTAGAAGCTGCATTTTAATGCAAACCCCAGGGGATTCTGAGGTAGCTGGTTGGCCAGCCACACAGAGAGAAACACTGATCGGTTGCTTCCTGGATGGGGATTAGAACCTACAATCTGGGTATGTGCCCTGGCTGGGAATCGAACCCGCCACCTTCTGGTGTATAGGACGACGCTCCAACGGAGCCACACTGGTCAGGGCCCTCAGACCATCTCTTAAGCCCATGGTTCTCTTGTTTGGCGTCTGGAGCCTTTTCCCACCTCTGGGAGCTCGGAAAGGCTGGGCATGGGAGCCAAGCTGGCCACCACGTGTTCTGGGTTTGCGGTGGGTGAAACTGCCCTGCCCTGTCATCGTGTTATCTCTTCTCACAAAGTGTCACCTCCGTGCCCCAGGTGGATAGTTAGGATGAGCAGATTTGTCCTTTAGGGACTGGCTCAAGCAGATAGCTGAGCATCTGACTTCTTTATAACCGCCAAGGAGAGGTGTATGCAGACAACAGCACATACAGAAACGAGAACGCACACACTACAGCTAATGTAACAAGGACGAGCTCACAGACGGGGAGTGAGAGAAGGCAGGCACAAAATACACATGCAGACTCCACCTGCGCCAAATTTAAAACCAGGCAAAACTGGAACACAAAAACACCACAAAAATGCAACAAACCGGCCAAACTCATCTCCTGGGATGGAGGGGGTTACCTTTGGAGGTGATGGCCTGGTGATGCTCTCTGTGCTCTGAGTAGCTACGCTGCACCGGTGTGTTCACTTTGTACACTTTCCTGAAGGTACTTTTCCTTACGAGTGCTCCCAACAAACACAAGGAACACCAGCACCTTTCCTGCCTCCCGGGAAACAAGCCCTCCCTTAGGATGGGCCCAGGCAGACAGGCGAAGCCACAACTGGGCCTGGTCTCTGTGGCCCGCAGTGGGGTGGGGGAGGGGTGCTGCCCAGACCCCTACCCTGCAGGTCACCATGTATTTCAGGGTTCCGGCCTGGCGCCCCACAGAGCGCAGTGGCCTGCTGGGTCAGGGCAGTGGCGGGAAACGAGGCCCAAGCGTGTCCCCTGGGAAGGGTGACGAGACACTAGCCAACTAGGACTTGAGTGCCATCTTCTCCACCTGCCGGCAGCCAAGCTGTCCGGGGAGGGTGGGCTCTGGCCCCCCGCCAGCCTCCCCAGGCTGCTGGCCAGCCCAGCGTAAATATTATTACCTCCCACGCATCTGAAGGACGTTAATTATTAAAACACATGCCACCCAGGGTAGTGCACTGTAATTAGGTTCAAATTAAATTAGCATCCTCTTGTAATTATGACATCAATAACCACTCTTGAGGCCCCAGTTCTCCAGTCCCTCCGTTATTTCCCAGCATGGGCTGATGCAAGAAAAGGGTCCACTGGCTCCCTGGGACGTGGAAATAATCAAACCAATAAATAAAGCGGAGGCAGCTACGCCAGCCCTTCCCTACTGCTCACCGGCAGGGAGGAGGGTGAGCAGGGCCACCAGGGAGGGCTCTCGCTCTCAGCACTTCCCTGGTGGCTCTGCGGCGTCAGCCTGCAGAGACCAGAAGTCCCAGAGCCTTCACAGACCAGCAGCGCTGCTTCCGGCCATCTGTTAGCCCTCCTCCGCCCTCCTCCTGGGCCGCCTCCCCAGCCGCCGGCCAGGGCCTCAGCCCGTCTGGGTGCACTGCGCACGGCCGCGGCTTGTTCTAAATGTGTTGGCATCTGCTGCCTCCTCCACACCTAGACTGGACATGACCTTGGCACTCACTGAACCCAACACTGTGCTGGTGGCTGGATAGACGGATAAGTAAGTTGTGTTCAAAGAGATTTTGTTGTTCAACTGGGAAGGAGGATGGGGGAGTGGAGTCCTGACACCGAGGAGCAATCCCTGCTGGGGAAGGACCTCCGGAGAGGTTTTGGGTGCTACGTGGCCAGGTGCTGATGCTAACGAGCTTCAACTATGGATGCACCTGCCCTCGGAGTGCCTCCTTAAGTCCTGCACCTTGGGGGTTTGGCTTGCCTCACCCCAGTCCCAGCCCTGCCCAGGACGGACCTAGGAACGCAACAGATGTGGCCAAGAGAGGCACACGGGGCTGGGGCCAAAACCAGACCAGCGGCAGCAGCGCCCCCCGACCTTTGTCTGAATCAGCCTGAGAAAAGAAAGGCAGTAAGGAGCGGGGAGGTTCAGGCATCATTCAATTGGAGAACCAGAGGGTTTATTTTGGTGCAGTTGTAACCAAGGCAACTGTTAAGATGGTGAGATGATTTCAGACCCTTTCACAAAAGAGTGGGTTGGCATCTTGCCCCCCGAAAATTGTGCTCAAGTGAATGCACACTGTGTGGCCCCACCAGGAGGTAGAGAAATGGGCGAGATGGGCATTCTCTTCTCCATGATGCCTAAAAATAAAGTGGGAGACCATGGCGAGAGGCGGCTTGCTGCTGGGGCAGGACAGCGTCTCCAGGAGTGGGGACAGATGGAGAGCTGCACAATTCATCACCTAGCTGACTTCTTGGGCCCCACAAGGAGCATAGCCCTTGTTATGACCCACCCACAGGGGCTGCAGACAGAAACATCAAGTCTGCGCTGACTCAACACCTCTCCCCTCCCCGCTCGGTCCTCCTCACTCTTGCTGCTCCCTTTTAACTAGAGTGCATCCCAAGTACTGGAAACATACATTAAATTTGTTGGTGTGTGTGTGTTTTTTTTTTTTGCCTAAAACAGGAGTCCTAGGGACACTCCAGGTGAACCCTGAGCCTGAATAAGTGGATGTAGGGGCAGAACTGCCAGGAGCCAGAATTTTCAGGGGCCCAGGATCTCTGGTATAAAAATGAGAGGCGGCCCAGCTGGCATGGCTCAGTGGTTGAGCGTTAACCTATGACCTAGGAGGTCAGGGTTCGATTCCCGGGTTAGGGCACATGCCCAGGTTGCGGGCTCGATTCCCAGTGTGGGGCGTGCAGGAGGTAGCCAATCAATGATTCTCTCTCATGGTTGATGTTTCTCTCTCTCTCTCTCTTCCCCTCTGAAATCAATAAAATATTAAAAAAAAAAAAATGAGAGGCGGCTGCCCAGCCAGTGTGGTTCAGTGGTTGAGCACCGATTGACCTAGGAACCACGAGGTCACAAGTTCGATTTCCAATGAGGGCACATGCCCGGGGTTGCTGGCTCGATCTTCAGCAGGGGGTGTGCAGGAGGCAGCCGATCAATGATGTTTCTCTCTCATTGATGTTTCTATCTTTCTATCCCCCACCCTTCCTCTTGTTCTAAAAAAGTCAATAAAATAGTATTTTAGAAAATGAAAATAAAAATGAGAGACGGCTAGCCAGGCCTCACCACCTACACTGACTTTCCCCAAGACCAAGGATCAATTTCCATGGCAGCTGGCATCTCACCCAGATCAGAAGGTGGGGCGGCAAGTGGGCTGCCAGGAAGCAGCGCCAGCACGTCTCACCAGAGTACAGGCCTGGGAAGGGCAGGCCACACGATGAGGTCAGGGGTGAGGGTAGGGAGGACAGGCAGATCCCTGGACACTGTGGACGGCAGAGTGGTGACCACCCGTCACACACACACACACACACACACACACACACACACCTGCTTCCTCTCCCTGGCAGGCCCCTCACTACACCACAGTGGCTGCCCTCGGTTGCTCTGCTCCCCTGGGGGCTAGCAGTCCCTGTCGTTTCTGAACTGCACGGCCAACTCTACCTTGACAATGGGGGACACGGTCGAGTCAAACGGAGCAAGAGATAATCACCTGGGGACAGGCACTCCTTGGCCACGGCCTCTGGAGCACACTGACCTTCAGCTCCATCTCCAAAGAACGGACGGCGGAGGGAGCTGAGCAGGGACCAGGGCCCCGATCTTGCCCATGCCATGCCAGCCTGTCTGGTGTTAGCTATGCCTCCTGCTGCCAGGGAAGAGGAAAGTCGCCTCACGGCCCTCAGTGAGTCCCTTCTGGCCCTGGCGGGTCCCTGGCAGGACTGAGCCTGGCCTGTCCTCTGTGGAAAGTCCTGGGCACGGCTTGCCGAGCTGCTCCAATCTCTAAGGTCCTTGAGGGCAGCCCCGTGCAGTGTCCAGACTGATGAGTCAAAGGAGAAGATCTGCAGCCTTCTGCGCGTGGCCGAGGTGCCAGGTGATGCCCACCACACCCTGGGGGCTGCTCGGAACTCGGGGGGACTGCCCAGCTCCCACTGACAGGCATGCTCCTCTCCACGCCCAGCCTCCACGATGAGTGAAAACAAAGGGAGACCCTGGCGAGAGCGGGCTTGCCTGTTGGGACAGGCAGCATCCCCAGGAGCGAGGAGACACGTCATCTACTCTCCTGCTGACGTCTTGGCCCCTAGAGAGCTGGCGAGGTTCCTGGGAGTGTGGCTAGGCATGTGGTGACCACCTGGGAGCCACCAGTGCCCAGTCTCCTGGCTCTGGGCTCCACCATGACCAACAAGGGCTGCAGACAGCATGTACTATTTTATTGGGCCTCAAAAGCTTTAAATACAGAAAAGGAGAGGCGCGCTGGCATTTGAGAATGGACATATCAGAGAAATCACATGATCAACAGCTGGACAGAGCTGGGAAGAAAGGCAGTCTGGGATAGAAGTGGGGTGCTCTCTGGCAGCAGGCCTCCAGTGCCAGGATCACACCCCCATTAGCATGAAGTCTTTCATGTTTCTTCCTGATTTGAGGACAATTTTTAAAAAACCACAACCCCCCCATCCAAATAAAAACAGGAAATCAGCTGGGAGAGACTGGACAGCAGCGCCCATCATCTCAGAAGACAGGCTCCTGAGAGCCTCAGGCTCCCTGCACCCCACCCCCAGCCCAGATGCTGCCCTGCAAGGCATTTCCACACACTGAAGCAAAGCTGGACCCACTCTACGCCCCGATCTGGGTCTGGAGCGGAAACACCCTCCTGGCAGAGGAAGAGGTACTGTGTGAGGGGTGCTGGGGCCGGACCCGATTCCCTGCTTAGCGGCTGTAGCCAAACTCATCTGCGTCATCGGCTCGGAAGTCTCCGTAGCGCCACAGGTTCAACTGTGAGAACAGAAAATGGCTCGTCAGGGAGGTGGGGTCTGCTGGAACCCCGGGTGGTCAAGCCCCCTCTCTCAGCACCCCCGGAGCTCCGGAGGGGAAAACTCACCCTGGCGCTCTTGGCTGACTCCTGGGCGTTCAGGTATTCTGTGATCTGGAGGGAGCGAGAAAGGGAGGGGTCAAGATGAGGGCATTCACAACTGGGCAGCCAGAGTGACCGTCGGACACCCAGGTCAGGGCCACGTCACCCCCTGCCCAGTGGATCCCTAGCTCCCTCAGAGTAAAAGCCAACGTGCATGCCAGCTGTCTCCCAGCTCCACACTGGCTGTCCCATCTGCCCGAAGCTCCCCCTCCGGCCCACCTGGCTACTATCCTGCCCTTTCAAGTCTGATAAAAGTACTGCCTTCTTAGGAGGGGAAAGTAGCTGGGTGGGAAGTGATCAACCAAAGAACTAGTATGCACATATGCATGACCCATGGACACAGACAATAGGGTGGTGAAGGCCTGGGTGGGTGGTGGGGGTGGGCTAGAAGAGATTAATGGGGAGCGGGCGGGGGGGAGAATGGGGGAAAAAAAGGGGACATCTGTAATACTTTCAGCAATAAAAATTTTAAAAAAAAGTATCACCTTCTTGAGGCCTCCAATGACCCCATTTAAAATTATAACCAGTCCAGCCAGTGTGGTTCAGTGGCTGAGTGTCGACCTATGAACCAGGAGGTCATGGTTTGATTTCCCGTCAGGGCACATGCCTGGGTTGTGGGCTGGATAGGGTGTGTGCAGGAGGCAGCCAATCAAGAATTCTCTCTCAGCCCTAACTGGTTTGGCTCAGTGGATAGAGCATCGCCCTGCAGACTAAAGGGTCCCAGGTTCGATTCCAGTCAAGGGCATGTACCTTGGTTGCAGGCACATCCCCAGTAGGGGGTGTGCAGGAGGCAGCTGATCGATGTTTCTCTCTTATCGATGTTTCTAACTCTCTATCCCTCTCCCTTCCTCTCTGTAAAAAATCAATAAAATATATGTATAAAAAAAAGAATTCTCTCTCATTGATGTTTCTATCTCTCTCTCCCTCTCCCTTCCTCTCTGAAATCAATAAACATAGTTAAAATAAATTATAACCAGCCGCTCCCACACACTCCTGATTCTCTTTACTTTAAAATGAGAACCTTTTATCTTATTTTCTTTTTAAAGGGATGGCTTTTATTATTTTTTAGTTGAATTTATTGAGGTGACATTGGTTCACAAAACTATACACGTTCAAGCGTACAACACAACCAAACATAATCTACACGCTGCACCACTGCCCAAAGCAAAGTCTCTTCCCATCCCCATTGCCCCCACTTTGCCCACCTCCATCTAGCCCCACCTTTCCCTCTGGCTATCAGCACACTGTTGTCTGTGCTACGTGATATATATATATGTGTGTGTGTGTGTGTGTACTAGTACCTGTGATGGATTTCTGCTTAATCCCTTCACCTTCTTTCATCCAGTACCCCAAATGCCCTCCCCTCCGCTCTGACAGCTGTCAGTCTGTTCCACGTGCCCATGCCTCTGGTTCCATTTTGTTCATTAGATTCCACATGTAAGCGAGATCATACTGTATTTGCCCTTTATTTGTATTTTCTCCTTTTCCATTGTATGTATCTTCTAACATTCTATTTCACTGACTTATTGTATCTATTTTTATTGCTCATCTCCTCATGCTTGAACGAGGCTCCACAGGGGAGGGATATTGTCTCTTGTTCACTGAGATATGCAGGCCCTCAATAAATGTTTGCTGAAAGAATGACTAGATGAATCAATGAGCGCGTTAGGTGTTTATCTCAGGGCAAAGGAATTTTCTAGACACCAGAGACATGCGGGTAGCTTCGCATGGGCGACACTAAGGTCTCTGGTTCTACAGGAAAACTTAAGCTGACGCCTCGGAGCAATCTCAGGACACTGGGGGTTCCCAGGGGGAGGACTAGAACCAGGCCTCTCCTGTCCAGAGGAGACAAAGGAGCAATTCACACAGGTCTTTCTCCAAATGACTTTTCACTCGCATAAGCAGTCCAGGGAACCACACACCGCTGCCACACTACGCGGGGAGAGGGGAAGGCAGAGGGGCTGGGAGTTGGGAAAGCAAGGGCCACAAGACAGAACACAGGTTTCAACCCTGCCACCCTCACCCTTCCTCTCGGAGGGAGTGTGGGAGGGCAAGGCTGGCCCCAGCCCATCCCTCGAGGCTGGTATGTCCTGGGATCTCAGCTATGGCTTAGTGAGAGGCTGGGAGGACTCCGATGAGCAGGGTCCTCAGTGGAAGGGGCCGCTAGTCCGCTGAACAAGATCGTAATGATCGACACCTGAACAGTGTAAGCCGGTTCCCCACGTGTCAGCCCCATCCTCACGGCCCAGCCTGGGGAGCAGCAAGCTCTCATCTCACGAAAGGGAGACTCAGGCCGGCTCCAGGCCCTGGGGGCTTTGCCAACAGGCTGGAGGGGTGTTGTGGCAGAGGCCCCTCGGACCCCTTGGCACTGCCGCCTGGCCCTGGCAGCACTGAGCGCCAGGAGCTGGTGGTGGCCTTGGAAGTTGTATGTTGGAGAAAAGGAAGTGAGAGGGGGTGAGAAAGCAAGGCAGGCTTTGACCCTTTCCATGCCACCTCCGGCAAAGCTTTCCGGCCTGTCCTGGGGGTACATGCACAGGGAACTTTCCGCTCTAGTTTGCAGCTGCATTCTCAGCCAAACCTGCAGCCAATTAATTTGGGATGTAATTAGCTTTTTTTTTTAAACCCCAACAAACCGAAATCCATTATCTCTCCCCAGCAGGAACAGCAGGATGGTGGGCTCCTGCTCCCTCCCTGGCTCTTGGCGCAGTCCCCGGTCCCCTCTGTGACGACAGTTGGAGACACCAGGGGCCTGCCCCCGCAGTGGTGCCCACCTCCGCGTCACATACCACTTTCTGGAACTGCTTCTCCTTGCGCACCTCCACCATGACCAGTCCCTCCTTCACCAAGCCCAGCCCCACGTCCCCCTTGGAGTCTGCAAACTGCAGGGTGACGTGGGGGCAGCTGGCGCTCAGGTGCTCCACGTTGAGCAGGCACTGGGTATTCTGGATGTCCCGCACCACGCTGTCCACGGCGTCTGTTCGAGCATCCTCCTGGAGCAGAAACACCCAGGGTCGGGGGAGAGGGGAGCCTGAGCAAAAGCTGGCCACCTGAACCCCAGGTCCTGGTCCTGGACCTCCAAAAAAGTCACCCGGCGGGCGCCTGCAGCTCCCTGCCCACTCAGATCCTACCGAGGGAGGAGGCAGGCTCTGGACAGGAAGTGTCCCCTCTCCTTTTGTCCCTCCGCCCCCACCCCTCCAAGCCTATCTGCATGTCATCCCGTCCTTCTCCCCCCCCCTCCCCCCACCTGCCGTGTCTCTGAGGACACGAGGCTTTTCCACATGGCACACGAGCCTGCACCTGCTGCCCGGGCCCGACCACCCCCACCTTGGCTGGCCTTGCTTCGGCAGTGACTCCCAGCCCCCACCTCTCTGCCTTCACTGTCATCTCAGGGTCTCTCCACGCTCAGGCCTCCTCATCACCACAGACTGACTGCCCTGGATCTACTCTGTCAACGCCTTTTCCTGCTGTTTCTCCTCAGCCCTGCAGTCATTTTGTAAAAAGGCAGAAAATCTTCTATGGTGCTGACTCCTACCCTACATCTGCCCCTCAGCAGCCTGCATCTGGCGGCCGCTCCAATCATGCCTTTCCGTCGCTCTCTCTCTGAGCCCCAGGGACCTGCTCCAATCATGCGTTCAGATGCCCCTCACTCTGAGCCCCAGGGACTCCTGGAGGCTGAGGCCACGGCCCGTCCTCCGCCTGCCCGGCCTCCCTGGGGCGCTGGAACTGCAGCTGGAGTGGTGCGCCTGCAGCCCTGAGCACAGTCTTCCTCTCAGGGGGCACAGTCACCTCAGGCTCTTCCTTAGGCTGTGGGGACGCAGGCTGTCCCCTCCCATCCCATGTCTACAGACCACGCTGTACACCCCCAGGTTTAAACTCAAATCCTCGACTGAGGCTCATCTCGCTTTCCATTTCCACACTGAACACTAGAAGGCCGCCTGGAGCTCCCACAGCCTCTAATTTGCCCCTTCTCACCTCCCTTATCTTGGCCAGCAGCAACAGACGCACATGTAAAACCCGTCTTACCCTCTGCCCCTCCCGCGCCCCCACCTGCTCTGATGGTGCTCGGAGACCTGGCCTTTCTCCCCAGCCCCACTCACATGGCCCTGGTTTGGTCACCATTGTCCCCTGCCTGGATTTTCAATGCAGTTGTGTCCCAACAACTCCTTCCAGTCTCCTTCCCTGTTCTAGAAGCAACTTTCAAAACCAGACTTGACCATATCACACTTCTGCTGACAATCCTGCCACACCCCTCCTGCCCAT
Organism: Myotis lucifugus; assembly: GCF_000147115.1. Taxonomy (NCBI): domain Eukaryota; kingdom Metazoa; phylum Chordata; class Mammalia; order Chiroptera; family Vespertilionidae; genus Myotis; species Myotis lucifugus. The sequence continues at coordinate 197,295 of NW_005871121.1, forward strand.
AATACACAGAATAAACTGGATCCCCAGGCCCTGACCTGCTTTTCCCTTTTCATTTCCTGACACTGCCCGCAAGCCCTGAGGGCCCGGCTGTGGTGGACTAGTCTTTGCCCCCGTGCACCTGGCCATGGGCCTACTCATTCCTACGGACTAGCTCAAGTGCTCTGATGCCACCACCTCTGGCACCTTCCCTCAACTTGCTCAGTCACTCCCATGTTTTGAGTCCTGTTACTAAGAGACCACCCATTGTTCCCACTCCTGTCAGCCTGTAAGGGCCGCAGGGGTGGCTGAGTGTCACTGGACAGTCCCTTTCAGAAGGAGAGAAGATGCATCGACTCACATCTTGGGGCACCTGGATGAAGGCGAAGGCATACTCCGTGGCTTGAGCTGGCAGCACACGAGTGCTGAAGGCAGGTGGCAGGGTACCCAGGCGGGTGGACGGCAGGATCTCTCTCTGCAGAGGGCACACCAGGCCAATAGCATCACACATTTGATGACCCCTTGTTCCGAAAAGACAACTCCTATGGCCAGGCCTCTGGGCGCTCTGATGGAGGGACTGTCTGCTAGCCACGGCTCTAACGGAGAGACTGCCCGCTGAGCCACTGCAGTGAGGCCTTGGGAGAGCATGGCCTGCTGGCACCTGCAGTGGGCTGCTGTGGCTCACACGCTGTTAACTCTGGGCCTGGTGTGGGCACACCTGTTGGTTCCCACTAATGTAATTTGATAACTGGACTCTAGTCGCAGTTTTTCTTTCTTTCCAATGCCTTCCCTCTTCCACACCAGGGGCGCTCTGGCTGGGAGAGCTCACCAATATGAGGGTCCGGCAGCGTCCTGGCTGCCCATGGTGCTGGCCAAGCCTGGGAGGACCTCTCCTCTGGTGGATTCCCAGGTAGTAAATTGGGTGTATGGCCCAGTTCTGGGCTTTCTGCTAACTGACTCTCACCTCTAGTCCTTGAGGAAAGTGGGCAGCCACAGCCACAGCTCAGGAACCACACACTCTGAGCTACAGCGCTCTCCCAGGCACTCTGCCACCTCAGGAGTGTCCCTCCCAGCAAACCTCGGTTTGGGGATGTGCTGGACGTTAGCAGATGGGGACAAGCACCATGTTGAGCATGCGGACCAGGAATTGAGTGTGGAGGGCCTTCCTGGGCCCTCTCTTCGGAGGCAGGGCAGAAGAGGAAGCGTGGGCATGGCTGGGCACTCAGAGACCTATGGGTGCACACAGGCCTCTGCCAGAGATGCCAGTTTTGCCTGGTCACTCAGGGGTCATGGCTTGTCACACCAACAGTAGATGGCCCTGACATAGGGGCTACTGTGTTGAATGGCCCTGGCAGCCACTTGGAGCCCCCCTCTTGTCCAGCTCCCGGCCCCCCACTCACGTTGCCGTAGTCAATGTAGAAGACGTGCACTTTGGCAGGAGACTCGACTTTCTCGACTCGGGCCCGGTACCTGCAATGGCATCATGGGCAGAGCTCAGGGGACAGCCCCGAGGAGTCAATCTCCCTGGAGCCTCAGTGATGGCAGGGGAGCGGACATAGCACTTCCCTGGCCAGGGGTCGGAGAGCACACCCGTGGGTGTCACAGAGGACAGGGCTCAGACTCCATGGGGACACTGTGGTCACCATTTAATGGAATCAGAGCATAGCTGGGAGCAGAGGGAGGGAGAGGGCAGCATGTGAAGCAGATTAATGTGTCCTTGGGGCATAAAGCAACAAGACTAATGACTAGATTGATGTCTGCTGCTGAAGCTCGGCACACTAAACAGCAGCTGTAATTAGCCGGCAGAAGTGTCTGGGAGGCCGCAGCGGGAACACATCCAAGTCACTTCGTCACCCTGGGAGGGCCATGGGCCCTGCCCTCGGTAGACCAGACGTAAGTGACCTTGCTGCCTGTGGGCAAGGCTGCTGCTGCTCATGTCCCAGACAGTTGGGGTGGAGGCGGGGTGGCTGGCCTGGGCTCACTGAGACATCACTTTTCCTGAATGGGGTGACGGGTGTGTTCGAGACCCAGGCAGGCAGGACTCCCCCAACAGAGTGAGGGGAGAGAGGAGCACACTTCTGTAGTCCGGAGGCTGGCTGGACTGCAGGAGAATCAAGGCCCACATGGGCTCTGGGCAATATAGAGGGCTACCCTGGGGAGGCGGCCAAGGTCAACAACACCCCAGTGGACACCAGGCTGCAGAGGCAAATGCCTGGTCTAGCCGGTGGCCTGAGGACAGACCGGCCCCGGCTCCTGCTGCCCTGCTTGGGCCCGAGTGGCTTACCATTCTCCATCCACAAATTTGGCAATGCAGAATTCTCCCCGGCGCGGGGCGTAGGAGCCCTCGACAGGAGGGTGGCTGGCGATGTCATTTCGCATGTTCTCCATTAGCTTCTCCAGCTGGGTGCCTGATGGGGAGGAAAAGAGTGAGACCAGGGTGCCAGGTTCTTTGGAGGCTCATTCTGGCTGGGGAGGCAGATGAGCCTGGGCGTGGGTGGGTGAGGAATTCTGTGGAGCGCCTGCAGCACTGACTCGCCCCCACCCCCCAGGGAGGTCCTCTCTGCTCTCTGCTCAAGAGGTGTCATGCTGTCTGTCCTCAAAGGCAGGATGGTGACTTGCTGACTGTGGAGCCTGTGGGAACACTCCTGGGCTTCGGGGAAGGAGGTGGAGAATGTGAGTGGACGTGGATCAAGGCCAAGGCCAACCAGCCTTCTCTAGGGTGGGAGCTGGCCAGCCTGCTGCCCATTCCTACAAGAGTTGGCCCTGGCTTGGGCCACAGAGGGGGTGACTGACCGCAGCCGCTCTCTGCAATGTCTCCTATAAGCTAAAGTGGAGGTAAAGGATAAGCCCCATGCAACCCCGGGCAAGGAAAGGCCTGGGAGTCTGAGCATAAAAGATGGAGAGCAATTCTGAGACACGGTGCAGCCTCAGTGTCTCACTTGTCCACTCTGACCAGTCACTCTGCGAGACACAGGCTGAACTGGACTCCCAGTGCTGTCAGGTTAGGATTCTTCCCTCCCATCCCAGTTCAGTGCCCTCCTCAACCGGACGGGGGTGGGGGAAGCTCTCCTTCCCTGCTTGTCTTTCCTGAACACTCTGACCCTGGGGCTCTGTTGCTTGCCTGTCTTTTTGTTTTCTAGGTTTAGCAACACCCAGGTTCTTCTCAAGTTCCCTTCCGGGTCCTTCCTGCTGCCTCCCACTTGCTAAGCCGGCATCAGTCCCCAGTGGCTTCTCCCTCACATCCCTCCTGGCCCTGACCCTAGGTCTGCATCAGACCTGTTGTGCCTGCTTTGCTCTCCGAGGTCAAGGTGCTGGGTGCCTGTGGATTCCTCTTTTCACCTTCAGGACCCAAGGCGCCACTCACTATAACAGATGCCTAACACGTGTCGGCTGCTGGTACCCTTGTCGGTTGGCCTTGCAAGTTCCTCGTCTGAGTGTATGTTCCTGCCATACGGCGAGCTCCTTCAGGGCACAGACCACAGCTCCCCTGGTTGTCACTCTTGCAGGGCCCAGGAGAGCCCTGACGTGCAGGGCGCTTGCTAACTCCGCTGCATTGAGGGTGACCTTGCACATGCACATGGGAGGTCTGTCCACTCCCGGGCCTCTGCACAGGCCACTGCCCGACTGCTTCAGAACAGGGGCTTTAGGATGCGGTGCCCTTCCCCGACCCAGTGGTAACACTACCATTCTCCTGAGATGATGTTCCTTGCCCAGACAGTAAAATTTCAGGGACTGAGGAGAAGCCTCTATAGAAGACAAGTTCCTCCTATACTTGGTTTATTTTTATTTTTTTGCTCCAAGGCAACAGAAAGCAGGCTTTGCCTCCTCAAACAGGCAAAGCCCTCTGGGAGGTGCTGACACAGACACCTGGTTGGTCATTTACAGCTAATGGAAACGCTTTCATCATTTCATCCGCTGCTTCCCCAAGGCAGGGTCTAATTAGGAGAAGGGAGAGAGGACGTCCCCAAGAGGGGGTGAAAAGTTGCAGAAGAGGGGGGCTGTGTGTGCTGAGGTTTATTTTCCTGGATTTCATGGAGCCACTGGGGGACAGGGTTTTCTCTGGAGCCCACCGCGACTCTCCAGATAATGTGCCATGAAGCGCTCACTCCCTTCTCCAATGTTCTAAGAAGACACGGTTTCCTCCTTCATTCTCTGTCTTTATTTTCTGCCTTGGCTACTGCTCGCTGCAGCGTCAGGGCTCCCTAGGGCTGAGAGGGACAGTGGGCGGGCGGGGTACCGGCTGGTACACGAAGCCTCTGAGATTAGAGACCGACGGGTCAAAGGCCTTGAACCCTCAAGCTCTGTCCCTGGGAGACTTTAGCATCCTGTTCTTATTCAAGGGGAGTCCTCCCCAGCAGGACCGGAGGTGGGTGGAGCCCGTCTGGGAGCTGTGTACGCTGGGCGGGGTCTAGCTGGCGCCTGCGCTCAGGAACACCACCCCTGTAAGACTCCTTCCGGCACACGCAGACCCGGAGGCTGGGTCTCTCGTGGCTTCGTTCCCAAGGCAATGGCTGGTCCAGCTTCCACCAGGATGGCAGCTGACCTCAGAGCACCTGATCTAGCCCGGCCAGTATGGCTCAATGGTTAGAGTGACGGCCCATGAACCAAAGGGTTTCGAGTTCGATTTCCGGTCAAGGGCACATACCCGGATTGGAGGTTCAACCCCTGCCCGGTTGGGAGGCAACCAATCATCGGTGTGTTGCTGTCACATAGATGTTTCTCTCTCTCTCTAAAAACCAAAGGGAAAAAATATCCTCTGGTGAGAATGAGCAACCAGAAAAGAGAACTTGATCCTGAAGGCTCATCAGCTCCATCCTTGCCTCTCCCAAGTATAGCTCAGGTACAGGACTCGAAACTGTCAGTTTTCCTTGGCAAAATGACATCAGCACAAAAGCAGCTGCCTGGGAAATATCATTAGCGAGGAAGTGGCTGAGACGAAGCTGTTGGTGATCTGGAGTGGGCCTGGGTGGGCCGAGGGGGCTGAGCAGAGCTGCATCCTGTCACCCAGGGGCCGCCCTGAGTGCCAGTGACATCTTCGGTCCTCGGCCTTGCAAGGATCAGGCTCCTGGGCCCTAGAGGCGGCTCTGAGAGCCCCTTCCTCTGCCCTGGGTGGCAATGAGAGGGAGGTCAGGTTACAGGGAGGGGAGGTGGGAGGCTGGGTTGAGGTCTCTGCCTCGGGGACCCTGGCCACAGGGCACAGCACTGGAAGGCAGGAAGGAGGAGGATGGAGAGTCCTTTAGAAAGACCGCCTGGGGAGGACTTCCCCTGGTGTGCCTCCTGTTTCCATGGCAAATGGCTAACATTCAGGGCTGTGGTAACCTCTAGAGAAACCCCAGCAGAGACAAGCCCACACTCCCCTCCTCCACCTGCCTTCCCAGGAAGCTGACGGGGAGCGGGCTGGGAGATGCCAGTTCTTGCTTCCTGACCACATAGAGACAATCTGTTCACTGCTTCCTGATAGGCTCTGAGGGCTACAAATCCTCCTGCCCAGCTCAGCCAGGGGTGCCTGGAGCAAAACAATTACCTAAGAGTCTCAGAGCACCACCCAGACAAAACTGGTTACCTCACCAGTCCTCAGAGGACCTGCTCAGCCCGCCCACGCCAGGGCGCACTTGCAGGTCATGCAATGAGCAGTGCTGGGGCCCGGTGGCGGGGCAGTAGGGGAGGGCCCTGGAGGCAGCGCTGCCTGGGCTGGGCCTGAGCACTCACCTGTCTCCACATCCTGCACGTAGAAGTGCAGGTCATCAGTGATCTCGGTCACAAACACCGGCTTATAGGTGGCTGAGCGCTCCACCGGCTTATAGGTGGCTGAGCGCTCCTTCTCCTCCGGCACGGGTGGCACCTCGTCCACAGGCTGCTCCACGTAGTGTGCCCAGACCTGCGTGTGGCCAGCAGAGGGGAGGAGGGGAGGAGGAAGCGAAGTCAGAAAGGATGCCAGGAAAGGGACTTTGAGGCAATGGGTCACCCGGGGCGAGTGAATGTGGGAGTCACCACAGGCACTTGTGGCCCTGGGCTGGCCCCTGGGACCCTCCTACTCCTGGGAGGTGTGGGGACGAGTGCTCTTAAGTGCTTCTGATCCAGTGGCTCTCAACTTCTGGCAGGCATCAGAGCAACTGGGGAGCTTATTAAAAATGCAGGTGCCTGGGCTCCATGGCATGCCTACCGAAGTAGGATGTTCTAAAGGTCCGGCGATTCTCATGCCCACCAGCAGGACCTCGGCCCTGGGGTGGTTCTGGGCCCCCCACCCCTTCCCCATACCACTCTGCAGGGTCACTCTGACTGTTACAGGGCCACTGGTACTCCTGAGCTCTGCAAGTGACAGCCCTGGGTCGTGGAGCGGCGCAGGGCTCCTCCCTGTGCAAGAACGCCCCTTC
>NW_005871121.1:204003-218823 GCF_000147115.1 Myotis lucifugus
GCCAGGAGCCATTCTAAACATTCTCCAAGTATGAACTCATTTAATCCTCTCAACCACCCTTTGAGTGGAGATGAACTCGACCCACTTTATAGAGGAAACTGAGGCACACGGGCTTGTTAGCACTTGGAGTGCGGGTGAATTTCCCGCCAAAATATAAGATGGCTCTGTCTTTTGGTTTTGTTCCATCCACCAAAAGGGTGGATTACAAACAAATATTTGGTAATACGCAGTTACAATCGGCCCGAGTTTACACGTTTCCCGCACTCCACCGCAAATCTATATGAACCGAGTTAAAGACGGCTCCCGCGGAGTACGCGCAATTCACGCGAGCCGACTTAACTCGTTTCCCGCACTCCAAGTGTTAGGAGCAGAACCAGGACTTGAACACAGGTAGGCTGGCTCAGGGCACTTCCAGAGGCTTTTGGCTTTGACTGGGCCTCTGGAGACAGCAGGCAGCACTGAGCAGTGGCCTTCATTGTGTCGTCTAACTTTGGTCAGAGGGGCCTTCTCTGAATCTCCTTTGCTTCCCTGGGAAGGTGAGGCAGTCTGACCCGCGACCACCCGCTGACATGCGGACTCCTGGGTGGCACCAGGAAGCAGCTGAGGACAGGAACGCCGGACTCACTGAGCCCCTTGGGTCACAGCCACCGAGGCCAGGCTCCAGCCTTTAATGTGGCACAAGTGTGTGTCCTCCCACTAGAGGCCTGGCACGAGCAACAGGAACTATCCAAGCCCAGGGTGGGGGAAGGAGTGGCTGCCAGTGAAAGGAATTCTAAGGACAGAATTAGGCAGGTTTAGGGAATAAAGAGGGCCCACGGGGGAGGAATGCATATGTGAAGGATAGAGGTATCTCTGGCCTGAGCAATTAAAGCAATTATAAGGTAGATCAAAAGCAGCCCTGACCTGAGCAGTTTGGAGACACCAAAGTGCTTATGTTACTTGTACAAAGGATAGAAAAAGGCCACAGGATAACAGGTGGGGAAGGGGGGTGTGAGGGGGTAGGGGACACACATACATTCACAGAGGATAAAGAAAAGTCACAGGATAATGGAAAGAAGGAAACACATTTTCAGAGAATGGAGGAATGTTGCAAGATAAGGGGGAGAGAAAGAGGCTTCACCACATGGGCTTTGGCCTTTGAAACTGATATATGTAACAAAATAACCAGTGAGGAGAGCATGGGGGTCCTAAACTAATGAAAGGTCCAATTAGAAAGGGTCCGGCTCAAACAAAGAACTGCAGCACACATAAACCGGAGACAAAGGGACACCAGCAGGAATTTTCCCATTAGAGAGAGAGCAGGCTTTTCCCATTTCGGGGCCCCTCCCCAGGAGACACCTCTGCCCAGATGGAGTTTGTATATACTTCCAATAAACGTCTACATTTTTATTAAAGAAATCTGTTAGTCCATGAATTTATTCTTCATCTTCGTCGGACAGAAACCCACGAGAAGTCTACCCCAAATCCCATGTTTCACCAGGGAGTGGCTGAGGGAGATGGGAGAGTCGTCTCCTGCATCCAGTCCAAACCTCTGCCTCCCATACAGAGTGCCCTCCACCTTCTGAGGTTGAGCTCATGGGTCCCTGGTCCAGGGCTGGGCTCTACCCCAAACAGCTCCCGGCCCCTCTCACTTTCCTCCAACACCTGTCCTACCAGCTCGGCCACCTCCCTCATCATAAGCACCTAAACACCCCTGCTTCACTGGCCCCGGGCCTGGCCACCACAGGAGAAGAGGGAGCAGAACTATTCAGTCAGGTCAGGGACTCGGGGCCTAACCTGTCCAGGCCCCCTGCCCTATGAAAGGGTTCTCTATGCACTTTCCTATGAAAGAGTCTCTCCAATCAGAGGCCTTGGCTGGGACCACTGAGAGCACTGGGGGGAGGGGGAGCAGCCCCAATTCCTCCAGTTCCAGGGGCTGCGTCCTGCTGGGGCTCAGACACTGAGAGCACTGGGGTGGGGCGGGGGGGGGGGGACGACGACGACGACAACATAGCCCCTATTCCTTCTGGTTCCGAGGCCTGCAACCTGCCGAGGCGGAGCCTTTCCTTCTGCCCCCTCACTCAGGGAAGTGACTGCTTAGCCAGCCACGCCCATCGGCCTCCAGGCTCCCCTGAGATCCCTGCAGCTCTGAGCATCATGGGGCTCTCACTGCCTCAGAGAGACAAGATGGGCTTGGAGTGGGCCCGAGCCTGGGAGAAGTTCTGGGCTCCCACCCGAACTCCACCCTGCTTCCCTCAGCTGTGGGGGAAGGAGGTTCCACAGTAGTTGATGAATTGGGAACAGACTGACAAGGTGAGAGCAGAAACTGCTAATGACTCAAGTCAAAGAGCCTTAGGCGACAGCATCCGGTTTCCTCCTGGGAGAGGGAGTTTCTTCCTGCAGGCTCCGGGCAGCAGCTGGAGGGCAGGCTCAGGGGGCAGCAGCTGGCGGGCATGGTGATACAAACCAAAGCCTGAGGAGGCTCTCAGCCCCCTTGCTCCCACATGGAGGGCAATAAAGGGGCCATCGGTCCTATGACAGGCCCCACAGCTCACTGGGCCACAGGAAGGGAGCAGTGGGGTGCACATGCTGCCTCGTGAGGTGAGAAGACACCAGCAGCATGCAGTCGCCAAAGGATAGAAGAGGGAGAGTTGCACCTCAGCTAGAGGAACCCCATTTCTAAGTGAGGCTGGGTTCGCCCTCTGAATAGTAGAGCCCTGAAGGTTCCCTCTTTTCCTTGGGGAATGGAGGTAACCAGCCATTCCCTGGGGCTTGGCTGCCAGTGGCCCTCGGCAGGCTGGTAAATGCAGCCTGGCTGGGAGGGAAGCTTCTTGGTGGGACGGAGTCAGTCAGCTGGGACAGGCTTGGCTGCCCATGTCCCCACCCTTAAACATGGGTTCATTTTGCTCATATTGTCTTACGTTGCCCTTCTGTAGAACTGGGGCAGGGCAGGGACAGGCACAGTGGCGAGACACCTGCCAGACATGTGCCATTTTCCCACAACCACCCCGAGCCCTCTGATAGCTCAGATCCCTGACAAGAAAAACCCAAAGACCCCTTCCGGCAGGAACAGTAACTGTGCACACAGACACACAATCAGTGCCATAAGGCTAGGCCCCAGGTTTGTAGCAGAAGGAAGAGCTGGGGAGGGACCTCAGGGCCAAAATGCTGGGTGGGATGAAGGTCTGGGAGCTGTGAATGCTCTTGGCCTTTGGTAGAGACAAGCCGGAGTCAGGCCTGGGCAGCTCTCATGCTACGGCTGGGGCCAGGATGGAGCTGTCCTGAGACAGGGCCCCTCTGCGACTCCCCCAGGGCCCTGGCTACAGACCCAGATGGAAAAGGGGCAAGAGCAGCACCTCCCTCGTCCTCACCTGCTCTGTCGTACCAGTTCCGTCTGCTTAAGTCCCCTCTACATTCTGGGGCTCCTAATTGTCCTGTGGCTGTGGCGCCCTAGGGAAGCAGCCCCCTTGGCCAGGCACAGGCAAGGCCAGCCCGGGAGCGGAGGCTGTCTCTCCTCCTGTCCTCACTGCTCCTGGAGCCCCCTCCCTGCACTTCCTCCCCTGGGAGCCCCAGGTCCTCTTCCCGGCAGGAGAAGGGCAATATGGACTGACGTGCCACTGGCTGGAGCCTTTCCTTTCTAAATCCCACTGAGTATTGCTGCTTAGGAGGCTGGGGAGCTGGCACGGGGCCAGTGTGGTGGAGGCCTTCAAGCCCTCGGTAGGGAAGCAAAGCTTAATAAAAGTCAATCAATGGCCAAACAACCCTGTCCAGGGTCCTGCCAGGGCACAAGTGGTGGGAGAAAGGGAGTAGTCTATGCAGCTGCCATTGGCGGCTACCTCCTTGGTCCTCAGACCTGCCCAGAATCCCTGGAGGAGGAGGAGGAAATCCTGCATCAGCCTCCTGCAGAGGAAGGGGAGGCCGGGCCAGCCTCGTTATTAGGAGAGAAGTCCGAAGTGCACACGGAGGAGGAATGAGGCCTGGCAGAGAGGCAGCTAAGTTCTGTGGCTGGGAAAGCAGCAGCCAGACAGACCTACTCACGATGCACACATACATAACACACTCGCTGAAGACTTCCGCATGCTCCTGGTCTCACACAACCTTTCAGTACTTTCTTTCCTCAGTTAGCTCACAGCTACCGCCATGATCTCTGAACCCCAGGTGCCTGTCTCTCAACAGCCAAGGCAGTCACCACGGGGTCACAAGTGGAGAAGACTGGGGATCCTGGGGACACCTCAGATACGCAGGCATCTGAGCCCTGCCAACCCTGAAGGCTGCTGCAAAGCTCTGCCCACGCTGCTCCTGGGAACCAGCCGCCAGGGAGAGGCAAGCCCCGCTAGGTTCCCAGGAGTCTTGAAGAGAAAGAGATGAGCAGGAGAAGGGCCCAGGAGGAAGGCAGGCCCCGCTCTGAGAGTGGTGCACTGCATTTTAATTAGACAGAATAAAAACATGCAGCCTGCGTACGTAAGTAATGAATCACTGGTAATTACTCCTCAGCATCATCCTGTGGCACCAGTGCCAAGATGACGGGCTCTTTCAGGCAAAGCCATGTGTAGCGCATAGCGATGCGCCTGGCAAGGGACTCACCTCTCCATCTCAGGCCAGAGTCCCTGCTCTGTCCTCTCCTGGGTCCCTCTGGGGCCTCTACACTTAGAGGGCTGCTTAGATCGGAAGAGGTAGCTCCTAGGCCCGTGTGCTGAGTAGCCGGGGAGCAAAGACGCTTTCAGAATCTGGGCCCCAGAGGCTGGTGCTTGCCATGCTGACCCCGCAGGGGCTAACTCTTCAGTGAAGGTTCAGCCCTTTGTACACAAGCCCAGCACCAATCTCCTCCACTCCCTGCAGCAGGCAGAGGACACGGGGGTGGCAGCCTTAGGCTGAGCTGTCATAAATGGGAAACCCAAGAGGGAGCACTTAGCTGTAGGAGCGGAGGCTGCCTGCTCCCCATCCCTCTAGGAAGACAGGGTTTCTGTGAGTGGAACCGGGATGAGGAGGGTGGAGACCTCCTAGAGGCCTTCTGGTGGCCCACTCCCCCAAGGTGTACACAGTCCCTTTCATTTGTCCTAGCTTCTTGGGCGACATTCCACCCCCCTCCCCCACCCAGTCCCCAGAGATGGAAGCAAAGAGAGAGATCCAGGAGGGTGGCCCAAGGCTCAGTCCCTGCGAGAAGTGATGTGTGCTCTTGGAAGAAAGGTAGGAAGGGACTGACTGAGGAGATGGCTGCTCCAGGCTGGAGGAGAATGAGGGGCCTATGGGGCCCCTAAGCCCCCCATTCCTTTTGGCCGGTGACTGGGCCTTGGCTCTGGGAGGCGACTTGCAAGCCAGATGGTGGCCCCATGGGGAAGGCAACGTTTATTCTTGGAACAAATTTATGGCTCAGCATGGCTGTCCCATGAAATCCTCCTCAAGCTCAGGGAAGCTCTGACACATTGGTGGCCGGCTGATTTATCCCATTAGCAGGGCTGGGCTGTGAGTGGCAATAGGCGGGGGGGTGGGGGGTGGGGGGTGGAGGTGTTGCTAAGCCCAGCTCCCACCACTAAACCCACTGGGTTGCTTAATCGTCCATTTGTTTCCTAAAGCTGCTTTCCAACCCCCCCCGCCCCCCACTTCTATGCACTGTCTGCAGAGACGGAGGGGCTGTAAATCTGCTGTCCTAACAGCTTTATACATCTCTTGGGGCTGCTTCCAAAATGGGCTTCCCTGCAGGGCAATGTGAAGGGAATTGGGATGTGGGCTGTGGGAAGGGCTAGGAATGGGGAAGGAGCAGGAGCAGACACCCATCTCCTGCTCCAGGGGCTCCCCTCAGTGGACGCCCATCTCCTGCTCCAGGGGCTCCCCTCAGTGGACGCCCATCTCCTGCTCCAGGGGCTCCCCTCAGTGGACGCCCATCTCCTGCTCCAGGGGCTCCCCTCAGTCGTTTCTCGCATTGATCCAAGTCACCTCCCTGATCCCTTGAGCAGGTCTGCAACAGGCTCATGGCGGAGACGCCTTGCCCTTGGTTCTTATGTGGTTCCTGATATGGGGTCTGAGACCAACCGGGGTGACTCAGTTGGGGAACGACAGAACCACTTCTGTCTGTTGTAGGAAGGCAATGGTGTTAATGGTGGTGAGAGAAAGTATGAGCCAGGGCCAAGGGGCACCCCTCCCCCCGCCCACTCCCACACCATACCTTCTCCTTCTTCTGCTTGGCGGCCTCCTCGGCAGACAGCAGGGATTTGTAGTAGGAGCTGCGCTCCGCAGTGAAGTGGACCTTGGAGAGTGCGTGCTCCACCAGCAAGACGGACAGGTTGGCGCCGTCGATGTGCAGCCAGCCGATGAAGTTGCCGGCCTTGTCCATGCTCTCCACCTCCACCTCCACCTGGGGCACAGAGGAAGGGGGTACAGAGTCAGTGTGCAGGGAGTGGCCCTGAGTGTGCAGAGGGGAGAGCGGCGCCGAGGCCCAGTGCTCAGGCCCTGGGCAGCCGCCACCAGGTTCATTGCACGTGATAGGAGCGGCTGAAACTAGAAGAGGGAGAGGATGTGCTGAGCAGAAAAGCAGGAGCTTGTGAGAGCCCCTGTGCTGTCGCCCAGTTGGCTCTATGCTTTTTAGCCTCTCACCCCCCAGAATCATCCTTGATAGATACATCACTGACAAAGCAACTTCAAAATACATCACTGACAAAGCAACTTCAAAATTCCCCTTCCTTTGACAGAGAGCTAATAGGGTAAACGCCAGTGTGTGTGTGTGTGTGTGTGTGTGTGTGTGTGTGTGTGTGTGTGTAGCTGGGGGTCAGGAGTGAGATCAGAAGCAGCCAGCTCTGGGCACACGCCACTCTTCTCTTCCCTCCCCCAGCTCTGCTAGGAAGAGAGGCAGACTCTGGGAGCAGGGCAATCCCTGGGGAGAGGGGAGCCTGTGTTCTTTCTGGAAGAGCTGAATGAATTAATGCTTAATTTAACAAAGGTAAAAAAAACTGGCTGCATGAGAGTCGGGCGAGGACAGGAAGGATGGGACAAGTGGGCAGGAAGTGCACCACACCGAGGAAAAGTTATGGGCCAACCCCAGCAGAAGGTTCTCCCCAAGGAAGAGCAATTGCCATAAGCCCAGACCTCGAGCTGTGTGCTGGCACTGAGCTTCAGAACCCCCAGAGATCCCCACAAGGCTTCAGGCCTCTTAAGCCCCCCGGTCCCTGTAAGACCCAGGACCCCAGAGCCAGAACTGCCTCTGCTCCTGCGAGACAGTGGCCTCACTGTCGTGGCCATAGTGGTGGCGGATCTGCTCCCACCTCAAGGAGGCAATGGCCCAGGAAATATTCCTTCTTTGATTTTCTTCCCCTGCTTAAAGGGGACTGGAAAAGCCTTTGCTGCCAAATGTAAAAACTTGTATTAATTTAAATGGCTTCAAGCTCGATTAAGCAATAAAATGAATGTCTAAACACCTGAGAATTCTCTGAAGCCTGGGCCAGAGCCCGTGGCAGCAGCCTAGGGCAGAGGGTTGGAGGGGCAAAGGCGGGGAGCAGCCGCCTGCCTGGTGGGTTCTGCCTCAGCAGGGAGAGATGGCAGCGGACACGACTCCTTCGGAGTAGATGAAGGAGACGAGATGGCACGGATGTGCAGAGGGCAGTGGAAGAAAAAGAGGGGGCAGGGCCAGGGAGGAAGGACCCTGGCCTTTTCCCCTTCTTGGACACCCTCTTCCTGCTTGAGGTCCACAGGTCACCCTTCAAGGGTAAATGCAAGTTCAACAGTGCCCCACATTGAGATGTGGTACAGAAGAGGGTGTGCAGAGTTTATCAAAGCTACAGAAAAAGGTGCTGTACGTATAGATCCAAACCCAAGGTGATATTGTAGGTGGGAAAAGGAGGCACAGAGAAGGGAAGTGCAGCTAGTAAGGGGTAGAGCTGAGAGCACCTCCTTCCCTCTTGTATAGCCCTGTTTCAGGAACACTCTTCCTCCAGTCACACCTCTCACCCACCCCCCTCCTCGCTTCCCACCAGGTAATGCCAGCTCCCTCCACGATCAACACCATGGGGCCTTGCACCTCACTGGTAGAGCCAGGGTGGGACGACCCAGCACCTGCACCACCCTGCTGAGGGGCTGAAGCAGGGAGAACCAGCATCTAATACCCGCAGATGTCAAAATATGTTCCTCCTGTCTAATTCTGGCAATTAACGTACTGGGGGACCTGCACTTGTTGGGGAAAAGGGCAGGTGGGCAACATGGTGCTTTGATAAAAACAGGTGCCTTAAGAGCTCACCAGCAGGGCCTTTTGCCACCCTGCAAATGCCCAGGACACTGAGCCCCAGGGAAGCTCTGCTGCGGGGCCACTGGGCGCCCCTACAGTAAGAGGACCAAAGGCAGAGGAAGAGGCTGCCAGACTAAAACAGGGATGGGAAAAATGAGAAATCAAGAGGCACAAATTTCCAGTTGTAAACATCACAGGAATGTAATGTACAACATAAAGAATACAGTCAATAATACTGTAATAACTTTGCTGTGACCGGTGTTGCTACATGGTTAGAGCACTGGCCTATACACTGAAGAGTGGTGGGTTCAATTACCGGTCAAGGGCAGGTTGTAGGTTTGATTCGTGCATGTGGGAGGCAATCAATTGATGTGTCTCTCTCACATCAATGTTTCTCTTTCTCTCTTCCTCCTTCCCTCCCTGCCTTCCACTCTCTCAAAATCAATGGAAAAAATATCCTTGCGTGAGGATTAACAACAACAAAATACAGTAATAACTTTGTACGATGACAGATGGTTACCAGACTTACTGTGGTCATTTCATAAGCTATATAAATGTTGAATTACTATGTGTATACCTGAAACTAATATAATATTGTATGCCAACGCTGTTTAAAAAAATACATGGAAAAACCATCTCTTATCCTTCTTAATGTGGCAAGCTTTATCGAACATGCCAAGGCCAAGAAGCAGCAGGTCCCAGAAGAATTTTGGGAGGCAGAAGGAAGACAAGAGAGGCTGCGTGCCTTGTGTTTAGGAACTCATGAGATAACAGGTAGAGTCCGGTGTGTGTGTAGGCTGGCTTCCACCACTAAACCACTGCCCTCCTTGTATTTGGGGGCTCATGAGATACCTCCTTATGCCCAGCCAAAAGCAGCGAAACTGGTAGAGTTCCCAGGTTTGACCTCTTGCCTTCCACTGTGTTAGGAGCCAAGTGTCCTTTCCCTAAAACTCAGGATGGCTGCTCTGCATGAGCACATGGCCTCCCTCCAGGCTCGAGTAGCTTGTGGTGGGCCAGGGTGATTGTGACAAGAAGCTTGATGGCCACCCGCCTCACTCCTCTTGGCGTTGGATTGCTGGAAATGAATGCAAGAACCGCAGAGATGGGTGGCAGAGGCAACCGGGCAGGTAGCTTCCCTCTATTCCTACAAGTGCCCACACTGAGACCTCACTCCACGTGGCAGTCCCAAGTTCACACCTCTCTCTCTGAGGCCACAAACCAGAGGCTGGCCTCTCAAGGGCTCACATCAGAGGGAGAACCAAGCAACTAGCAGCCACACCGGGGGCCAATGCTGCCGCGGAGCAGCGGGCTCTCTGGCGGACGAGCACTGACAGCGCCGCTCACCCTGCAATCGATGCACTAACTTGGTCTTGACAGGTCCCTGGGCCCGGTGGGCCGCAGAGAAAGAAATCTCTAGCCTTGGGCACTACGCTGCCACTGAATCCATCTTGGGTTACAGAGGGAGATAAAGCTGTCGCCTGAGTCTCTGCTTCCCCTTTATTACAGCTGCTACAACCATGGTCTTTTCTCAGTCAAGCAAAGGCACTCAGGATAGGTGGGCTGGCCTCAGCGAAGAGACAGGGCTGGGCAGTGGTCCCGCTGCTCCCAGTCTCTTGGCTTCCGGCCTCTCTGGCCAAGTCCTGCACTTGTGCCTATCTTTCTGGACATGCCCCAGCCTGGACGGCCAAAAATTTGGGTCCATGGCTGTACAAGCTCTACTCCATTCAATTTAGAGACTCACATTTTTTATGTTCTTGGGCGGCCCCTACAATGGCACGTACCATCGGGAGCTCAGGCCTTGGGTGACGACCATGGGCCGCCAGAGGACTTCATATTCGTGTGGGCATTTGGTGTGTACATGTGTGGGCTCTGGCCTGAGGGTACCAGAGTTAAGTGTATACAGGGACATAGCATGTCAGCAAGGGACAGGTGGTGGGTCTTCTCTTCAATGCTCATGCTGAAGCTGAGAGCTAGGAAAACACAGAGCTGGTGCAGGAGGTGCGGGGGTGTGGACTGACTGGGCCAAGAGCTTGCAGGAAAAGCATAGATCCTGGGAGTCAGACAGACTTGGGTTCAAATCCTAACTCTAGCCGTGAAGTTTTGGGCAAGTCACATGACCTCCTCTAGCCTGCTTCCTTACTGTAAAAAGAAGAGCGGGCCCTGTGCATTAGAGAAGCTCCTGTAAACTGCTTCATCTCCCTTCAACTGCTGCCAGCTGCCAGCAGCCTCAGTGGTTACATCAGCAGCAACCCTGCTTGGCTGAGCTAGACCCCTGTGTTCTCCCCCACCCCGAAAAGCTCTGGGGTTCTTACACCTTGGGGACCCCATGCAAAATACAGAGTGGGAGGTAAGGCGAGTGGGGGTTGATGGGAAGAGCCACTGTGTGACAGATGCCTTTCTGCTTAGCCGAGGGGGTCTTTCTCCACTACAGGGACAAAAGCGGGGGCTGTCACCCAGCCGGCCATGCCCAGCTGCACACAACGGACCCAGCCTGTCTGTGGGCCGGGGCAGCCAGCGGGTCCTGCTGCCTCACAATGGGACACGTCCTCCTGCTCCCAAGCACATTAATGTGCCACTAATGAAATTGTTCTGGCTTATTTACCAAATTAATACAAACGGCACAGGCTGTTAATTTGCATGTCTCTTAATTACTGAGGAAGAGCTCCCAAGCCCGGCAACATACACACCTCAGTGCCCACCCAGCCGAGCTGCTGGTGGGTGAGGAAGGGGTGAGGGGGAGGAGGAAAGAGGAGAACTGGACAGCCGCTAGCTCTCCGTGGCTGGGAGCACATGAGGGAGGGAAGGCGGTGGTGGCCATGAATTTGTTGTTTCCCACAGTCCCCTTCTCAGCAGCTGCAGTGCCCTGGGCCTGCAGAAAAATATATTTAGTCTCCCATTCCTCCCACACCATTCTCCTCCTTTTAAAAAAATATTTTTTATTGATTTCAGAGAAGAAGGGAGAGGGAGAGAGTGATAGAAACATCAATGAGAGAGAATCGATTGGCTGCCTCCTGCACGCCCTACACTGGGATCGAGCTGCAACTCAGGCAAGTGTCCTGACTGGGAATCAAACCATGATCTCCTGGTTCATAGGTTGATGCTCAACCACTGAGCCACACCAGTTGGGCCTGTTCCCCTCCTTTCTCTTGTCTAGATTCTGTCCAGCTTCTCAACTCAGGAACTTCGATGAGACAGACAGTGGGGACTAAGCCATTCTGCTCTAAGCAGTGAGGCACATGCTCTGCCTGGGGTGCATGCAGGCCAGAAAGGTGCTGGGGTTTACTGAGAGGTGTGCAGGAAGGAAGAGAAGTAAAAGCCAGGCAGAGGCTATGCTCTTATAGAGCCTACGAGCCTCTCTCAGCTGGTCCTCCCTGCCTAGGTAGTCAGCTTTCAGGTTGTAAGAGAGAGGGAGAGGGAGAGGGAGAAGGGAGAGAACGAGTTGAAGGGAGAATGGAATGGAAAAGGGGGAGGGGAGAGGGAGAGAGGGGGAGAGGGAGAGAGGGAATTTACTTAAGAGTTCAGCTATAAAGACCACAAAGGAAATTCTGACTGCCCTTGGGGATCATGGGGATCATTTAGTTGTTTTTTCCTCTCCTGCTCCAGGAGCCTCCAGACCTAGTGGCTGTAAGTCTGGGACAAAGCTGAAAGTCACAGGTAGTCTTCTTGGAGTCATGGTGAGGTGGGGGACATGCTCCATGTGGTGACTCAGGGTAGCCAAAGGAGGCATAACACAGAGGGAACTTCCTGGCAATGGGGGAGGGTGGGAGACCCCACACATGTGTACCCACCTTCCCTATTTTCTGTGCCAGGAGGCTGGAGAGGTAGATCCCTAAGTGCACTGGCCTTGCCTCTGTGCACAGTGCGTGAGGCAGCACAGGAAATTACCCAGCAACAGCCCACGCCAGCCTCATCGCTTGAGAGGCTGTGGAATGCCTGGAAAACAGCTGCGGGGAATGCTGCTGCCTCAAGGGAGGTGGGCTGCCGCAGGCAGGACAGGCAATGCCAGGTGCGTAGGCAGGAGCAGCAGCTCAGGACACCCCTGCCCTGAGGCATCTGAAAATGAAGACTTCCTGTGGGGGAGAAGGGTTGCTAGCCGTAAGATCCTCTAGGACAGCGGTCGCCAACCTTTCGGACCTCACGGACCACCAGTGGTCCATGGACCACCAGTTGGCGACCGCTGCTCTAGGGGGCAGAGCAGGAGCACTCACTACATCTGGGGAGGTGATGCTAGGGGCCCCATGACAGGGTTCCTAAATGGAAGCCTTCATCCTTTTCACATGATGTCCTGCATAGTCTGGCTTTAAATACCCCCAAAGCCATCAGCATCAGAATAGCAGGAAGCCTGGAACTGAGAACAAGGTAGAAATGAAGCTTGACTGGAGAGAAGGCATCAAGGAGCAAAGAAAAAGCCTTGGACCAGAACCGTGATCTAGGTACCAGCTCTGCCCTTTCTGGGCTGAGGGTCACTTGCTTTCCCGGCTCAGTTTCTTCCTGTGTCAATGGGTTTTCGAGGCTCTCTCTGCTCAGAATTTTCTAAGGTTGGGGTGTGGGTGCTGGTGTATGCCAGCATGACTGGAGCTGAGAGAAGGGCAAGTGGGAGTGCCCCACATGGCAATTGCCAAGGAGACCTTGCAGGGGGAGGGTGGGAAATGGAGAGTAAAAAGGCACTCCAGCCTTTTCCCAACCCAAGCCTCCCACCCAGAGCTTTCTGCAAGATGGTGAGTAGCAATCCAGAGCAACCAGGGTGCTACCCACACTCCCCTCCTGCCACAAAGCGGCAGCCACAGCAGGGAGCCGGCCCCACCCTCCCTCTCCCGGCCCCCGATGCTGCATGCAGCTATAACGTGCTGCCACAGTGGAGCTGCAAACTTGAGGAGACACCTCACCTTAATAAAGTAGCAGCTTAACACAGCCAACGCGAGCCCTGCACTCCTGGCACGTGCAGGCACACCAACGTCTTTCAGAGTCAATGAACATCAACACAAAGCAATTAATAAGTGCCTGTGGAATGCCTCCCGGGCCCCACAGGCAGCAGCTGGCTGTGGGGAGCGGGCAGGGGAGAAGCGGCAGCACAGGGCAATCTTCCCCGAGCCCCTGGGCAGCGGGCGCCAGTCCCCACCAGCGCCTCTGCTTCTAATCCCGCAGCACCTCCGGACCAGACGACTCGTAGGTCCAACCCACACAGGTGATCGTTCTCCAGGAAACCTCTTTTCTGACATCCGTGTGCTGGCCCAGCCAAAGCCCTAGGAACGTCTGGAAACCAGGCCCAGGTTGGCAGTGGCAAGAGGAGCGGAGAAGCCCGGGAACTTGAGGGAAGGCCTGGGGAGTGGCCAGGTGGCTCAGGGCTTCTCCTTGAACGCCTCCCCTCGGGGATGAGGAGTGGATGACGGGCGGCCAGCTTCTGGTCCTGCCTGAGGCAGAGAGGCAGCCAAGGCATCAGCATCCTGAGCCTGCCGGGAAATGCAAACCTGCTGACTCCGGCCTTTGCAAGCGGTAACACAGTTTACAAAGTGACGCAATCTGTTCCTTTGGTGCAGACAATAAGGAAGCAGACTGCTCGTCTCCCCAGGAAAAGCTGGGGCTGGAGGGAGATGAACCCTCTCCCCCCTGAGGTTCCTGCAGGGCACGTGGCTGAGTCAGGGCCCTCATTCTGCCCCAGCCCCTGTCCAGGGCACCACTGTTGGCGTCCTTTCCCACAGGGTTTCTGGACTCCCTTCTGAACGTGGAGCACACCTGCCCAGGGCCCCCTCATGTTCCCCGGCTGACGTGGGGAAGAGCAGTGAGATGGCTTTCCATCATGTGCGCCCCGACAGCATTCTTAGCCAGCCCCGCAGCTTAAGCCAGGGGGTCAGCTGCAGGGCATTCTCCCAGAGCTTCCGGCTGTCCCGGGCCCTGTAGGGACTGAGCGAGGGTGACAAGATGGTTGGCTGTTTTTGTGAGGAGAAATCAGTGTGTGTGACCTATGGAGTAACTGCATGAGGTTATCAAATCTCTGACCTGGTCTGAAAGACCAAGCGTGCTCAGTCATGTGAGGTTGGAATGCCAGTTTCCCCTCTGCAGGCCCGTGTGTCTCCCCGACCCCAAGGCCCACTCTGGGGACTGGTGCATGCGGCACTGCCGACTCCACTCTCAGGCTTCTTTATCTGAACCGCCGTGGGTTTCTATGGAGACCCACAGTCTGCCTTTGAAAAGCACTTAATGCTGGCATCCATACCTACTTCCCCTCTACCGCTCACCTGGCTCTAGATGACACCCTCTTTTGCTTCCTCGGGCACCTATTTCCATCAGTGATGAGATAGAGAACTCCTATTATCACCCCACCAATTTCCTCTTCCACCAGCGTCTACCCCTTTTGACAAATAGCCTAGAAACCTTGCTTTGACTTCACATCCCGCCCAGCTGACCTTTTCCTCTTTATTCCGAGTATTCTGCCCACCTCCCTCTCACGTCTCCATCCACTGCGCCGGTCGCTGCCCTTGATATTCCAATGCAACTGCCACGTCAAAGGTCACCCAAGACCTCTTAATTGCCATTTTAATAATTTCTTCTCAGATTTCATTATTTTTGACCTTTTGAATGGTCTGACAAAGCTAAGCACCCAATTTCCATTTTGAAACTTTCTTTTAGGC
>NW_005871121.1:220783-242654 GCF_000147115.1 Myotis lucifugus
ATCGGCCCTGCTCTGAGCCCCCACCAGGGCGTCGCACCTAGGGATTGGGCCTGCCCTCTGCCACCCGGGAGCAGGCCTAAGCCAGCAGGTCGTTATCTCCCGAGGGGTCCCAGACTGCGAGAGGGCACAGGCCGGGCTGGGGGGCCCCCCTCCCCTCCCGAGTGCACAAATTTTTGTGCACCGGGCCTCTTGTCTTCCAATAAGATTCTGCACAGACGTGAATTCACTTGAACCATTCCCTTATTTACGCAGGTAATGCTTCCCCCACAGCACTTTGCTTATACCACTTTTAATTACATTATTATAATGGCATTTATTAATGGTACCTTATTGATAGCACATGGTAGACAGTCAGTTGATGGTGAAAAGTAAAAGGTCCTCGATTCTCCCCATCACTGGCAGTGAACTTGGAGAAGGAAAGTTCTTGGGACAGAAAACTGTCTTTGGGGAAATCCCGTGGCACCCAAGTGACCGGAGAGGGCCTGTTTCGAGGTGTCACTTCTAAGGGACAAGGCTGTCCCACAGTTGCCCATGCCAGAGCAGGCTGGCTCTTAGGAGCCCAGAGGGGCAGAAACCAGCCTCCGTCAGTGCAGCCAGCACTGATGACGGAGGCACCAGGCGTCATGGGCAGAGGGGCTGCTCTGCAGTTGGCTTTGCCTCTGCTGAACATAACTGGTGGGAGGATGGATTCCTCTATTTATACAGGTGTGAGTGCAGGCAGCAGCTGTGAATCCTCTCTCTGGTCTCCTACACAACCACCCCCTCCTGGCCCCCACCCCTCAGCCAGGACAGGCCCCAGACCACTGTCAAGTGCTAACTCCTCCAAGCCAGGGGCTAGGTGTGCCGGCCAGGCCTGTCACCTGAGGGAACATCTGGGCACAGGGCTGCGAAGGCCTTAACCTACAAGTCACCTACCGGTGCTGGAAGGTCTCCTAGAACAGGGAAACCTCGTAGGAAAGGCAATTGCTGTTGAGTTTGAGGGAATCTGGGGCTCAGACTGGGAGGCCAACTCCTGGTTTAGTCACTTCAGAGTTCTCAGAACTGGGTTTCGGCCATAGGGGCCCCTCAAAGATGTCAGACAGGGCAAGAATGTCCTATGTTGGGGAAGAGGGACCTGGAGATCCTTTTTCTCTTTCACTATCACCTGTCTCTTGGCAAAAAGGACATAGACACCAATCCCTGTTGAGGCCACAAAATGGCATCAGAGAGAAGAACTTGAACAAATAAAAATTCTACCCCTGCAGCTAGGGACCAGCCAATTTACATGTCTTACTAAAGATAAGAAACAGCAAAAAATTTTAACACGTAAACATGGAAAGCCCATCCCTCCAATTAACGTCAGAGTAACTGCATGATACACTGAAGGCAGCGAGACGATGATGAGCACTGTCACCAGATGAGCACCCTCACCTCTCACCATCAGCCCAGCATCTCCTCTGGGCTCCTCTTATTAAACCCACACCGGGTACTCACACATACCCTTCTTTCCCGCCACCCTGCCTTCCCTTGCCTTCACTTGTCAAGCAGGAAGCCTGGCATGGGCCTGCTCTCCTCCCCAAGCTGTGCACTGTGCATGCTGTGCTTGACTCCAGACAGGGTGCCCTTTTCTGACCCACACGACGGCGATGTTGTAGACAGCCAGCAAACCTCCACATCCGGGGACAAGCTACAGGCAGACTCACCCCCTCTCCTCTCACTCCACTGCAGAGTTGCTCTCTTAGGACCAGTGGAGAGATCTGGGCATTGGGGGATACAGGGGTTCAGAACAGGCCTAAGATGTGCTGCTTGGGTATGTGAATTTTTTTGGGCTGAAGGCAGTCAAGACCCTGCGGGCCCACAGAAACTTTTACCTCTCCACTGAAGAATTTAAACTGGAGGTCTTGCCCATAATTAGAGTTATCACCAGAAATAACTTTTTAAGACTGATCTATAGGGCAGGGCAAACATTTAATTACTACACATCTGCCCTTATCATCTTGTGAATGACCTTCCTCCCCTTAGAACAGTGGTTCTCAACCTGTGGGTCGCGACCCCTTTGGCGATGGAACAACCCTTTGACAGGGGTCGCCTAAGACCATCCTGCATATCAGATTTTTACATGACGATTCATAACAGTAGCAACATTACAGTTATGAAGTAGCAACGAAAATAATTTTATGGTTGGGTCACATCATGAGGAACTGTATTTAAAGGGCCAGAAGGTTGAGAACCACTGCCTTAGAAGCTGCAAGATGTCTTACCTCCTCCTCAGCTTGGACTGCCATATATACCTCACTTTACCTTGTCTCTGACTTCACATGGACGTGGGGTCTCGGACTCTCTCGTGTATGTGGAATTCCCGTATGTAATTAAGTTTGTTATTTCTCTTGTTAATCTAATCTGTCTCACATACATAGATTTAATTGCTAGACCAGCTGAAAGAACCTAGGTGAGTAGAGGAAAGCAAGCTTCTCTCTCCCCCACAGGGGACTCTGCTCATGCCTGATGCACATCCCAAACGCTGTTACAAACCTGTGCGAACACAGTAAGGGACATAAAGAGCCCTTGGAGATGGTGCAGAGCCCCTGCAACAGTCTGAGTTCTAGCGATGTGAGTGGGTGAGGGCTGTGTGTGCTCACCCTCCTGCTGCTTGGGAAAAACTGGATGTTTGCTCCACATGATCTGCAGGGCCAGTGATCTCTCAGGCCATCATTATAAAGGTCTGTGCGCGCAGAGCCGAAATTGGGATAAATGCAGCACACCTGAGGCTAGGCTGGCCTTGGTCAAGGTCTTGTGATTTTTTTAAAATTACTAATGACAATTAAAATATGGCATTGCCCTGGCGGGTGTGGCTCAGTGGGTTGAATGTCATCCCGTGTACCAAAAGACTGCCAGTTCGATTCCTGGTCAGGGCACATGCCTGAGTTTCGGGCTTGATCCCGGTTAGGCAGTGTGCAGGAGGCAGCCAATAGATGTTTTGTTCTCACAATGATGTTTCTCTCTCTCTCTAGAAGTCAATAAAAAGTATTTTAAAATATGGCATTGCTTACACTGTCAGAGTGAAGCTCTCATATGCCATAAGCCCTCCAAGCTCCCCAAGTAGGGCGGGAGTTAGTACCCAGATCCTGCTGGGTCACGGTCAGCAGCCCTGCCCCACCTCGTTCTGCAGGAGGCCCCAGCTGTCTGCCTGGAGAAAGGCAAGCAGCAATGGGTATGGGCCAGCACTGGGACCACATGCCCTCTTCTTCCTCCACTTGACCCACTGCCCATGGCACAGGCTCCTGATGGTACAGGGGTGTGGGTAACCAGCTCGTGAAAGTTCTCAAAGCCACTAGAGTGAGATCACAGGCAAAAGAGGGAGAAATATTAGTGGTAGGAAAGGACATTATGTAGATGGGTCAGCAGCTTGGTTGCTGATGCAACTCTCTCTGCCCATCCTCTTGACAGGAGCCAGGGTTCCATTAATCACAATTATTTCTCTCATTCCCGTTTCAACCAAATGTCCCAAATACAATCCCGCTTAACGAGGTCCCAGGAGCCAGGGGGTAGCCAGCCCCTCAACCCTACTATCTGCGCAGGCTGGTTTTGCCCTGTTCTAGGCGGGGAGTAGCTGTCCTGTGTTCCCCCAAATGGGACCAGGTGGCCTTATCTGCCCTGTTCCACCTTCCAATTTGGTTGCAATAAGCGGAAATCCACGGACACCTGCCCTCTGCTCCACGTGGGGACTGCTCCCCCAAGGTGGCATGCTCTGAAATGGTGATAGGAAATGAGATGCTCAGGGTCTCCGGCTAAGATTTCCCAGAAGCCACAATTAAGAGTCCTTTTGACTCTGGAGGAAGAACATGAGCCTGACCCTTGCTTAAGCCTGGCCGCCTGTTTAAGGCTTTTCTGACAGAGGCTAGCTTGGCTGCAACTACAGCTCCCCCACCATAAACTTCCTGCCACTGTGCCCTGTGCAGAAACCTTTGAGACTCCTGCCCTCACCCCACCATGCAGTGTAAATACCATTTAAGCAATTTGATTTAATTTAATGCTATTCGGAGGTGCTCTCAATTGCCTGCTGCTCCTGAGCTGCTGCCTGGAGCCCGTGGGAGGAGATCCAGCCTGGGAAGGGCAGAGGCAGCAAAAAGGAAGGAAAAGGCCAGCCTGTCCTCTCTGTTAAGCAGGTACTCACAGGGACGCCGCAGGGAGGACAGAAGGAAAAAGAAGGGCTAAGAAAAGATTCTCAGCATCTTCTGTCTCCTCAAAGAGAAAGCATACGACATGGTGCTTATACCCCCATCTCGCCAACCTTATTTCCTCTAAATCCTTCAAGGACCCTCTGGTCCAGCTGACGTGCTGGGTGTGTGAGCACCAACTCCCTTCCTGTAGCCCTGCCAGTCCCTGAGGTGACTACTGTGCACCACGGTTGTAAAAGCCAGACAAGCAACAGCCCCTGCTCTGTCAAGGGAGGCGCAGGTGGCAGAGCCCACTCAGACACGTCTGCTCAGTTGCCAGTAGAGGAGTGCTGAGCACCCCTCAGGATGCTTCTGCCCAGGAGTGCAGAATGAGAATGTGGGAAGCTATTTGTAAGGGGCAACTCCACACCATTTTATCCTGCAGGAAGCCTCCCGATTCATTATTCCTAACAAAGAACTCTACATCTTAGTGCTCATGTCTTGTCCTCAATCAACCTGTTCTGTGAATCCACTCTCTTTAAGCTACGCCCTCCAAATGAGGCTGTTTGCTTATTTCTTTGATTCCACCCCCCAGTCCCGCAGCCTATGCGCGAGCAGCAGGATTCTAGGCAGCACCGGAAGGCGCCCGGAGGAGGAAGAGCCTGGGCTCCTGGGGGCTCTTTTGTTTCTGGGCAGCACCTTCCAGGCGGCTATATTCCTGCTTGCTATCCAGAGCTGCCCTAACAAAGACAGCTTCCAAGGCCAGGCAGGCGGCAAAAAAAGAAAAAAAATGCAGGTTCAAGTTATAATAGAGTAGCGTGTGCCCTGCAAGGGGAGATCTTTGCGCTCAGCCTTGCATCTCTGGAAAGATACAGCAGGGCGAGAGGACAGGGATGCCCAGTGGAGCTGATTAAAGAGCTGAGAAAATCAAAAAATGATTAGGATTCTTCAAGATGGGAAGACAAATGCTGAAAGAACTGAAATGTAGAAAAATCATCAGAATATGTAAGGAGACCTAGGACTTGTTGTAATCAACCACCAAGAAATAGTTATTTGGCATCTATTAAGTAGAAAAGCTTGCTTTAGGCATTGTAGTAGGTCCAAATGAAGAAAAAAACAACTTGATTGAGTTGAGAAGACATGATGAAACCACATCATGTCAACTAGTGACAAAATGCCATGTAAAACACATGCCACCAAGTGGCAGTACAGACAAGTACTGGAGGGGTTCAAAGGAGGGAGCAACTCTGAGGGCTGGACTCCTTGGTCCCTCCCCAAGGAGTGGGACATCACAGGTCAGGGGCAAGGCAAACATATCTAAGATATGGAATGACTTGGACCATGCTCTGGAAATAATGCACGACTGGGAGGGCAGGAGCAGAAACAAGGAGAGAATTTTAGGATATAAAGGGCTGAGTTCAGGAGAAGGAGAGAGGGAGAGGGAGAGGGAGAGGATGAGTTCCGGAGAGGGAGAGGGAGAGAGAGGAAATATGAATGCAGGAGCGAGCAGAGGCTCAGAGGAGGTGCAAGTAGCTAGAAGGTCCAGAGGGCTGACCTTGAAGGATAGATGGGACAAGTCAGAGGCTGGTCCCCCTTCCAGACAGATCTGCGGCAGATGAATCACGGGGTAGACTCTGTACATTCTCAAGAAGGCAGGAAGGAAAGGAGGATAGATAAGACCCTAAAGAAGATGCACAAAAATCCTGTTAAAATCATGATGGTTGGGAGGCAGGAGTGGGAAGAAATAAAAAGTCACAGTGGTAGCTTATCAATGGAGCATGCTGATGAGAGTGAGATGCACAGAGGGAGACAGGAGTCGGAAAGAGGAGAAAGGCCGACAGCCCAGCCTTTATCGAGCTTGGTCAGTAGCCCGAGTTTTCATTCCTTCCCTGCATAAAAGACGGGCAAAATACTGTGTGTCTAGTCCTACCTTTATCCACCTGCCTTGATTCCAGCATTTTCTCCTGATTTGGGGGATTGCATTCATCAGCAGAACTGCGCAGTGCTCACCAGTGACAGCGCTGGAGCCATACTACCTGGGTTCAAATTCAGCTTCTGCCATTTTAGTAACCCTGAGCGAGTTATTTTAAGTCTGTTCTTCAGTTTCTTCAAACTGTGACATGGGAGTAATAAACTGAATACCTCCCTTAGAAGGAAAATGTCAGGTTTAAATGAGTTATTATGCATAAAGCTCTCAGAACATCTGGCACACAACCGCATTCATTAAATGCTGGCTCTTCTTATTGGGATAAGCACATATAGTGAGAACAAAAACATATTTTGAGTATACCTAGGTCACAGAGTGACCAAACTCTGGCTCTTTTAAGGAAAAAGGATAGGCCTTTGGTCAATATACAGTCCAGCTTGCTTGGTCCTAGCCTTGGCAAGGCCTATGCAGCTTCTAGAACAGCCGTGGGCAAAATACGGCCCGAGGGCCGGATCCGGCCCGTTTGAAATGAATAAAACTAAAAAAAAATAAAAAAAAAGACCGTACCCTTTTATGTAATGATGTTTACTTTGAATTTATATTAGTTCACACAAACACTCCATCCATGCTTTTGTTCCGGCCCTCCGGTCCAGTTTAAGAACCCATTGTGGCCCTCGAGTCAAAAAGTTTGCCCACCCCTGTTCTAGAACCACCCGGGAACTTTCCTTTGAGAAAGAAGAGGGTCTGAACTGGAGATGCTGAGCCTGACCAGCCTGGCCTGACCACTGGCAATTGCAGAGCTTCACCCCTAGAGGGACATGTGGATCTTTCTCTAGTCCAGCGGTTCTCAACCTGTGGGTCGCGACCCCTTTGGTGGTCGAATGACCCTTTCACAGGGCTCGCCTAAGACCATCCTGCATATCAGATATTTACATTACGATTCATAACAGTAGCAACATTACAGTTATGAAGTAGCAACGAAAATAATTTTATGGTTGGGTCACAACATGAGGAACTGTATTTAAAGGGCCAGAAGGTTGAGAACCACTGTTCTAGTCTCATTTTCTACCACCCCCTCTCCCTCCTACACTAACTACATGGACTCTTCCACTGGGGCAGATTGAGCGATCTGTTGCCATTTCTAACGGATACATTGGTATCTCTCTCTGGAGCATATGTCCTCCTGCCCTTGACTTGGCTGATGCCTATTCATCCTTAAAAACTCGGCCTAAGAAGTACTTCTTCCAGGAAGTCTTTTCTTTTTCAAAATATATTTTTATTGATTTTAGAGAGAGCAAGGGAGAAGGATAGAGAGAGAAACATCGATCGGCTACTTCCTGCAAGCCCCCTACTGGGCGAGCCTGTGACTTGGGCATGTGCACTGATTGGGAATCCTGGTTCATGGGCCGACGCTCAACCACTGAGCCACACCAGCCAGGCCAGGAAGTCTTTTCTAAATCCCAGGTTGTGCTCCAAGAGAATCCTCTGAGTCTAGAGCACATATCACCCTACACTGTAGTTGTTGATAGCTCTTGAGCCTGCCAGCTCCTTAATGGTAGAAAACTTGACTTTGTGGTCCCAACTCCTAGCAGGGTGCCTAATGCACAGTAAAAGGTCAATACATGTTTGTTAAATGAACTGAATGAAAAGAAAACCCAGCTGCTAATCACTGGCACTTATGTATTGATTTGTCTTTGCTTTTAAAAATGTTTGATTCAAAGAACATAAAAGGAAGATAATCTCAAAGAAACAAGGCCTTTCTATCTTTTATTACTGATCCAAACACAGTCCCTGACATACAGTATCTGGGGCAATGGCCTGCTCTGAAGACCTGCCACATGATTGCTATTGCCCTGAACACAGATTTAGTCCGACAGCCAAGCGCACCGTGGATCACAAACACTCCACGTAAGAAGGCTCTGCAGTTTCCATTTCCACATCTCAAGGAAAGACCGATAGTTGCTATTATAGGGAAGAGGGAAGGGAATTCACATTTACTGAGTACCTGCTGGGTGCCACACACTGAATTAGGTTCACAGACCGCATATGGCCTGTTAACCTTCACATGCATTTTGTTTAGTGTTTATTTTTAGTCTCACTTTATTGATAAGGAAAGGAGGCTGAGCAAGGTCATTTAGTGAATAGAGAAGCCAGAATTTGAACACAGTCCTGCCTACTTGCAGAGACTAGGTCTTGTCACTAACAATTGGGCAGAACGATTTGCTGACATCCAGAGAATGACACTCCCGGATGTCTACGAATTCTCTGCAGCTCTGACCCAGGGAGTGGGAGGCCCATTAGGGGCTGGGACTGAGGCATGAGGCATGCTGAGAGGACAGGAAGTGGACCTGGAGGAGGCATCTGTCTTCCTCCTGGCCCTGGCTGCTCTGCTTTTGGGCCAAGAGGTGATGTGTTGGTATAAAGGAGGTCATTAAGAAAGCTGCGATTCCCCTCCGCACAGATGTGCCTGAGCTGGCTTCCCCAATGATCCCTCGCTGAGCACTCCAGTTAGCAGTGTTCTGGGCTCATTACCCTCTGGGGCTCATTGCATCTATTCTCTGTTGGCTGCTCAGCGTGAACCCAGCCCCAGGACCTCATCACCCGACTGCCTGGGAGAGCCACCAGCTCCAACCCCTTCTCTTGGGCCCACACAGGGCCCTGGTCAGGCTAGGGCGTCCCCTTGGCATGAGGCCAGCAGATTTCGCCATTCCTATTTTGTCCTGTCCCTGCCTCCCTGGACTCTGCGGAGGAATGCTACAGCCAACGCCCAGAGAGGGGCTCCAGCCTTTGAAGTTCAAAGCTCTGGCGCTCCAGGGGCGCCTTTAGATCCCAGAGGTGGCCACATCAGCCACACTGAGATGGCAAGAATCTGGGGAACTGTGGAGAGCTCCCACGGGAGGGGCACAGGCTGTGGAGAAGGCCAAGAACCCGGCCCACATTCCTGCCTCCCAACCCCCTGTTTTGGATCTGCCTTTTAAATCCTCTCACCAAAACTACATCCTCCAGCTTCCCTAACTGAAAACCAAGTTTATTATTGGAAAGCCCAGAGAATTTATCACTGTGGAAATGAGGATATTTAAAACTCATAACCATCTTGCCGGCCACAATCAGGCAGATATCCATCCTATTAGAATAACTCAACACTGCAGAAGTTCATCTTATTAAACTAAATAGTTAAGAAAGCCTTTCCCCACATCACAGAGATACTGTGTGTATGGTTTTCTGCTCACCTTTCTGACTACGTTCATCAGTCCATTTTGTTTCCTGTGTTGAAATAGACCTCAGAATTACAAATTGCTGAGCGGCAGCAGAAGTTTTAAATTAAGCATTCATGGGTGGAGGTGAGCTTGGGAAATGATGTAGGTCGTGAGGCAGGCAGGAAAGATTTAATGCCTCGTGTGCGGGGAAAGCTGAGGCTAATAGACGAGTCTGGATCAAGCTGGGGATGGAGGAGCCAGGGGGAGGGGGCGAAGAAAGAAGGCCAAAGAGGAAGAATTTAAAAGCTCTCTGGTCAAAGGGCCAGACATACCGCCTGACAAAATGAAAATTATTGGCGACTTGGAACCCAGCTAATGCCAACCTCCATCCAAGGCATAAATATCTGCTGTGCAGAAGAGTGTATGGGTGAGTCGGGGGCCTTGGGAGGCAGTCAGCCAGCTGCTTGTGCCTCCCTCCACTTCTCTCTGGACACTGACAGGTCCAGACTCCACCTCTTCCAGCTCCTTCTGTGTGACAGGCGCGTCCCCCCAGGTACAGGAGAGCAGAGCTTACATTATAAAGGCTTGTCTTGAGGTAGTCCTGGGGCGGAACTCATGTCCTCCCCCAGTTTGCCTCAGGAGGTGGTATCACCTCTCATGTCATTCCCTGTCCCTAGAGGGCTGTGGAAGGCCCCGAGGCCTGTGGTCTGCGGAGCACTGAGCAAAGATGCTTGTGTATGCGCTGCTGCTACAACTGACCACCACGTGGGTCACTCACTCAACCCCTGCAAGGAGGCCCAGGGGACCGAAGATGACTTACTGACAGCAGCCTTAACGGTGATCAGTGGCCCAGGGAAGACGGGCAGCAGCAGGCGCAGCTCTCTGGGAGCCCACGCCCTGTACCAGCCATTCCATCTACCTTGGCTTATTTTCTTTTATTGCAGAGCAGCTCCTGTATGTGGGCAATAAAGCTATGGCTGCTCTAGCCCACAGGCCTGGGGCGGGGAAGAATTCAGCTTGCTGATGTCGGACCGCCTGGGGCCAGGAGGCCCAAGAGGGGGCTGGTTCCCCCAGGCACATCCTCAGGGCGTAGTATCAGAAAGTACCAGACAGTCCTTCCCAAGCTGGAAAGGCCCTCTGAGGACACACAAAAGAAACAGCTACTCCCAAACTCTGCCTCTCCCTAGTCTCCCATTCATCTGGGATCTCCATCCTCTGCTTGCTGGTTTTACACCCCCACCCCCAACTCATTTTTCTCAGCTTGCTATCTTCTACCCTCTTCTCCCGGGCTGGCCTCTTCCCTCCACCATCCAGACATCCACTTCTGTCTTTTGATCAATTTTGTGTTCCACATCCTTCTAGCTAGTGGCAGAAAAAATATTCCCTTCCACAGTGACTGGCCCCTGTAACATTTTTGAAACCTGTGAGTCGCTCAGACCCCTGATGGGAGGGCAGGCAAGAGGGAGAGAATTACCTGGCACAGTCTGAGGTGGGCAACAGGGTCGAGTTCTTTACTTAAGAGCCAGCAGCCTGGAGAAATGGAAGAGCTGGAGTGGCTGAGGGTTAGAGAGGGTCTTCTGAAGATTCGGGTACAGGCTTGTATGGCATAAAAGAGGCTTTAGGGAGAGGAAAGGGAAACAGCTAGCTGGCTTCCTGCCTAGGCACAGGGTGACGGAGCTTCTCACAGCCCCAAATGGTCTACACACATAAAACCTTGGCCAAAATTTGTCCCTGTCAATTTGAAAGCATTAAAACCCCGTAATTACCTATCTAATGAGACCGTCTAAAGAGATCCTTCTCCGCCGTCTGCAACACACTTATTTCATCTGGTCGCATCCTACCCAAAATACATTTGCAAAATTTTTAATTAATTCCTTCTGATTTATGTGCTATTTTACAGCAGTTAATTTAAAAAGGTGTGTGTCAATTCTGCATGCACTAAGCCAGCACTGTCCATACAGCAGCCACTTGCTCTAATCTGGGAGTTCCTAAAGGGTAGGGGCTGGGATTGGTCTCTTCACATCATTCTAGCGACCAGAATTCTCTGCCCCGGGGACCCATCAATGTAACACTGAAATCCCAGGGGGAATACTTTTCAAGGCACAAAAATAGGGTGGGATAGGAGAATGGCATTCCAGACACGCCCATCAGGCCAGGCTTTGGACAAGGAGATGGATTTCGTCTGATTTCCCTTGACAGACGAGTTGTGTTCAGCAAACAGCCTGGCAAGTGGCTGTCACTCTGATGCTGAGCTCTGACAGGCATTGGCCAGGCTGCAGCGTGAGCATGCAGGTTCCCACGCCGGCCTCGTCAACAGACTTGGCTCTGAAGACAGGATGGCAATGCCCCCTCAGTGGCTGCTGCCAGGAAGGAGACTGCACTGGTAGGGAAAAGGAGACAGTATGGCGTCTCCTCAAAATACCCCTTCCTGAGTGGGAGGACAAGCTGTGGCAACGAAGGGGAGTCAAAAAGGGGAGGCGGGCCAGATCCAATCTTGACAGACAGGCTGCCAGTTCAGTTCGAGAGCTTGTTCAAGGCACTGAGACAAGCAAATCAGGGCACTGGGCGAAGGCTGGCGTGAATGGCCTGTAATCTGTGAGCTAAGCAGAAGAAACAGCCGTCAGCAGCTCTGTCTTCCCTCCGGGCCCAGCAGTTCTCCAGTGCCTGAGGCTGCCCCCAAAGCCTGAGGGATTTACAGAACACCCCATCTGAACCAAAGGTCATCTGGCCCCCCCCTCCCCCGCCGCCCCCCCCTCCCGCCCCCCGTGAATGTCTTCCTCAGACCTCTGGGAGATGGCCAGCTTCTATCAAATATTCCACAACAGGGAGCTCTCTACTTCAAGAGTCCATTTCGCTGTCACAGAGTCTTCTTTCAAGTTAAAACCCACCCACCTGCACTTCCTTCCACCCCTCTAAGTTTTGTAGTCTGGAGCAATTTGGAGTTAATTGGATCCTTTTTCTTATTTACCGGTGGTAACAGTGGGAAAGTTAGCTCCAAGGGCTGCTTTTGAGGATTACATGAGAAAAGCCTCTATGAGCGACTAACATGAACAGTGTTCATTCCCTGCCACTGCCCTCTATGTAACAGCCATTCATATTATTCATGTTTCCTCTGTCCTTTCTCTCCATCCCCCATGGTTTCCATGACTCCCTGGACCTGGACCCACATTCTATACTACCCGTGTCCCTTCCTAAGAATGCTCCTCCCACTTATTAAAAACTCTAAAAACGCAATGCTCACAACTGAACACAATATCCCAGATGTTGCTCAAGCAGAGCAGAATAATTACCTCCTTCAATCTATACTTATTATTCTATTAATGTAATTTTTATCAGTCACTTCACACGGTTTGTTAGTGTACACTTTGTAGTAAACATACCCCCCCCCCCCCCCCGGGTTATTTTCAAATGAACTGCTGTCAAACTAGGTCACCTTCATCTTGTAATTGTGTAGCTGATTTTTTTTTTAACTTAAACACAGGACTTGGCATTTGTTACAACTGGTAAATCACATCTGTTGTAAGTTACAGCCTCCCTCCCTCTCTCCCTCCTTCCAACTATATTTTATTGATTTCAGAAAGGGAGGCAGAGGGAGAGATAGAAACATAAATGGTGAGAGAGAATCACTGATGAGCTGCCTCCTGCATGCCCCTCACTGGGGATTGAGCACACAACCCAGGCATGACCAGGAATTGAACGGCGACCTCCTGGTTCATAGGTCCACACTCAACCACTGAGCCATGCTGGCTGGGTGCAGCCCATCTTCCTCCATACTTGTAAGATATTCTGTTAACAGAACACACTCTGTTCACTTTGAATGTGATAAGTGTGCCTTCTGGGCCTCTGCCTAAATCTTAGGAAGGGCAGACAAAACCAGGGCAGAAACTTAAATTTGTACTGTGGTTCCAAGGTAGAAAGGCCTCCTCCCTCCCTCCCTCCCTCCCTCCCTCCCTCCCTCCCTCCCTCCCTCCCTCCCTCCCAGTGGGAGCCTGTGGGAAGGTCTGCAGGCAGAGCACACAGGCCACAGCTGAGGACAAGGTCTGGATTTTACCCTATGGAAACCCAGACCCCTCCTTCATATTTCCTGGACTGGAGGCTTTTAGCTAAGTGAAGCTACTGTCATTTACATGGACAGGCATGGATTTGAGGGAAGAGACTATGTTAAAAATGGAGATTCGGCAGAGAAGACCTTAGAAGCATCTAGGAAATGATGTTCTTCCTCAGCACGGAGGCTGACTTGGCTCTGTCCCCTCCCAGAGCCCCCCATCTCGGCAGCTCTGCCTATCTTCCTGGAACAATGGTTCCCTCAAATAATTATAGAAGCTCTTGGGGAAGGCTGGCTGGGTCACAGGTAGGCGGCTGAGGGAATGCAGAGAAGGATCTTGGCAGCAGCACAGAAACTGGATTTGCAGGCAACATGATAAATGGAAGAGTGTTTGGGCGAAAGACCATGGGAAAATGGTGTGAGGGAGGACAAAAAATCAGCAGGGAGCCGAAGCCAAAGCGAGCTCTCTTCAGACTGCTCTGATGGCAAGACCTCTGGGCATCTGAGGGGCCCATGGGACTCGCTTGGGGCCCAGTTACCCCTGGGTTTTTGCCCGGCAACAAGGCCTCCTTCCGATGGCTCAGCAGTGATCTCACTGACCTGCTCAAGTCAGTGAAGGCAGAGCTTGCAGAGGCTTCTTCTCTTGGCCTGAGAGCGGTGCTCGCTGGAAGGGTGGGTTTCTGGGGAAAGGGCTAAGGGGAACGATGAGGAGTGGACTCTGTCATACTTTTCAGGACCTGCTGGGTATCACTGATGCAATTTGTGTACAAATGACATAAAAATGGACTTAGGATCGCCAGAAAATAGTGGTTTTTGCAAAAATTCTTTGTTTGGAGCAAACAGAAGAATCAGCCACATTCAAAAAAGAGGAAGGAGAGAAAGAAAAGAGTGAACTGTATAAATATCTTCCTGTTAACTTCTCTCTTACACACATGCATATGCGCACATCAATTCCGGGTTCAACTTTCTTTTTTTTAAAAATATATTTTTTATTGATTTCAGAGAGGAAGGGAGAGGGAGAGAGAGAGAGAGGGAGAGAGAGAGAGATAGAGATAGAGAGATAGAAACATCAATGATGAGAGAGAATCATTGATTGGCTACCTCCTGCATGCCCCCTACTGGGGATCGAGCCCGCAACCTGGGCATGTGCCCTTTACTGGAGTTGGACCTGGGACCCTTCAGAACACAGGCCGACGCTCTATCCACTGAGCCAAACCAGCCAGGGCCAGGGTTCAGCTTTCTTATGAAAAGCAATCGCATGGTACGTGAGGTTATCTGCCTGGGATACAAGGTGTCCCTGAGATCAGTTCGTCTTGTACAGTGACTCCTGGGAAACCTTATCCATGTGTGTTCCTGGCCTAGTCAAGCTTTCATTTGATGAACCTGAGGCATCAGCTCAGAACCTCTTTTACATTCACATCACTTTCAGAGAGCAACTGTTCTCCTGACTCCACCATTCTATTCCTTCCTATAATGGGCTCTCTGGTGACATTTTTCCCATGACTCTACTTACGAGAATCATCCCCATTTTATGGATGAGGAAACTGAGGTTTAAAGAGTTAAGTGCCTGCCCTAACTGGTTTGGCTCAGTGGATAGAGCGTCAGCCTGCGGACTCAAGGGTCCCAGGTTCGATTCCAATCAAGGGCATGTACCTTGGTTGCGGGCACATCCCCAGTAGGGAGTGTGCAGGAGGCAGCTGATCGATGTTTCTCTCTCATCGATGTTTCTAACTCTCTATCCCTCTCCCTTCCTCTCTGTAAAATATCAATAAAATATATTAAAAAAAGAAAAAAGAAAAAGAAAGAGTGAGGGCTGGGAGAGAGAAGCACAGAGCAGCCAGGCCTGGTTCCTTTTATCCAGAGTAGAAAGAGAAAACCTTCTGGGGGACTCAGCAGAGAGAGAGATCAATCATGGAGCCCTCCACATTATTGTGAAACTCAGACCTGGATGGAAAGGGAAGAAAGAAACAATCTGGGCATTGAAATGATGCTGGTTTTGCTCCTGTAAGGGTGACAAAGAAAAAGGGGTGAAGAGCAGGACTGGTGAGGAGGCAGACTCTCCGAGGTAAAGGTTCTGGCCCCACAACTACTCCAAGAATGACTACAGGGCCAACATACCTGAGGCTGCTTAGAAGGAACTCTGAAAGGCTTTGCAACCCAGCTAACCTTCCCCGAAGGTCCTTTCTCTGACAGACATACAAATACTCTGTGAATAGCTGCAAGAAAGAACTGTCAACCAGAGAGCATTCTGTCTACCAACCCGAAGTGCAATAGAGTGGGGTGAGGTGTTACACAGCGGAGTGACTAATATTTTACTCGGGGAACTGATACACATACATTCTGCATCGCTATATATTGCTCACCTCCTAATCGCTTCTGCTTTCTCGCCCCCCAAATAAAAACTGGTCCCGGCAGCTCCCTCCATGCAGTGGCCAGGCCGCCCCTGGAAGCTGTTTTTAGTGGCAACACATTCTTTCCCTCCCTCCCACCCAAGGCGGTTCCCAAACAGGCATGTTTCCCTAGTTCAGTGTTTGGCAAACTGCGGCTCACGAGCCACATGCGGCTTTTTGGCCCCTTGAGTGTGGCTCTTCCACAAAATACCACATGCGGGCGCGCACGTACAGTGCGATTGAAACTTCGTGGCCCATGCGCAGAAATCAGTATTCTGTGGAAGAACCACACTCAAGGGGCCAAAGAGCCGCATGTGGCTCGCAAGCCGCAGTTTGCCAACCACTGCCTAGTTCATCCCAAGCAGTGCTAATTGAAGCACTTAACTTAAAGACAATAACATTCGCTGTTTTAAAACATTAGGAACGTTATGCATGAGGCCTGCTGGGAGATTGCAGTACACACTCACGTACAAACATGCTCACAAGGCTCACTCAACATGTAACATGCACGCAACTAACAGCTCCAGGAGAGATTCTGCAAAAGCGTAGTCAGCAACTGTCAGCCTGTCTTTCTCAACAGGGTCTCCTCAATTAAAAAAAAAAAAAAAATCAGCCCTGGCCAGGTAGCTTGGTCTGTTAGAGCATTGTCCCAATAAGTAAGGTTGTGAGTTCCATCTTCGGTCGGGGCACATACAAGAATCAACCAAAGAATGCATAAATAAGTGGATGTTTCTCTCTCTCTCCCTTCCTCTCCCTCTAAAATCAATAAAAACAAAACCATATTAACAAAAATCACTGCTAATCCTAATTCAGGGCCCGGAAATCACTGCTCTGGTCTCACCCTCCCCACCCTGAACTTCTGCCTCTTGTGTTCCGTGAGGTCCAGAAATGAACAGGAAGGAAGAGACGGACAGACCTCAGACCCCCCACACTGGCAACTAGAATCTTTATGGGAGGAGGTAGGAGAGAGGGGAGAAAGGAGAAGCACTCCCCTCAAATGCTCTTGGGGATCCTTCTCGGCTCCCGACATAAAGGATGCCTGTATGCAGCAGCACTGGATAAAGGAGAGGTCATTGGGGCACAAAGATTTGACATTCCCAAAAGAACATCCTTTCCCACAGCTTCCATTCGAGCCCTAAAAAACCCCAAGAATGAGAGGGGAGGGATATTCCTGTTGCTCCGCCCTCAGGGCCTTGGTGAGGAAAAGTGAGAGAAGAGAGACAAGGGAGAAGGGGAAATGATGACAAGCGAGGAAAGGGAAAGAAGAGCAAAAGAGCAGGTGGCAGGGGAGTGACCCCAGCCCGGTTTTAAGCTGTAGGTGAATGAATGTATTTTTAGAGTGAGTTAAGGTGAGTGGAAATAGCTCAGGGCGGGGGGCAGGCCTGGGTTCTAATCTTAGCTCTACCGCTACTTTATGCTAAGGTAATTTTAAGAGAAGCCACTTAACTTCTTTGGTGTTTTCTCATCCCTAGGTAGGGGATGGCATCGATTTCTGAGCTTCTTCTAGCTCTCCAGCCTCCCAAGTGCAACCTGAAATTGCACCCTCAGTTCCATCCCCTCCTGCATTTTTCTCTCCTGAAGGACCAGGGCCCAAACTGCTCCGGTTAGGTTCCCTGTCATCTGATCTTTAGGGTCTTGACTCATCTACTTCGCCTCTTTTTGAGCTTTGAGGCTGAGCCAAAAGGGGCTGCCTCTTCTGCCATGAGGTTTTCTAGATTGGTGCTTTCCCCCTTAAAGTCCCACTGAGTAACATCAAGCCACATCAATTAACGAATTATTGCTGGATCACAGAGGACAGAAGAGATGCTGTTAGAACAGAGACAGGCAAATGCTGGTCTGACCTTTAGAAAGAACATAACAAAGAAAAGACAGTGAATTCCATGAACCACAAGGTAAGAAAGTTGTCTGTCCTGGACCAAATCCCAGAATCAGCTGTTGAAATATAGTTCGTGAGCTCTCAGAAAGCAAGTGATTGTTATAAGATGATACATGTTCACAAAAAACAAGTTAGACTTAACCTAATTTCCTTTGTCGGTGGGGTCTGTAAGATGAGGAGTCTATCATAAACCTCTTCCCCCAAGGGACTGAATTATTTCAGGTGTGTCAATGATGGAGCACAAAATGACAACCACAACCGAGTTATTCCCTTTCAACTATTTTCAGCTCCTCTGATTAAGTTAAGGAGAAAGTCTAGGTTTACCGCTGATGTCTTTACCATTTCCTTTAATATGTTTTTTTAAAAAAATTGATTTCAGAGAGGGGAAGGGAGAGGAAGAGGTAGAAATATCAATGATGAGAATCACTGATTGGCTGCTTACTGCACCCCCTCCACTGGCACTATGCCCGCAACCAGAAACCCAGGCATGTGCCTCGAACCATGACCTCCTGGCTCATAGGTCGACCCTCAACCACTGAACAACACTGGCCAGGCTCTTTACCATTTCTTTAACAAAAAAGGGCAGACCTCAGACTCAGAGCCTTGCAGGCATATAAGATTTAGCCAGAATTTCTGAACACTATTCTGTATTCTCCATAGTTATTTTTAAGGTTTCCTTTCATTTATGGTACATGATACATTTCCATTTTTATTTTTTTAAATATATTTCTATTGATTTCAGAGAGGAAGGACGAGGGAGAGGGAACGACAGATAGAAACATCAATAATGACAGGGAATCACTGATTGGCTGCCTCCTGCATGTCCCATACTGAGGACCAAGCCTGCAAGCCGAGCATGTGCCCTGACAGGGAATCGAACTGTGACCTCCTGGTTCATAGGTCGATGCTCAACCATTGAGCCACGCTGGCCAGGCCATTTCTATTTTTATAAGTTTCTTTTGAAATAATTTATTTCAGAAAAAACAGAGTAATTTAAAGAAAAAAAATTAGGAAGTATAGTAGAGAGGGTACTGGGATTTGGCAGCAGCACATAGATGGCATAGAATACCTGAAGTTTGGGAGACATGGCTGGAAATTACATGTAGCTGGCAATAGCAGTGAAGGAACCACTTGGTGGCAGTTAGGCTGTCTGAGCCTATGGGCATTCACTATAGAAAGGCCCATTGTTGCCCAGGC
Source organism: Myotis lucifugus (assembly GCF_000147115.1). NCBI lineage: Eukaryota > Metazoa > Chordata > Mammalia > Chiroptera > Vespertilionidae > Myotis > Myotis lucifugus. The sequence continues at coordinate 239,552 of NW_005871121.1, forward strand.
AATAGTCATTACTTCCCCTTCTCCCTGCTGGCAGGTCTCCATCATATTTGCTGGTGATATCTGTATGTGACTCAGGAAAATGCTCACTGGGCTAAGGTATTTTTTGTGCCATGACTCTCTGGCAATCAAGAGGAACCTATGGACCCCCTTCACAGAATAATACATATATATTATTACTGAGGCATAACTGACATAAATTATCTTGTTGTATGTTAATTATGTATGTCAATAATACAGACATACAATATTACTTTCAGGTATAAAACGTAATTTAATATTTGTACATAATATATATTTTTAATATATAAATTAAAATGCATAAGATTGCAAAAGAAATCAATTACACTGAAACACTGTTAAAATATTTTTAAAAACCCACCCAAATCAGCAGGGGGACGGGCAGGAGCAGGGTGGAGGGAGTCAATGGGGGGGGGGGGGGGGGAAGGGAGACATCTGTAATACCTTCAACAATAAAGATAAAATAATACACCATTCAAATAAAGAAACAGTTAATATATGCGTTTCTTTATTAACATGCTAAAAACCAAGATGTAGCAGTTGGTCTAACAACTACAATTTCACAGCAATGATAAGAGTAAACAATATTTTGGAATTCCTACAACTATTATGATGTAATATGAAAATGTTTGTGATTTCTCTTGGTGATAAAGTCTTAGATATACTAGGTTTACTATGATTTGTTGCTTACATTCATATTCAAAGGGAACGCTAAAATTGAGTTAGAGAGTAATAAAAATAAAGATGTAATTTTTTTCTCCTCCCAATTCAAGGACCCTATGAATCCCTGGTATCAGCCAATCATTGGAGTGGGATAGGAGAGTTCTCTTTCCTAGTCCCATAAGGGAGTAACTTCCAAATCTGGGTGATAAAATGTAAGAGGAAGTCTGGTGAGAGGATTCTGGGAAAAGATTTTTTTATGCTTAAAAAAAAAAATACACAAACATCTATCAGTGCTGATACAACTCCAATTCTTTATAAGAGATCCATTTTCTTTCCCCCCATTAGCCCACATGTGCTGCTAGTTTCCATTCTATCAATGTGCAAATTTCTCAATTCATAGACATAAATCTGATAGAAAACTTTGAGAAGATCAGAGACCCTATAATTATAATCTCTACTAGTCCTGTAAGTGGAGGCTAAACCCAGGACACAAGTAGATTTGCTAAATAAGGATTTTAGAAACTCAAATGGCATTAGCAGGCCACAGAGACAAATGCACACAATGACTGAATGAGATCCATCAGTACAAAAAGAGACACACTCCTTCCACTCTGTATGAACTACATGGAAAAGGAAAGGACTGAACAGGAAAGTGTTATTCATACTTCTGAGGATGACAGCAAAGCCATTTCAAATTCCTTCTCAAAGGTTCTCTTGTCAGACAATAGTGTGGTGAAGGCCTGGGAGGGGGCGGCGGGAGCCAGATGGAGGAGGGCAATGAGGGGGTAATGGGGGACATCTGTAATACTCTATCAATAAAGATAAATACATAAAAAGGTTCTCTTAAACTTTTAAGTTTTGGGGGTAAGCGTGAGAGGAGGAATAAAGGTGGGGAAGGAAAAAGGAGAAGATAAGCCTTTCTTTATTCTAAACATTCTTTTTATTATCCCATTGTGGGAAAACAATGAATGCTTTCAGTCAGGTGAGGGAAGGAAGGAAGAATTTTTAAAATAAGCATGTTGGATGCACAGGACACATGTAAAAAAATTCCTTGACGACCAGCTTTCAAGCCACTGGTTTCAGAGTTTCTGCTCATCTGACCTCCAGGGGACAAAGGTCTCTATGGAACAAGCAGGACTGCATTTGTCTACAAAGCCATTTTCTTCACGAGCCTGCCTGTCCCTTGTGGAAAAAATCCCATGCTACCCATCAGGGCTGCAAAGCTCCTTGACCGCACTGAATTGAGAGGTGAATCCCATGCAAACCACAGGTGTACTGACCCAAGGGTGGCAGTGGGCACTGGAGAGGGGAGGCGGGTCTGGGAAAAGCTTTCCTCTAGCCAAAGGGAAATATTTCTCCTGGCTTTCTTCTCCACCAAGTGTCTGTAGGTGGATCCCTGAGTGGAGCAACAACTCTGTTCCTTTTGGAGACCAAATAAATGCTCCTTAGGGAAAGCTGAACACAGGCCAACGCAGGAGACCCCACTCTGCTAGCTTTCGGCCCCAGACACAGTCTCTCCTAAGCCCATAGTCCTTCCTAGATGGTTCTAAAATACAATGGGGGTGGAGGGAAGTATTTGTCTGTGTACACTGTCCTATTGAATGAATACTCTTCAGAAAGTACTGCAATGTTTAGTACAGGTATATTATTTATGATGGATTAAATATGGGCAACCATATGTTTTGAACATATTTTTGTTCAAAGATTTGGACATTAATATATTCAAAACAATTAGAGCCAATGAGAGACAGAGGAGGTTTTAACCCTGGCAGAGGTGAAGCTGGTAGAAGAAACCCAACAGTGCTGAGATATGGGGACAGGTGTCACCTCCGAGAACATGGGCCACATTAAGACAAAATTCACACCTGTCAGACTGGCTATCATCAACAAATCAACAAACGACAAGTGCTGGAGAGGATGTGGAGAAAAAGGAACACTCGTGCACTGCTGGTGGGAATGCAGACTGGTGCAGCCACTATGGAAGACAGTATGGAGTTTCCTCAAAAAACAAAAAATGGAACTCCCATTTGACCCTGTGATCCCACTTCTAGGAATATATCCCAAGAAACCAGAAACACCAATCAGAAAGGATATATGCACCCATATGTTCATAGCGGCACAATTCACCATAGCTAAGATCTGGAAACAGCCTAAGTGCCCATCAGCAGATGAATGGATTAGAAAACTGTGGTACATCTACACGATGGAATACTATGCTGCTGTAAAAAAGAAGGAACTCTTACGATTTGCAACGGCATGGATGGAACTGGAGAGCATTATGCTAAGTGAAACAAGCCAGTCAATGAAGGAAAAATACCACATGATCTCACTCATTCATGGATAATAGAGACCATTATAAACTTTTGAACAATAATAGATACAGAGGCAGAGCTGCCTCAAACAGATTGTCAAACTGCAGCGG
>NW_005871121.1:242843-251700 GCF_000147115.1 Myotis lucifugus
TATGTAATACCCTTTGTAATACTTTAAGCAATAAAAAAAAAAAAAAAAAAAAAGACAAAACTCAGCCAACCTCTCCTCTTGGCTGCTCTCACAAAGAGATGCAGCCTCACATGGTGACGTTTGGGCCCAAAGACTAAGACCCACCGCCTTCCTCGCCTGCCAGTGCTACTGCCCTCTAGGCTCAGGAGAGGCTTCAGAACATCCTTCAACACCTACTTAATTCCTTCCTAGAAAATAGTATTTATGAGAATGGTCTCGTTCACTTAAGCAAGAGAGTCAAGGTTATGTGTTTAGAAAACTCATTAATTAATAATAAATAACATTCTTAAAGAGACAGACGCAGCCAGGAGCTGGCAGGGAGCCAACTCCTTAAGCGGCACTGAACATGGGGCAGGGCTGCTGATGGTCGTGAAGGGCGGAAGTGGTCCTGGTGCCTATCACAGTGTGAGCTCCTCTTGATTTCAATTTGATAAGGAATTTTATGCTGCAGCTACCTGAAGTGCAGGACCAGGGAGACTTATTTCTGTCCCTCTGCAGACAATAGGGGCAAAAGACAGCTTTCATTGGTTAGGAAATCGACAAGGCTCAGGTGAACAGTCCTGCTGGCTGTGAGACGGACTCGTCCTCGGAGTGTTAAACACAGGCTACATCTTTCTCTCCGAGGTTTCCGCTAGAGAGACTTAGAAAGCCCCGTGTGTTGGTTGGTGGGTTGGTTTGTCCATGTTCATCTCTCTCTTTTTCACCTACTGTCTCACATGCATACACACACCTTTTCTGAAGAGACCCCATGGACCGGAATTTGGAGACAGACTGCCAGAAGCCAGGGCAGGAAGAATGGAGCTGAAGTTGCTCTCTGTGCCTGGGATCCAAAGATGTTCTCCTCATGGGTAGGGATCCCCAAGGGCTCCGTGCCAGCTCCAAAACACCACCAAGTTGCTGGGCCAGAGAGGCCAGCTGAGGGGGCGGGGGGTGGGGGGACAGCCCTTGTCCAGCCCACAGCCTGCTCACTCACATAAAGAATCCTTTCAGGGCTGCTCAGACCTTTTTTTTTCAGGGCTTGTGCACGGAATACAAATCAAGCAGCCTCCTGGCTGTTACACAAACTGGCTCCAGTCACCAAGAAAGTGATAGAGAATGAGGGCTCCTCTGCGCAGCTGCCAGTGTCCAGGCATCATGGTGGGAGACACCCAGATTTGCAGCTGGTAGCCCCACAAAAGCTGGGGCTTCAGCACCCCTCACCTGAAGCAGAGAGTTCAGTCTGGTGTCCCTCAGAGAAGTAGTTTAGAGTAGACCAACAGGTTCCTGAGAACGGACTCAGCATTCCTGTCTGATAGGGCGGCAAAAACTGAGATGGGGATTCATGGACAGGGAGGTGGCGTTCTGGGGTAAAGGAGAATGAAGTTCAAAGTAGTCACACTCTCCTTGTGTAAAAACAAATATTTACTGAGCAGTTCTGGCCAAATCCAGAAGTGTGTGTGTGTGTGTGTGTGTGTGTGTGTGTGTGTGTGTGTGAGAGAGAGAGAGAGAGAGAGAGAGAGGGAGAGAGAGAAAATCTAATCTGAAGATGAAAACCAAGAAATTGGGGAATTCTAATTCTTCTCTGATAGAGAAAGTCACATCTAAAAACAGGAGCAAGAGCAGGCTGGAGGCCGGGTACATCTAACTCCTGAAGAGGCTCATATCATAATGAAAAAGGAACGCAGCATCCAGGAACCTGGGTGTCAGCCAACCTACCCATTGATGGTTAGATGACTCATGGGGAAGCCAGCGGTGGAGCTCCCGGCTGGCCTCCTGCTATTCCCAATGCTGCACTCCCCTCCACTTCTAAGGGTAGAGTCTGTCCTTTGGCTCAAGGATGAGTGGGGTGAGGATGCAACAACAAGACAAAATTCAAGCCCACATTTCCATTCTGGGTCCTCCAATTCTCCTTATGAAATTCCTTAGAGGAGACAAATGAATTCACAGTCCTAGGCCAGTACTGAATGATGAACTGAGGCCACACCAACTGGAACTAGGAAAACTCTAGTCACTGCTGAAGCTGGCAGCACAGGCTGATCCACAGAGAGACTGAACAGCAGACCAAGAAGGCTGGTGGTGAGTAGGCAGTGACAACATGGCACCACTCGAGGGGATTAGTGGCTTGGAGGCCACAGAAGAGATGCAAGGAGAAACCGCAGAAAAGAACACAACAGGTTTCAAGACAACTGAGCAGATTAAAAGCATGGAAAAAGTTCCAAGCTGAATATATGTCTTAAATTCATTCAGAGATTCCCTAGGGTAAGGATGAAAAGTATGTTCCCATCTTGTTCATACTTTCCAAACTGTAAGTTTTTCTCTGAAGCAGTGAGTTGCTCAGTAAGGGGCCCTAGAATATTTCCAGAACAGCCCTAAGCCATGTGACGATTTTTAAAAATATTCTGTGACACACCCATGGCTGAGAAAAATGGAGTCATAAACTGAAGGAACATCTTCCTCAAGGTAAAAGGGAAAGCAGGTCAATGACAAAGCTGGAGAAGGACCCGGGTGACCGGACTCTCCGCACAGCTGTTGGTTTTGGCTCTCCCTGAATGTTTTCAATTAAGAATTCGTTGATGGAATTGTTTGTTCTTTAATCATGAAAATTTTGGGGACTGACAGCTAACAGAGAAGAGGACCATGGACAGAAGCTCTGGCTCCTCTCATTGCCCAGCCGGACTGTGCTATAGCTCAGGCACTCAGTGGGATATTTATAGCTGCCTTTAAATTTACCCAGCTCTCCATAAAGCGAGGTAATGGGGCGCCCTTTACTGCTGCTAGTGGTGATTGTCCTAACAGTGTTTAATTAGCAAAAAGCGTTGGCACAGCCACTTTCAGAGCACTTGATCTTACTGTCCTGGTGCTCCCTATTTCAGGCTCAATAGCCTCCACTCCCTTTGGAGAAAATGAACTTTAGCAAATTTGAAAATGACAGGCACATGCACACCTATACTCACTTTCCTCACTCTTCACATTCACAACTGCTAAGAATATGTGAGCCTTTATGATATCTCCATAAAACTCTCATAAATCTGTCAGCAAGGGGCTAGCAATTCTAAAAACTGAGGACTACAGAAACCTAAAGGCCACTAGGATCCTCTCTAATTTCCCAGCATTAAAAAAAAAAAAAAGCTGGTCTGGGGTAGGGGGCATGCTAGAAGGGGTCAATGGGGGAAGAAGGGAGACATATGTAATACTTTCAACAATAAAGATTTATTTTAAAAGCTTATAACTTTTAAAAATATATATTTTTATTGATTTCAGAGAGGAAGGAAGAGAGAGAGACTGAAACATCAATGATGAGAATTACTGATTGGCTGCCTCCTGCACGCCCCCTACTGACAATGGAGCCTGCAACCCGGGCATGTGTCCAGACCAGGAATCGAACCCTGACTTGCTATTTCATAGGTTGACATTCAACCACTGAGCCATGCCAGGTGGGCCCTAAATCTAACGACAAGTGTCCTTATAAGTCACAAAGAGGAAAGGACAGAAGAAAAGTCAAATGACCACGGAGGCAGAGATTGAAGTGGCCATAAGTCTAGGAATGATGACAGCCACCAAAAACTGGAGGAGGCAAGAGGCAAGGAACAATTCTTCCCTAGGGCCCGTGGAGAGAGCGTGACCTTGCCAGGTTACAGCCACCAAACATGTGATAATCTGTTACAACAGCCTCAAGAAATTAATAGTCACTAGTTCTGGGGTCCTGAGAAAGTTTCTTCAGTTCATGTGCAAAATGGGGAACTTAACTGTATCTACCTCACAGAGCTGTCATGAGGAGCAAATATGTGTAAGGACACTTTCCAAGTAGCTACCAACTCCCCAGTAAGTACTGCTTTAACATTACCATTGTTATTGCTATAAAAAAGCAATCATAGAGAAGGATAAACCACAAGGGCCTGTAATGGGCCAATGCACCCGCAGAGGTGAACATTCGCAAGGTCCGTGTGACCGTACAGGTGACTGTGGCTAGACTGGCACCAAACTGCCTACCCCAAAAGAGGAGGCAGTGGGGGGATTGGGAGATTTCTCCCTCCAGTCAGGCCTGGCAGCCCACAAATATTGTAAGCCCCAGGAAACTAGCTTCAGAGAAGAGGAAGAAGTCCTTTCAGTCTATAGCTCTTCGCCATTCTCATTAAGCATCTTGTCTTTTCTTTGCCGAGGTTTTTAAATTACTCTCTGGATGGGACCTGTAGGGAGAGTGATTTTCTGTCTGCTTCTTCTGCCTTCCTTAGAAAGTAGAGTCCTTAGGGGAAAAGAACAGTGGATTCTGAGGGCACTCATAAGAGTGAATACTTCTAGAACAGTTGTGTGGCCTTGAATCATCAGGTTCAAGGAAGAAAATCCATTCCCTTAGTGACTGTGGGTAGTAATGGCACAGCCACAGCCTCACTTTGGGATCACAGGCAAGAAAAATAACCTTAAAGAAGGTGACCCTGGAGGGGTATTCACATATGAGGAAGATGCAAACACACACACACCCTCGATGTGTTCACTGCCTTGGATAAGAGAGGAGGTGACTATTTCCACACAGACCATTTCTTATTCTGCTTTGTCATCAATCCACCAGTCAATTGATATCTTTCCTTACCTTTGTGGAGAGCCACTCCCATACTATCTTTCTTCCTGTTTCCCAAGGTCCCTTTTCTATTTTGCTCTTTTCTCGTTCTTAACTAAAATGGCAGCACAGAGTATAAAATGGAAAAGGGTTGGCAGTCCAGCAAACAGGAACTGGAGTTTCAAGAAAAATGTGATCTTCCTGTCACTGGTGGGCCTACCTTAAGGGGCCTCAAAGCCTATTGGAGGCAAGATAGTACCCTGCCCAAGATGGCACACGGAGCAAACCCTGTGAGACATTATGGACATCTAGTGGCTGCTCAGGATAGTGCCTCAGGGCTGCATGTCAAGGTTGGGAGTGGTCTAGCTCTGGGCTTTACCAAAAGCCCAATTATCAGGCTGGCCAGGCAATCCTCTTTGAGTCCGTCCCCGGCTGAACTTTTCTTCCATTTCTTATTATGGGTCTGAAGTCACTTGGAATGGCAGACTGGCTACAAAGACCCATCTTTATCCTAGTCCAGCAAAGTAAAAGGACAGCACCTGCATACAAGCCCACATGAGACAGGCATTTGGGGATATTTTCCAAGCCCAGGTTTAAATGCCAATTAGCCATACATTGTCATCTTGACTCAGGGGCTGAGCTCAGAAGGGACAGACTCTGATATTAATTAGTCATGTGGCTTAAGGTAAGTCACTAGGACTGATTTTCATTAATGCCATTTGTAAAATGAGAGGTTAAGTTCAGATGATCTCCAAGGTCCCTTTCAGCTTTAACACTTTGTGATCTATAAGCCTTCTTAGTAGCTGGGAAAACACGGATCTGCGTTGGCTAGATTAAACTAAAGGAAGCGGTGTCTTCCCAACTTCATGGCTCATTTCCAAGACTTGGCTACAATCCCAAAGGATCAACCTTCAACCTTCTTTACAGGGCTACGAATCTGAGAAGGCGTAGAAATCACGGCCCCTGAGAACTGGAGGAACATTTTAGTCCATTTCTTTAATTTTATAAATGAAGAAACTATGGTTTAGAGCTGTTTTAAGATTTCTCACATGTCTAATCCGTGGCAGAAAGGGGACTAGACTCAGGTATCTCAGTCTTAGTGCTGCTACCAAGATATTGATGCAGGCTTTGCCCAATCACTGGCTGCCTTCTTCAGTTCTCCCTCTTTATCACAGCAATCTCTGTGTGAAACCAGAAAACATTCTCAACCCAGCATTTTTTCCATCTCTTCATCTTAATTTAAGCCTTTTTCTTCTTTTTCTTCGTTGGTGCCAACACTTCAAATCAAGGAAGTAGTCAGAACCAGGGGCTGAGGACAACAGGCAATGGCTAGATGATGCTGGGGTTACAGTGCCACTTTAAGTTCAGAAGGGCTGTGTGCTGCCATGGCCCCGCAGCCTCCTCGGTCTAGTTCGTAGCTTCTGTGATGCTCAGTCTCGCTGACGAGCCCGAGGACAAAGCAGCCCCATCTAGAACTCCATGGGCTGCACAGAGCTTGGGTATATTTATTCACTTTCATCCGTTACAAATATTTACCGGGCGACAATCTGATTACTAAGTACTGGTTTGATCCAAGGTAGCCCACCCTTCCATCCACCTACACAGTTATGGGGCAGAGCCTTTCATTTGCTGGGCCCGGAGCTGAACAGATGGAGCCTGAGTTTGCCTACACTGGCAGGAGACCAGCCCAGGCGGAGACCCTCTTTGCCCGAGGAGGGTGAGGTAGCCACACTCCAGTGTGCTACCTGGATCCTGGCCAGGGTACCCTCTGGCACTCTACCAGCTTGATGCCAGCTGTGACAAGGAGAGGAACCCCTAAGCAGCAAGTTTCTGATACTCCTCCACAGACCCGTCGGGCTAGGTTTACATTTCCTGGGTCTATAGGATGGTAGTGTCCTGCTGCTTTTAAAGAGCCCAGATGGATCTAACTATGACTATCAGGGTTAGACCTACTTCCATTTCTCTCATTCTTTTTACTGTGAAAGAAATAAGTTAAATAAAAGATCTATTCTCTCATTCCCTCCTCTCCCACTCTTCATTCTATTTATCCTCACTGAACTTTTTAAGTCTTTCCTACAATTTTACCTCCACTATTTACTCTATGCAGAGTAGACACGTTGGACATTTTTGTTATAGTGATGAAAACACTGGGCTCAGGATTTGAAGGCTGAATTGAAATGCTTGACTCTGTTGCTTTTCGGGTGTATGACCTTAAGCATAGTATTTGCCTGCCTGAGCCCAGTACTTTCATCTGTAAATGGAGACAACTATGGCAGTTACTTCACTGGGTAAGTGAAGAGTAAGCAAAAACACACCCCTCCCTAGCACCGTGGAGAGCATGAAACATCCCAGTAAATGCCTGTTACAGTGGATGGATGAAACCTGAGTTCTCAACAACAGGGAGACAACTCTGGGGAATCACTTCCTAGACACCTGAGCTCTGCCAGAGAGCAAATCCTGGCTCCACCGCTTACTATGTGACCCTAGTAACATATCGACTGCAAATGCATAATAAAGACGTCTTGGTAAATAATGGGGAATCCAACTTGCCAGGACTTCAAGGATCCCTAGCATATATAAGGATGAGGCTCAGGTTACTGGCAGCAAACCATACTGAGATAACATGTAGAGCTGAGAAATGCAGGACTTGCCCATTCTTAAGCCAATAGCCCACGTGCAGGTGATTGACAAGCAAGCTTGCCTAGGTGAGGCGGTGTTGGGGGGAGGGGTCTAGAGCCAGCCCTCGAGAAAAAGCAATGTGAAACCCAGGCCAAATTCTACCAGACTGGCTTCCAATGGCTTAGCCCCACCCTAACTAGGCAAAAGAAAGGGGTTAGCTTTTTTGGGTTGGAAAACGGCTACAATGGTCTGTCTAGTGCCCCAGGGTCTCCTCTCACTCTGCAACTTGCTGCAGAGTTCTCTTCAGGAAGTCCCGGCAAGGAAGAGGCGCTGGGGAAGCTCACGGGGCAGGTTTAGACGCCCCCCTCCTTCCCAATCCTCTAGGGCAGGGAGGGTAAAGGGGCCCACAGGGCTGGGAAGAGTGAGAAGCTGCGGCTCCATGAATGAACTGATTGTGCCCTGGGTTCTGGGAGTTTTCACCTCGATCCTTTCTGCCAGCCTCAGTGCCGTCCCAGGTTGTCATTCCCCGGCTCCCCGCTCTTGGTCTTTCCCTCCACTGTTTGCCTCCCCGCAACCCTTTTCTAACTATCGTTTAGAGCCCCAGTTAAAGCCGAGGAGGGGTGAGGAAATCTGCAAGGGAGGGGCAGGACGGAGACGCCGGGGTGCAGCCGCTCAGGCTGCCGGTCTCCTGCACCCCCACCCCCGCAGCCGCCCCCGCGTCCCCATGGTGCAGCTCCCAACTCTGCGTACGCGGCTGGAGCCGCGCGGCCAGGGGCGTCAGCAGTCGGCGGGGGTGAGGATGACGCGGTCCCGGCGGGAGGCTGGCCAAGCAGCAGCCCCACCGCGGGCCGCCGCGCTCCGGGTCCCCGGCCCCTGAGCCCACCTCACCCGGTGCCGGGGGGTGTCCGGTGCCGGTGTGCGGGGCGGGGGCGGGGCGGTCTCTCCCGCAGCAGCCCCGCTCCAGCCTATCAACAGCCACGCGGCGGCTCGGGCTCCCCGCGACCGACCAGACCAAAATAGCTGCGAACGCCCGCGACTCGCGCGCGGCTCACTAGACGCTCACACCGCTCGCCCGCCGCTCCCCTCGTCCAGAGGGGGCGGAGGAAGCGGTCCGGGGAGGGGGTGGCGGCGGGGGAGAGCGGGGAGGAAGCAGGGGAGGAAGGAGGGAAGGAGAGAGGGAGGAGGAGGAAGTGGGACGGAGGCTGAGCGGGCTGCGCGGCGGCGCTGGAAGGCGCCGGGTTAACCCCTCGAGGGCGGCGGCGGCGGGGAGGCTGCTCCGACTCCGGAGCGCTGCATCACGCTCATCTTCCCCAGAACAGGATGCGTCAGCAGTACATTCACGTTCCGACTGAAGGACAAAAGGATGAGAGAGCGGTCTGCGCGGCGGCCGCCTGCAACACCGCGAGCCCGGCGCCAGGACACGGTGCGCGCCGAGCGCAGGGGCCCCGCCGCCGCCGCCACTAGCGAGCGGAGAGCATGTCCCCGGGCTTCGGAGCGTTTCCCGCAGCCGCGACCCCCGCTGCTCACGCCGCCGCCGCAGTTCGCGGGCAGCGCAGCCGCTGAAGGCGCCGGGAGTCGCAGCCCCGAACTCGTTCGCTCCGCACGCAGCCAGGGCCGGAGGCGCGCCCGGGGCCCGGCTGCGGCGGGCGGTGACGCGCTGCCCGG
>NW_005871121.1:251800-256617 GCF_000147115.1 Myotis lucifugus
GAATCATTACTTGTGAATCATTTCTGTGAATTGTAATTTCTTGGATTCATAATTGAAGTAGTTTTGGCTTTGCTTTAATAAGTTCAAATGCAAATGTATAGTTAATTAGAGTGTTTAAATGGTATATGAGGAACTGTGCTAAAGATGGGCCAGGTTGACTCTAAGGACACTGTGAGTAATTAAGTGTTAAGTAAGTGTCAGTTACATATAGAAGAGAGATGTTTTCAGAAGTCATTCCTACTTCAGCTCAAATATTTAGAGTTAAAATTTATACATGCCAAACTAAACTTTCAAAACAACCAAAAGGTTATATTTCAATATTAAAGCATTATTTGGGAAGGGGCATGAAAATCCAGTTATTCATTAAATAAATGTTAGTGGCATCTTTTTCAGGTGACTGGAACTTGTTTACTGTGATTTATGCCAGGGAGATGCATTTTATACTGATTTACACACACACACACATTCAGGACACTAAAAATAAAACCCCCAGTGCTTGCCCTGCAATCTTGTTTAAATCTAATCTGGGCCAGAATCAGTCCCCTTGCTCTTTTTTCATTCTTCAAGGATTGGCAGAGGAAATGTACTTAAAAAGAATCCAATTGAGTGTAGCCTGAAAAGACAGTGGGCAAGAGGACTGAATATGCCCGTCCCCTCGCCCCCTCCACCCTCCCGCCCCCTCTCCTTCCCCCCTTTGTTAATTACAACTAAGAAGTAAGAATGGAACGAGCCGCCAGCTCTTCGGAAGACCGATTAAAGACACACGCCAGTTCCTCCTGCCTTCCTTCCGAGGTAGGTGACAGCGGATAACTGGGTTGGGGATGGCTGCAGCGGCGACAAAGTCTCAGTTTGGCGAGGGCTGCTTTGAGGGGGGCTGGCAGGCGAGGGGCCGCTCTTGAGTTTGGCATGATATTTCTGGCCGATCCGCTCCGTCTCTCTAATCGCCCCTCCCCACCTCCTTCTCCAGATGGGAAAGAGGCGCTCCTAGCTCACTTAAGCCGGGGTAGGGCTGGTTCTCCTTTCCGAGCCAAAATCCCAGGCGATGGTGAATTATGAACGTGCCACACCATGAAGCTCTTGTGGCAGGTAACTGTGCACCACACCTGGAATGCCGTCCTGCTCCCGGTCGCCTACCTCACAGCGCAAGTGTGGATTCTGTGTGCAGCCATCGCTGCTGCCGCCTCCGCTGGGCCCCAGAACTGCCCTTCTGTCTGCTCGTGCAGTAACCAGTTCAGCAAGGTGGTGTGCACCCGCAGGGGTCTCTCCGAGGTCCCGCAGGGAATTCCCTCCAACACCCGGTACCTCAACCTCATGGAAAACAATATCCAGATGATCCAGGCCGACACCTTCCGACATCTCCACCACCTGGAGGTCCTGCAGCTGGGCAGGAACTCCATCCGACAGATTGAGGTGGGGGCCTTCAATGGCCTGGCCAGCCTCAACACCCTGGAGCTGTTCGACAACTGGCTGACCGTCATCCCCAGCGGGGCCTTCGAGTACCTGTCCAAGTTGCGAGAGCTCTGGCTGCGAAACAACCCCATAGAAAGCATCCCCTCTTATGCCTTCAACCGTGTGCCCTCCCTCATGCGCCTGGACTTGGGGGAGCTCAAGAAGCTGGAGTACATCTCTGAGGGGGCTTTTGAGGGACTGTTCAACCTCAAGTACCTGAACTTGGGCATGTGTAACATTAAAGATATGCCCAATCTCACCCCCCTGGTCGGGCTGGAGGAGCTGGAGATGTCAGGGAACCACTTCCCTGCGATCAGGCCTGGCTCCTTCCATGGCCTAAGCTCCCTCAAGAAGCTCTGGGTCATGAACTCACAGGTCAGCTTGATTGAACGGAATGCTTTTGATGGGCTGGCCTCACTTGTGGAACTCAACTTGGCCCACAATAACCTCTCTTCTCTGCCCCATGACCTCTTCACTCCACTGAGGTATCTGGTGGAGTTGCACCTGCACCACAATCCTTGGAACTGTGATTGTGACATTCTGTGGCTAGCATGGTGGCTTCGGGAGTATATACCCACCAATTCTACCTGCTGTGGCCGCTGTCATGCTCCCTTGCACATGCGAGGCCGCTACCTGGTGGAGGTGGACCAGGCCTCCTTTCAGTGTTCTGCCCCCTTTATCATGGATGCACCTCGGGACCTCAATATCTCCGAGGGTCGGATGGCAGAACTGAAGTGTCGGACTCCCCCTATGTCCTCTGTGAAGTGGTTGCTGCCCAATGGAACAGTGCTTAGCCATGCCTCCCGCCACCCCCGGATCTCTGTCCTCAACGATGGCACCTTGAACTTTTCCCACGTGCTACTCTCAGACACGGGGGTGTACACATGCATGGTGACCAATGTGGCAGGCAACTCCAATGCCTCGGCCTACCTCAACGTGAGCACGGCCGAGCTCAACACCTCCAACTATAGCTTCTTCACCACGGTCACCGTGGAGACCACTGAGATATCACCTGAGGATACAACACGTAAATACAAGCTTGTTCCCACCACGTCCACTGGTTACCAGCCGGCATACACCACCTCGACCACGGTGCTCATTCAGACCACCCGTGTGCCCAAGCAGGTGGCAGTGCCCGCGACGGACACCAACGACAAGATGCAGACCAGCCTGGATGAAGTCATGAAGACCACCAAGATCATCATTGGCTGCTTCGTGGCAGTGACTCTGCTAGCTGCCGCCATGCTGATTGTCTTCTATAAACTTCGTAAGCGGCACCAGCAGAGGAGTACAGTCACGGCCGCCCGAACAGTTGAGATTATCCAAGTGGATGAAGACATCCCAGCAGCGGCGTCCTCAGCGGCAACAGCAGCTCCGTCCGGTGTATCAGGTGAGGGGGCAGTCGTGCTGCCCACAATTCATGACCATATTAACTACAACACCTACAAACCAGCACATGGGGCCCACTGGACAGAAAACAGCCTGGGGAACTCTCTGCACCCCACAGTCACCACTATCTCTGAACCTTATATAATTCAGACCCATACCAAGGACAAGGTACAGGAAACTCAAATATGACTCCCCTCTCCCCCCAAACTTATAAAATGCAATAGAATGCACACACACAAAAAGACAGCAACTTTTGTACAGAGTGGGGAGAGACTTTTTCTTGTATATGCTTATATATTAAATCTATGGGCTGGTAAAAGAAACAGATTATATTAAAATTTAAAAACAAAAAAATCAAAACAAAACTATTTTCTAACTTGTAAGTTCTATTTAAACAGGGAGTGGGGTTCTTGGGAATGTCGTGGGGGTGGGTAGAAGCCACAAGTCAACTTGCTATGCTGCCAGAAGGGCTTTCTGGTATAAGGTTGAAAGTGCTAAGCTAAAACAAAGTCAGACATCAACCAACATCCCTAAAGAGGTAGGGTGTGGGCTGCTGAAGGGTGGGGAGGTAGACTGAGTCTGTCATTTTTTAGAAGATGCTTCAAATGATACAGGAATATCCATTTCTTATAGACACCTTTCTTAAACTGAGAGCTGTCTTTGCAGATTTATCTTATTTAAAAAATACAAAAAGGCACCAAGAATTTGTACTGTGCTAAAATATTGAGAGGCAATACTTTTTTTTTTCTTCAAAGGCCAAGGGGAAGATAGATCTGTAAATGTATTTTAAACAGGAAAACCACACAAATTCAAATGAATCCTTAAAGGGGCTGAGTCTTTATGTCTGTCCATGTGGGTAAGTCTCCTTGGTTTGTGCACTGGGACACACGTGTGCCCTGCCCGATAGAGGCTTCAGAAAGGAGCAGAGAAGGAAGGGAGCTGGCGCAGCTCTCAGTCCAATGCTTCCACACTGCACCAGATTCCTGCAGTTGGGCTTAACCCAATCTGTTCAAGGCAAGTGTCTATTCAGGGTTTCCCATGAGAAGGAGGAGGCCCCTGAAGTGGGTGCGGCAACAGAGGGGGTGGGAAGGGAGAGCAGAAGCAGAGAGAACGTATTCACAGGAGGCCATAAATTAGCATTGTGCCATGTCCACCTGTTGTTCCCAGTATCTGACACATGATTGTAGACAATGATGGCATTTTATGATTTTTGAAAATGGTTTTGTTTTAAGGTGGAGAGGGAGGAGGCTGGGAGTGGGGAGCTTGGGGGAGTGGAAGCTTTTCTCATGCTTGTGATTTGGTGACTATTCTAAATGCTGATTCATTAGGGGTTATTACAGCTGATGTCAACTAGTTGTCGTGATAGGGTGGGGGCAGAACACAAGTAGAGAAGAAAAAGGAGAGAGAACAAGGACACAGGCTCATTTAAAGTAAAATGAAGCCTTTCACAAAAAGATGTGAAATCCACAGGAAAAACAAGTGATACACATGTACACAAAAGTAAGTTCTGCATGGAGTCCTGTTGGATGCAGCACAAGGGGGGGAAGGCTTCCCTCTCCCAGGCCGACCTCAGGAGGAGGTGGGGATAAAGGGTGGGCATGTGTGGGGAAGGCAGAGATCTCTGTTATTCTGGTCCATTTGATGCTGTAATTTCTTTCATTTATTATTTTAGCTTTAAAAAGGAAATAAAGGGTTCGGATTTGAAAGGGGGTGGGGTGGGTGGGGGGGAATGCCAACAACAGAACACTGATTGTAATGTGAGAAAAGTGTATTTTTGTATTTTAATAAATATTGTTCAATTTTTAATTCAATGTTCCCAAAGGGTTAACTTGAGTAAGACCCTGAACCTATAAATTCTTATGAGCATTGACAAGTCATTTCTATTTAAAGAAAAAAAAGGGAAGGGAAGGAGGGAGAGGTAAGGTGGAGGGGAAACAATGTTACATTTTTAAAGTATGGGAGATGCTAAAGCTGTCACA
>NW_005871121.1:257243-304003 GCF_000147115.1 Myotis lucifugus
ACGTGAAAATTCCTGGAATTCCCCCCCCATTGTGCACCAAAGCACATCTAGTCTGTTTTATATCCGTTTTCAAAGGCCAAATGAGGAATTTGTCTCCTTCAGGTCTTTCCTATCACCCCTTCCTTATTTGAACAGCTATTTTGGGAGTTTCAGGTATTTACAGTATCTCGGGGAATACCAAAGGGTCTTTGACCCACCAAAGGTTTTCTTTGGAGAGGTAAAGAAGATGGGCCTGAAACATTCCTTGGGGAAGAGCGCTAAGAACAAATGCATTTGTCGTGGGGGTGGAGCAAACGTAGGACTTGGAATCTGAGGAAAAAAATGCTTTTTCAGAAAAAACTTCAAAGGAGTTGAGGGGAGGGGGGGGGAGACTAAGCTTATGGTTCCTGGAAGCGGTAGGAGTTCCTTTCCACTGGGCCTACTCCTTGACCTAAGCACCACTTGAGCTTTTAGAGCAGCAGGTACTTGGGACAACTCTTCAGGAGTCCCACAAGCACTGAAAGAGCAGCTGTGTTAGCGACTCATCCGAGAGCTTGGTCCAACCGTAGTGTTTGTTACCTGAGAATGGAACATGGGTGGGTAGCTCTTCAGGGGCAGAGTTTTAGCAACACGTTAGAAGAAAAGACTCTACTGCTGATTATAAGCTGTTAGAGAATATTCATTATAGATCTTCTAAAGGCCATGAGAAATCATTTTGTCTAATCCCTTCACATGTTACAGTCAAGGAAACCAAGCCCCAGAGAAACGGAAAGATGTATCCAAGGTCACAGTGCTAGTTAGCGGAAGAGGTGGGACTGAAACCCAGCTCTTTTGACTCCCAAGCCAAATGTGCTCTCACTTGGGCCCTTACTGGCAAGAACACATTTCTTTCCTGTCCAATATGCAGTGGAAATGGGACCTTCTTACAGATACCTCTGTGTTCTCCTTCCTCTTAGAGCTGCTCGATCTCTTTCAGAACTGGCTCTACTGTCCTCAAGGCCTGACCAGAATTCTGACCACAGGGGCCTGACAGCTGGCCCAAGACAACTCTGTGCTCACTAAGGAGCTAGATTCTCAGAACTGCATGAAACAGCTTCCTGATTCTCAGGTTCAGGGGCAAACAGACATTACAGGAGCCCACAGAGGGTAGCCGCTGCCAGGGAAAGAGTGAAGTAGATAAGGTAGTGTGTTCACAGTGGAAAAGGTGGCTTGGCCTTCTCCCTGCCCTGGAACTTTGCAGAGTAGAGGACTGACAGAGGTTTTAAAGCACCCATCAGGTTAAGTTCTCCATAGTGGAGTGGTTTCTATTTGGCTCGGCAATCAGACTCTTGGCAGGCTCCTTAACTCCTCTCCTCCATTGTATCCACCCCAGCCCTAGCTCTTTAAATGCCATGCTGTGTTGCTACTCCCATCATCTGCTCCAGGGCCTTTTCTTCAGTGTAATGCTGCATCCTATTTTCAGTGAAGGTAGAGTAGATAGGCTAGTTTCTCAGGCCTAGAGATATTAGCTTTATCATGGCTGTTTAACATGTACTGAGGCTAGCAACTTCCTGGGTGCTAGGTGGAACAACATAACAAAGAGGTCCAGAGTCCATGGCCATTAGTAGTAGAGCTCTGGCTTCCTTCAGTGGAGATGGAATAGACTGGGAGAGGGTTGAGTGGGCCACTACCTCAGGGGGCCAGAGTGCATAATTAATGCTTCCGCATTTTGTTGCAGCAATGCAGCAGGGACTTAAAATTAGAGAAGAGGAAAGAGAAAAGGCGGGGGGGGGGGGGGGGGGGAGAGGAGAGAGGAAAGAGGAGAGAGGAGAGAGAGAGAGAGAGAGAGAGAGAATATATATAGCCAAACATATGTCTGATTTTATCTCCTCTGCTAGCACTCAGCGCTCTATGCCATCAGCTAATACAGGCACTGTTCATGCCATTTCTAAATCCTGCCTCAGCTAAACTGTAAGGCAGCCTTTGTCTCAAAGCACCTCTCTCGGTCTCCATCCATTCAGAAAGTACCCTTCCCCTCAGAGGGAAGAATGGTTTGGGCAGTAGATTAAGGTTGTTTTGTCTTTTCTTTAAATTAAAATGAAGTAAACTGCTTCTTGGAGTAGGGATAAAGGCTCCAGGAACAGATCAGTGGAATATACATATCTGCAAAGCAATATAGCAGAGCACTTTTAAGTATAGACCTGGAGCCAGTCTTCCTGGGTTGAAGCCTAGCTCTATCACTTAACTAGATGTGTGACTTTGGACAAATACTGTTTCTTCATCTGTAAAATGGACATAATGTTAGAATTTATCTTACTACTTCATAGGCTACTGTGAGAATTGAAATTATAGATATAAAATCACACTTATTAGTGCCTGACAGCACCTAGTAATGCTATATAGTTGGTAGTTATTTCATGATATATTTAAGGGAATAGGCCAACTGCCTAGCCCTCATCACCGCGTTTATTCCTGAATCCCATCCACGCCTAAAGGGAGAGAAAAGGCCTACTGAGCTATTCCAGAGAGGAGAGGTGATTATCCAGTGGTCAGGGACAGCAGGATTGCACCATCTATGAGCCGGAGCACTGTGGGAAAGCTAGGTTGTACTTTTCTTCCTAGAAGACACTGCCCTGTGCTCTGTTCCCTAATCCAGCTCTATAGTGGCCTGAGGCATTGTGTCTAGGAATAGATTATCTTTCCTTGTGGTGAGCAGGAAGAAAGGAAAGATGCTGTTGGTGCACAAGCTGAAGGGCTGGGATAGGACACATCTACCAAAGAAGCCTTGGTCCCTTGCTAAGAGGGTAAGCTTTCTGGAGTATTCTCCACCTACCCGTTTCTCTGCCAGGGTGCCTTACCAAGGGTAGGGGTGGGGAGGGCAGAGGCACCAGGAGGCAGAAGAGAAAAGGGCTGTTGGGGCTTTAAAGCAGTATTGGAAAGCTTGGAGAAAAGAAAGGCAGGAAAAAATCACCATCATTTGAGCAAATGAGAGCAGAATGGAGCGATATGGCAGACACACAGGCTAAGGGTCTGCAATGCAGTTAAAGAGGAGCGCCAGGGAGATTCTTCTACCCTATCAAGAAAGAGGCTGGCTGGACCCTGGATGGGGGAGGACTACTAGTGTGAAATTCATGGCATGGAACAGAGAAGAAAAGCAGGGAGGATCAACTTTCCAAGAGAAGCCTAAGAAAGAATGCATCTTTATTTCCTAATGAAGGCAGAATTAGCTTTTAGGATGATCATAGGTGTTATTTTCTGGTCCACGCCAGCTTTGCTGTCAGTATTTGGGCCATATCACCTACCCACAACAGTCCTGTTCCTGAAACTGGAGGCTGTCCACTGTTTGGGGGAAGCAACCGGCCCTCAGGGCCATAATCGAACCCTGATGGGTTTATTCAGGGCTCCTGTGAACACTCCCTCATTTCTATTAAGGCATAGCCAAGAAGGGTGAGGAGAGGGTGCAACTCCCTGTTTTATCTACAAAGAGAGTATTATTCCAGAGGGAGGGCGTTATATAAATCATGTTTTCCCATAAAAAATAATGATGACTGGGAGTTCAGTGTACATGGATCTGGCAGTGAGTCAGAGATTAGACCTAGGCCTGCAGGGGAAGCTCTCTGGTCAATGTCAGCATTTGAAAGGATGGCACTGTCTTCTCTAGCTTACCCCTCAAGAAGTTTTTGAACCTACAGCAGGGAAGCATTGAGATGAGAGGCTACTCTAATGCCAGGTGTGGAGACTATGTGGACCAAAGTAGTACTTGGCCTTTCAAGTCCATGCAATCTGCACCAGGGAACAATTCTGGAGCAATCACTAAAGTTTAGATTAATTGCTAAATAGCAAAGGAAGAGTCCTTGATCCACTTGTTTCTTTCTTACTCACCCACCTTCCTATAACCCCACTAATAGAAAGCATACTCCAATTAATTCCCATATCAGCTCCCTGGCCCCCACTTAAGTGCAATCGTCTGCCATGAGAGGACCTAGGCTATCCAGCAAGAGTACTCCATTCTAGAAGACTGATGGCTCTTTACGCCAACAGTTCTCATGCTGTTTCCTCTTCCAAGGCAAGTCCTTAATCTATAGTCTCTAACAGTTCCTTTAAGGTCTCAACCCTGATTTCCCGAGTCTGTGCTGGTGTTGATTTATTCACTAGATAAGTCACTCTGCCTGCTCAATGAGTCAGCAAGGATGACTGAGAAAGGCTCTCACACACTAACTGTTTCCTGTGCAAAGTTTGGTTTCCTGGCCTCAGGCTACTTCTTCCTAGTCTTCAAGGCCCTGGCTTCTCCCCTTTACCTACCCACTCATCCAGGCTCATTAAAACCACTGAGACAGCTTCTCCCACTCAGATTGCACCCTGTAGGGGAACTGAATGAGTTACTGGCAGCTCTCTGCAGAGGCAGTTCCCTGGATAGTGCAGCCATGTTTGTAGGAATGCTCAGCACTTCCCTCACAATAGGCCCAGCACAGTCCCAAAAATGAGGCTGAGGCCTCGGACACTAACAGCTTGTTCCTGCGACCCACCGCTGCAGTGGTTACAGGTTATAATCTATTACCATTGCAAGAAGACTTAATTTCTGGACTTAAAGGAAGTCGGATAATACTTTATCCTATTAATGTCTGCCTGTGTGAATTGACAATGGCTTCCTCCAGACATGACAGCATATTCTTCCAATTCATCTCTTTAAGGGGATGAATTGGGAAAGTCTGGAATAAGAAAGGAGGGAGTGCCAAGAAAGAGACTGCTGAGGGACCAGGGAAAGGGAAGACAACTTTTAAATTAGAAATGGGGAGAGGAGAGTTGGGGGGATATGGCCAGACTGAGATATCTGAAAGCATGTTTGCATTTCATTTTGTTGCTCTTGTAAGGGAAGTAATTGCAATTACTGGGTATGCTGTATCTATGTGTGTGAGAGAAAAGGTCCTGAAGACACAGAAATATGAACACAAGAAGAATAAGTAATTGGCCTATTCCATGTTCTTGTTTCAGCCACTGCGCCTACAGGGTAGCTTTCCCTTTCTTTAATCCCTCTTCCAGATTCCTGTTTTAAGTCCGCAGCTGCTCTCCCAGTGGTATCAAGTCAGCTGAGGGCACCTTCACATCATGGGTGTGTTACCCAGGCTGGTCGACCCTGGGACAGCAATGGACACCGAGGAAAGATGATGTTTTATGACATCTAACTTCAGAGATATGGAGACAGTGAAGGGAGCTTCCAAGTTAGTTCAGAAAATCTAGGCGAACCTCCTCATTTTATTTATGAGGAAAATGAAGCCCAGGGAGATGTGACGTTCCCAGTGTCACATCGCTGGTGACGCAGAGAACAGTCCCTGGTCTCTGTGTTATCAACCCAGCACTATTACCAGCAGGTCCCACCATGATCTACAACTCCAGGGGGTGCCATTTACAGAAACTACAAAGTGATTAGTGCCCCCTGGAGTTTGCAATTTGGTGCAATCCCGTCCAGTTTGCTTCCAGAGAGAGGAAGAGAAGGGGAAGTCCTTCTGTACCAGCATTTTATCTGTGTTTAATGCTCTGAGACAGTTGGTGCCACTCATGACTTTATTCAGACAGCTAGAACTGAGGAATCAGGCAACGTTTTCCTTCTCTTCTATCATAAGTGTTCTAGAGCATGGGAGCTCTTATGGCATCCCAAAACAGCTTATAAATTAAAAGGAGCATTTGTTGCTTATACTGCCCTTCCCTTCCCTTCCCTACAAGAGCGAAGAGCTGTAAGGTAAAGATCATGAATCGCACGGCCCGTGTGGCTCAGTGGATTGAGCGTTGTCCTATGAGCCAAGAGGTCCTGGACTCGATTCCCGGTCAGGACACATGCCAGGGTTGAGGGCTCAATCCCTAGTAGGGGGTGTGCAGGAGACAGCCAATCTCATCAATGTTTCTATCTCTCTATCCCTCTCCCTTCCTCTCTCTCTAAAATCCATTTAAAAAAAAACATTAAAAATACACAAAGAACATGGCCCTAGCTGGTTTGGCTCAGTGGATAGAGCGTAGGCCTGCAGACTGAAGGGTCCCAGGTTCGATTCCAGTCAAGGGCACGGACCTTGGTTGCAGGCTTCTCCCTGGCCCTGGCCCTGGTCAGGGCTCATGGAGGAGGCAACCAGTTGATGTGTTTCTATGACATTGATATTTCTGTCTTTCCCTCTTTCTTCCACTTTCTAAAAATCAATAGAAAAATATCCTTGAGTGAGGATTAAAAAAATAATAGGCCCAGTTGGTTTGGCTCAGTGGATAGAGCCTCAGCCTGAGGACTGGAGGATCCCAGGTTCGATTCTAGTCAAGGGCACCTGCCCCAGTTGTGGGCTTGACCCTCCCCCCTGCCAGTAGGGGGTGTGCAGAAGGCAGCCAATCAATGATTTTCTCACATCATTTATGTTTCTCTCTCTCCCTCTCCCTTCCTCTCTGACATCAATAAAAATATATATATATTTTAAAAAGAACATGTATCCCTGCGTGGGGAAGGCTTGCAGAAGCTAAATCGTGTCAGAGGTCCATTCAAGGTCAAGAGGACCGTTGGAGAAGCAGAGAAGTCAGGAGGCCTGCTTCCGGAACTCCCTTGCCTTCCCTGGTACTAGGAAGCTCTGAGGGCCCAAGCTTCAGAGACCTGTTCTGAAACGGGGGTCTAAGAAGCTAGTGAACATTTCAACAGACTCTTGGGAAACAAAGTGGCCCTGGCTATAATTTTATCACGCTCATTTAATTAGAATCTGTCCTGTCATCTTCACAATGGTTTCAAGAGAAGTCCCAACAGAAACATTTTAAAAGAACAGCTTCATTCAACCAAGGATCTCTTTTAACCAAGTCAATTTAGCAGAAATTTGCCATCTTGGATTGGTGGAGTCACATCTCTTTTCCACTTCAAAGCCAGGAAGAGAAGGGAGGTGGGGAATGCAGAGGAATAAAGAGGAGGGCGGGGGGTTCAAGTAAATGAGTTTCCATCTATTAAGGAGCGGTAATTTCTGCTAGCGCCCCTAGAGACCAGTCCCCTCCAATAATGGTCTGACTCTAATGATTCCCACTCCTCAGCAACAGCCTGTGTTCTGCTGGTGCTGATACAAGCTGTGCCAGAGAAATTCCCTTTATCTCGGAGGTGCTGCTATCATTACGCAGGAGAGATTAGCCGGCCAGGAGGATGTGCTTTTGGTGGGGAGAGAGCTAACCAAAGAGAATGCTCTTCTCCAGCAAGCATGGTACCGCTGACCTAGGACATAAAGGCTGAGAGACAGGTGAGAGGTAAGTGATAAGAAGACAGGGCAGACATTCTGGACAAGAGGGAGAAGACGAGAGAAAGTAAAAGTTGAGGTGCCTCCTGAGGAGTGGCTGAACTCAATGCAAGACAAGCGCTGGCTGGCTGGGAGGCAAGCAGAGGTCTGTGGGGCGTGGAGTATGGGTATGGATCGAGCACAGGCATAATGGACAACAACTGATGAGCATCTGTGATATAAAACATGGTAATAAGTTCTCTGGAAGTAAAAGTAGGGGAAATCAATTTCAAGTCCCTAAATAACTATCATTTTCAGGGCAGAAGTAACACTGAAATTGGGGTGATAACTGTTACTGAGGCTGCGGTATCAGTTGAGGGGTGCGGTCCTCTCATTCTGCCTCTCTCTTCCACACACTGAAATCAGTGGGGAGAGCTAATACTGTGGCTCTAGTTTTTGCCGAGGCTTTGCTGAGGCTGCTGCAAAATAAGGGGTGGGGAGTCCCTGTGATGGAGACGGACTGCTTCCAGAAGCTGCCTTGCCAGATGTGCCAGCAGTCATCCTGGCCAGAGAGCCTGCAGTGCAGACAGATGCCCTGGGCCATATTCAGGATGGCGAGACCCTTTACGGTACTGTGGCTCAGCTCTGGGGCAGTGCAGAGCGGCAGGGTAATGTTCCTTAGCCAGATTCATTTCCCCCCAAACATCTTCAAATATGTGGGCCACGGAGGGAGGCAAATTTAATTAAATTACTGTGTTGTCGGCCGCCCTTTCTGGGCAAGGGCTAAAAATGGGCTCATGCTGACATGCAGACCCGTCTGTGTACACAGAGCATGCGTTTCTTTGTGTTTGGCTGTCAGCTGGATGGGGTTGGCAGTGTCCAGTGCTGGACCCGGTGAGCTGGCCCCTTTGTCGCAGCAAGACCGAATCAACAAGAATCCAACCCAGGCCCCATGTGCTCTGATGCCCTTTTCCTTTCTACCTAAAAGATGACTGACTGGCACTCCCGCTTCCTACATGAGTTTGTTTCTCCTCAAATGCCTCTCTTGCTGACACTCAGGACTTTCCCGGAAGGCGGTGCCCTGTGCTGAGCCAGGAAGGAGGAGTGAAGCTGGTGAGGTGTGATTCAGAACAGTGCAAGGGCAGGCTTTGTTTAGCTTGGCGGGAGATGGAGGGGTCTCCCTGGTGATTCTCTAGAGTGCTGCTTCAGTAGTTCCCCACTGGCGACTCCATGCTGTAGGTGCCAGAGTAAAGCAGCAAAGCTTTCTTTCCCCCGACCCTGCACAAAGGCCACTGGACTCGGAGCCTAACCGTCACACGGAGGCAGGGATGTTCGATGACAACTAGAAAGAACCACTTAACATGTGGAAATCAACAACCACAACAAACGCTGGCTGTGCTGTTCCTGGGCTCCCCACAAGGTCATTCCTTTGCAATCTGGCAGTTCAGGCCTCACTGCTCCAGTTTCAAAAATATGACCAGGGTAAAGATTTCAGAACCCCCTGTCCCACCCACCGAGGAGAACTGCTGCTCTAACTGTAAGGAATAGGCCGAGGTGGAATCGGGTGTGTGGCGTAGGAGACACGGAGGGGCCATGTGGTGGGCTTTTCCGTTTGGAACCGAGACCCAGGAAGAGTCAGGTGGGGAATCTTTTCCCTGCTGGTCTCCAGAGACCTCTCTCACGTCTAAAGCTTCAGTGAATGTAAAAGAGGTAGCCCTGTGCTGGGCGCTGAGAAGTACTTATGCAGCCTGGCACCAGCAGACACCCAGATGATGGAGCAGCACAGGCAGCTCTGGTAGCGTGGCAGCCTCTATAGGTCTCCAAAGCAGGTTTACAGGCAGTGCCGCAGTGAGGATAGAAGGCAGAACACAGGGGCTACACCTCCCTACCCCAGGCCAACCCTCTGAACTGCTCTGTGATGAGGGGCACGGCAGATGGGGAAGGCAGCAGCCTCCCTGGCGCTCGGTGTCCTCTTGACACTGCTCTGAGCAGCTCCAGGGCCATTCTCTTTCTTAACTGGGGGTGGGGTAGTGTATCTGCTACAAGGTATTGCTAAGGCTTTTGGCTATAAATCTGACGTTTTCTTTAAGAGTTAAGACAAGTACTGTCATTTCAGGTCCCTGGGACCCAACTCAGAACTGGACTGTGCCTGTGGTCTCTCTCAGTCCAGCAGTTCTAAGTGACTGGAATCTGTGGATCAAAAACAAGAGCAGGCAGGTCACTAAAATGTGGTCAGACAGGAGGAGGAGAGAATGGATTCAACAGTGACTTTCCTGTGGTTAAAATTATAGCAAGAAAAGAAAGCAACATATAATACTAGACAAACCCAGGAGGGAAGGACCAGTCAGGAAGAACACGAAATTGACCAGTTTGGTGATATCTGTCATGTGGCTTGAGAGAAACAAAAAGGTTCCTGGGTACTTCACTATGGTAAAGAACCTCCCTTCCTCACTTAGCAAATTAGATAGGAAAGAGTAGACCCTACCCTAGGCTGTAGGTACCATGATGTTTGGAGTGGAAGGTCCCTAATTCCATTCATCCATTGGCCTCATGCTCACCAAGTAACTGGCTTCAAATTGTAGGGATGGAAGCAGACACCTTTTCTGGTAGCCTCTGTTTTCTTTCCTCAGTATATTATTGGTCCTTGGGTGCCAGTAAAGATATTTTGTTATTGTCCAGGATTAAAAATATTCTTATTCAGAAGAAAACAGCTCAAATTGGAGAGAGAGAGAGAGAGAGAGAGAGAGAGAGAGAGAGAGAGAGAGAGAGAGAAAATAATGTACCTCAGTTCTGCGATCTGCCTATGAGAAGGGCTGGCTTTGGGGGCTATGTTCCTCCCTGCTTAAGCAGCCTAAAACTGCTTTCTCCAGTGCAGAAGAAAGCCTTGCAATAACGTGTGTAACAGCTAACTAAGCCTCAGGGTGCATCATCTGAATATGGGTTTTGCTGTACCAATGGCATTCCAAGAGCTGCTAGGTAGGGTCCCTTAGATTTACAGACGACCTGCCCCCATGAGCCTACCCTGCACAGGTGGTTGAAGGAGACTGCTACATGGCTGTGGACTCGCTCAGGCAGGGCCTGCTAGCTGGGACACCTTGACTCCCGTGCCTTCTCTGCAGCTCAGCAGCAAGCTGGCAAGGGCAAAGGCAGAGTGAAGCCCTGTGGCTGCTGTGCCATATCTTTCTTGTGTACAAGGTCACGCACGACCCCTCTCACATTTGTTATCCGGCACTTCATTTCTCTTAGCGAGGGACAAGGAGAAGGGAAACTAGTTGATTACAATGGTGTATTACAGGGCACTACCTTTCAGTCCCTTGAATGGGACTGAGAGCCTAAAGAGCAGTAGTTTGAGAAGTTGCCAAGTCTGCATTAAAGGGAGGAAAGGATAGGCAAGAGGGAAAGGTGATTTCTGACACCTACTCTTGCCTCTGATTCTTTCTCAGCTCACCCTAATTCCAAGCAACACTTAGGAAGCAGAGTGGGTGGAACTAAGGCTATTTGCAAAAACAGATTAGCTGTGATGCAGGCTGGAAAGTGTTTTCTGCACAATGTGAACTTAGACCTGCTGTATCCTTGTCTTACGTGGTTCTGATAAAACATTTTTTTTTATCACGTCATTTAGGCTAATATGCCAGAGTATAAACAAAGAGTAGTCTTCGTATTAGCCCCAGCTTCACCTATGGCAAGGCTTGGCCCAGCCCCTTCATCTCTGGGAAAGCAGGGCAGGAGAGGGATGGGAGTGGCAGATGTCGCTGGATACGGCTGCGGCCATCTGCACTACTGTGAATCAAGGTTGGCTCAGACAGAAGGCGCGAGGGAGGAGGTGCAGCTGCTGATGGCTCAGACAGCTTGGACCTGTCCAGGCAAACAAGCCGCTCAAGTGCAAGAACAGCCAGCCAAGTAGGCAGAGCACGAATAAGGACTTAAAGCTTGAAATATCTGACAAGATATGCAAGGAGGGTAGGAAGCTGTCTGGGATTTCAGCTGGTATCTGGCCTTGCCTCTAACTGATAAGGCAGACTCTGCTACTGAAGGGTGGGGGGTATGATGTTTGGGAGCTGATGGACTATACCCAGGTGAGATTCCTTGAAGTAGAATTTTTAAAAAATCTTCATCTTGCCAGGCCACTGTGGCTAAGAGGCCAGTTCAATTCCTGGTCAGGGCACATGCCTGGGTTGCGGGCTCAATCCCCAGTAGGGGGTGTGCAGGAGGTAGCCGATC
Organism: Myotis lucifugus; assembly: GCF_000147115.1. NCBI lineage: Eukaryota > Metazoa > Chordata > Mammalia > Chiroptera > Vespertilionidae > Myotis > Myotis lucifugus. The sequence goes on from NW_005871121.1 coordinate 268,643, forward strand.
AATGATGTTTCTACCTTTCTACTCCTCTCTCTTCCTCTCTCTCTAAAATATCAATAAAGACATTTAAGAAAATCTTCATCTTAAACTGCAAACACAGCTCTGGACTGTTCTCCCTCACTAATGTCTTCCAAAACAAAATTCAACCACTGTCCACCAATACCTATCTCCTCTCCCGTCACTTCCCCAAGGTTAAGAAGCTGGGGACTCGTCCTGGGTGGTTTGGCTCAGTGGATAGAAGGGTCCCGGGTTCGATTCCAGTCATGGGCATTTTCCTTGGTTGTAGGTTCAATCCCTGGCCCTGGTTGGGGTGCGTGTGGGAGGCAACCAATCGATGTGTCTCAGATCGATGTTTATCCCTCCTATTCTCTCTAAACAAAAAAACAATGGAAAAATATCCTCAGGTGAGGATTTAAAAAAAAAAGCAGCAGTGGGGAGTTGTGTCTAAGAACTGGCTAAGGAAGGTGCCACAGGGATGCTCAGAAGAGGCAAACAAACACATGCTCTCTTCTATTACCTTCCCTGAGGGGGAGGGAGGAGGTATGGGATGTTCAAGTGCTATCACAGTTCCTTCCAGGGAAGGCTCTTTGAGACAGTAGTCCTCTGTCCCAAGTACCAGCAGTGAGGAAGCTGTTAAAAAATACCAATGTTCAGACTCTAGATCAGCGATTTTCAACTGGCGTGCCACAAGGGTTTTTAAAACATGCAGTACCTACTATTTGGTCAGGGACACTGACCTCTTTTCCTTTAGATTGTCAAATACAAAAACGACAACAGCCAGCACAACAATAGCCGTCCCGTGTAAATGAATCTAAATTACACCTTTTTTTGTTAGATTGGCAAAAAATATTTCTTGGTGTGCCACAGAATTTAGTAATTAGTATATGTGTGCCATGAAATAAAAAGGTTTAAAACTGCTGCTCTAGATCAAATTTAGTGGAATACTGCAGGGGGAGGAGGCAGGCAGGACTGCAATATTTAAAAAATATATCCAGGTGATTCCAGGGCACCCAGGAAGACAATCTCTGCTCTGGAGCCTGTAAGAGCAGGGAGAGGACCAGGTGGTCAGACCAGCAGGACAGTCCTGTCACTAACTCCAGAAGTCCTTCTTGCACGTGGTTTTACTTAAGCTGAGATAGAGTCCCTGAGGTTTCATTCAGGTTCAAGAGGAGTAACTTCTAAGAGAGTTGGCCAAGTAGCAACTGACTGACTGCCCTGGAGAAATAAAGAGGAACCATCCTACAAACATGTCACCCTGCTCAGAGACCCAGGTGAGGACAGATTGCTTACAGGCCCATGAATATCCAATGGGAGAAACCAAGGCACAGAGAATCTATTATTTATTTAAAAGAAAAGTGGGAAGAGAACCAAAGACCATGTTTCTCTAGCTGTCACCAGCCAGAAACCTTCCCTAGTCATAGGCTGCTCTACAAGCGACCTCAGGCAGGGCTCAAGATCCCCACACAGTTTAGGTTCATAAGGCCCAAAGAATGAGAAACTACTGTTTAAAATGTTAGGTTTCTGACCCTTAGCCTAGTGGCTAAGGTCCCTGCCATAGCCTTTCTTTGGTCCTTACTCATGTCATGTCTATTTAGAGCCAGTCCAGTGACTGGCATGGTGCCACGTGCTGGGAAAACAATGGAGATGACAAACTTGGTCCTTGCCCTTGAGGAGCTCAATACAATGAGGGAAGCAATAGTCTAAGAGTGGTGATGGGAGGTATGTACTGGGGAGCATCACAGAGTTAGGGAGAGCGTCTGTCTCCTTCCATCCAGAGTCCTGTGAAGAAATACAGAGCAGGCCATATGTCTTGAAGTTTAAAATTTAGTGCCTCTCAGGCCACTTGTTCTTTAGACTATGGAAGAAGCTCCCTGGTTTGGATTCTGGATGCAGGCACTGGGCAGTGGTAGGACCAATACTGTCTCAGCCCCTGGCAGGAAAGACAGATGTTCTGGGCCCTCCTACAAAGGTGCAGGAGTGACTTTGGGACCTCTCTCAAGCTGGCATCTGCTGGAAAGGGCTGTCTCAGGCTTCCCCAGGGAGTGGGACAGAGGGCACACCATGCTCTCAGTAAATACTGACGGTAGCAAAGCCCTGGGCTGGTTGGGTAACCTTGGGCAGTCGTAGCCTTTCCTCTGCTTCAGCTTCTTTAAGCAACACACAGATTCACTGAATGTTTAGGTAAAAATCACAAAGTCCCCTGAACAACCAGGAGCCAACAGCTTGCCCCTGAATGAAGAGCTGCTAAGCCAGGGTCCTAACAAGGCTGTGGTGTGTAAAAGTGGCATGGAAGCTTCCAGAGCTCTATTTGGTTTGGCTGTAGCAAGCTGCTATTTGCCATGAGCGAGCAGCCAGAGCAGAACACTGCTTGGGAGTTGGAAAAGGCACTGAGGACACAGAAGAGCCCTCACAGACTTGCACTCAGAGCTATAAGAGCATGTGGACTCCTGGAAAGGGAGGGAACTACATGGTCAGCTCCCTCATCCCCCAGCTTTAGCAAAATCCCACTTGGTAAAGTGTTGAGCACTGAGGAAATGAGGACTCTGCTGTGGCATGTATTTCCCCGATGTGGCAAGAGAGGTCCTCAGAGTGGTGTGTGAAGTGTTGGCAGGTGACAAGGCAGGTAAGGTAAACTATAAGGCACAGCAGCTTTCAAGGATGGGTGATACTGAGGTCATTCAGTAAAAGTCAAAGCTGTCTAGTTGTCCACTCTGAATATACATTCTAGACACAGGTCTAATTTGTGCCTATTCTGTTCTTCACCTCCCAAGAGGTTAGGGTCCAGATTGCTCATGGGAACTTATTATCCTGAAAGGTCAGTCTTAGATCATACAAAGTCCAAAGTCAAAGCTGATCTTCTAGGATGCCGAGGTCCAAACTCAGTCTCTGAAACCACTGGGTTTCAACCTTAGCTGCACATAAGAATTACCTGGGGAGCTTTTAAATTTTTTTAGTTACGTCATTTATCCCCTATTTTTTTTCTTTGCTGAAGTATTGTAAAACATATCCCAGACGTGATCTCATTTCACCCTTCCATACTTCAGTATTCATCTCTAAAAAATACAGCTATTTTCTTACATAACCACAATGCCTTTATCATTTCTAACATAATCAACAAAATTATTCCTTGGTATCACCTAATATAACCAGGGAATTTAAAAGACAGTACTTGCTGAAGCCAGAATCTCTGGAGAGAGGCCCAGGTATTAGTATCTTTCCTAAGCTTCCCATACCCCATGATTCCAATGTGCAGCCAGGGTTGAGAACCGGTGGCCGGATCAATCCAGGATCCTGCTATGGGTCTGCTGCAAGCTCTGTGAAAGTTCTCTAGCCCTTGATCACGTGGCACACAACCAAAACCACCACGGCAAAGGAGACAGGTCAGGGAACAGGATGAAGAAAAGGAAGCCACAGAAGTGACTCTTACATAATGAAGGCTGCCAAGTCCTTAGCAGCAAGGCCCACTCAATCAATCACAGATCCATCAGGTCTGTGAGGCCCAGGAGAGCTGTTCCCAGGTGTTGCCCAGGCTGCTCCACGGCTCTCCGCACCTCACACCAGGCCAGTTGCATTATTCCTCTTACTTCCGGATCTTCTCTCTTTTGTACATGCTCTCTGGCTTAATATTCTGACAAAATCTGAGCCTTAGCACCTGGTATTAGGATTAATTAAGTCTGTGGTGGGCGTGGGGTGTGTTGCCAACACTTTTTGGGTGTGGGACCACAGTCTTCAATTTTATTTATTTCATTTAAAATAAGTAAACAAAACATTCTGCAAAAAGATGAGGCTGTATAATGGCAGCTAAAAATACCTCTACTGAGGACATCCGCTCCCCAGCTCCCCAATGAGAGATGCTACAGGGCCCTTTGTGAGCTGTGCAGCTCCACAGGGGCTCTGGGCGGCTGGGGACAATCCCTGGAGCAGTGACTAGTGACTGCTGGCTGGAGGGGGGCTGAACAACCAGCCAGTCAGCGTGACGGTACACATCAAGGAACTTACGAACCCCTCTTTTGCTTTATGGGCCCACTGCCCAAGCTAAGAAGCCTCTTGCCTTCTGCAACAGGCCCAAATGCCATCTCTGAGGATGACCCAAAGTAACTGGGACAGTTCCCGACTCCCTGAGATTCACATGAGTATGATAATAACCAGAGGAGGCAAGGCCACTCAGTCTGGCTCAGGGTGTTTGTGGTGCTGGACAAATTCAAGTGTGGGCTAGTGGCAATTAGACACAGGTGAGGCCTATGGTGCCTCAGGGAGGGGTGCTTTAAATGTAGGCTTGACATATAAAGGGAGATACCTGAGGGAGGGATGGGGCTTAATGGCAATTAGGGCCGCTGGATCTCTTTTGTAGGTCCTCTCAGTACCTAGGTCACTTAGTCCAACACACTCCCTTTTATTGGGGAAAATGAAGCCTCCGGAGGTTAAATGATTTTGTCCAGGCCACGGATTTATTGAATGGAGGAGCTAGGACTTAAACATGGGAATTTAGTAACAAGTGTAGTGCTTTGTTCCACTACACTATGCCACACCAACGAATGGTTTCATTCCAAACGTTCCACAGTGCTGAAATAACCATGGGAAAGGTTTTTTCAATTCAGGTGCTAAAGGAACCAAAGAAATTCAGGTGAGTGTTCTCTGGATGAGCTGGGAATTCTGCAATCCCTGCAGATTCTGGGGAACTCAAGGGTCAAATCAGCAACTGAATCAGATGTACAGTGATGATATTGCAGATAGATCTGTGATCTTGGCCACAGATCGAAAGCCATTCCCTTCTTTTCTGCCCAGGAAACACCTGGTATTATAGCTTGACTCAGGGCTGTCAGGAGAAAAGGGAGCAAGGGTAAGGCCATGGCTGTCTGGTTTGATGCAGGCATTGATCTTTTTCATTTCTTGGCATTGTGTGTGGCCCTTATGGAAGAATTTGGAAGCATAAGTCAACATCATGAGAGGACTAGGTCACAAAAGCACTGAGGAACAACACTCAGAGGTATGGGGGCAAGTTCAGATTACTGATTCAGGAAGAAGAGTGCAAAGCAAATCAAACACATCCTGAGAGCTTAGCGTGGGGAAGGGAATGTCTGGAATCCTGCGCTGTCCAATATGGTGGCTACTAGCCACATGTGGCTATTTAAATTAAAATTAATTACATTCATTAAAGATTCTGTGCCTCAGTTGCACTACACACATTTCAAGTGCTCAATATCCATGATGGCTAGTAGCTACTAAACTGGCCAGTGCAGGTAAAGAACGTTTCCATTGCTGCAGAACGTTCCATTGGACAGCACTGGTAGACTCTGTCTGGCTGTCTTCTCTCATCTCTTGTTGCCACAATGAGTAGTTTCTGAAATTCCTTTGGGGAAGAACTGAACTTGGGAAAGCTAGAGGATACCATAAACTAACTCTCCAGCCAACTGACTAAACCTGGGATCTCAAAGAAGCTTAGGACAACTGTGAGCATAACCCCCCCAGTGTACTAGGCTCAGCAGGCTCAATAACCTCTCTACCCCAGGGCCCTGTCTGCATGTTCACAGCCACTCTGACCTTTGCACATTTTATTCCATTTCTATTTTACACAGTTTTAAATGATGTTTAATATAGCTTAACTCTGCATGGTGCTCCAAGCCCCTCACCAGGGGGCCGCTCACAGGCAGAAGCACAATTAATAGCATTCCCAAGAAAATTATGCCCTGTATCAAAGCTGTCATTGCACCATATAAATGCTTATTATTACTATTGAATTCTCCAGCCTGACACCTCCCTGTGTTTACTAGGTAGCAGATAAACCTCTGTGTGTGTGCCTTCCCTACTTTACCACACCATCAGGACTAAATATAGCTCTTGTGTGTATGTTTAGCTCTAGCTGTGCTTTGGAAAAGGGGGGGGGGGTGCAGAGAGAAAGTTAATAAAATTGAATTGCTGAAAAATGTTATTTGTTCCTCCCTCACTTGACAACCCCTTAAAAGACAGACGTCACTACTAACAAGATGGGTAACCAGCACAGCTCCAGGGTGGGGTGAGCCTCCGATCCCGACAATATGCCATTGCTTTTGGATCCTCCTGTGTGTGGAGGGGGCACGTCTAAGAGCACAGTATGCAGGAGGGTGGGGGGTGGGGGGGTTCCACCCTGTGCCCTGGCCAAATTGAGCTAGAGTCCTGTCCAAGGAGTCAAGGGCACTTCCAGCTAGGAAATTTCACCTGCTCCCCCCTCGCCCCCCCAGTTAATAAAAAACAAAACATGAAGCAAAACAACAAAAGTTGCCCCCAACTCCAAAGAAACAGAAACAAAAACCCCTCAACTTAAGACAGCTCCCACTCTTTGGTTGTTCCTTTTGGGCTCTTTTGAAGCTTAGTTTTTGGCATAAAAAGACAGCACTTTTTCTATGATCACATGTTGGGAAAAGCAATGGAAAATTCCAGGTCTGTCAAGACACCTGGCCCCCTCCCTCTCTGGCACGCTTTTCCATCCTGTGCACAGCGCTTAAAGTCTTTAAAAATGCTGAGGCCCCGAAGAGTTCCTCCTCTGACTTAGCCTCCTGGCCTTTTCTCATTGAAATAATACTACTTAGGGAATGCACATGCTTACCTCTTCTGTCTGCCTCTGTCACACACAACCACTCCCTTTTACATGCCACCAAAGTCCACTTATTGTTGTCAGCAAGTGGATGGACAGGTGGTGGATGGAGAGGGTACGTGTAAGGCTGACACCATGGGAATGTGGAGACTTTAGCTCTCCCATGAATTACTGTGCGAAGGTGCCCAAGTGATTACCTTCTTCATGCCTCAGTTTTCTCAGCTACTGTGAACTGTTTGGATTGGACTGTATAATGCAGCGGTTCTCAACCTGTGGGTCGTGACCCCTTTGGCGGTCGAACGACCCTTTCACAGGGGTCGCCTAAGACCATCCTGCCTATCAGATATTTACATGACAATTCAGAACAGTAGCAACATTACAGTTATGAAGTAGCAACGAAAATAATTTTATGGTTGGGTCACAACATGAGGAACTGTATTTAAAGGGCCAGAAGGTTGAGGACCACTGGAATGTCTAGAGCCCTTAGAGCTGCAAAATGCTCCAACTCCGTATTCTGAAGGTTGTATGCTCAAGTCCTTGGAATCTGAATGGGTCATGCTTATTTCTATTTATAATCCATTTTTTATTTTTGCACTCAATGCTCTATGTAGAAATGTAGATTTCTATTCTAAGTTTTTCTAAACAACAAAGGAAAAGCTCTATTTTAGTTTGTTTGACAGGGAAATGTTTCTAACTAGATTGAGTTTCCAATATTATATTTGCTTTGCTTTTTTCCATCTTTCCTAAAAAAAGAAGTTTCTCAAAACCGGAAACGTTTTCTGTATTCAGGCATAGAAGGAATGAGGCTGCCTTGGCTGAAGGAAGAAGACGGTGCGACCACGGGCCCCAGGGGAGCAGGACTACCTGCCATCTGCCGCACTAGTTGCCTCACCTCCAAATCGGGCCTGGTCTGTAGTTTGCTGCAAATGTTAAGAGCCAAGCCACCAGCACATCCCACCCATGGGAAGCCTTGAGCCATTTGCACTCTGGCTACCAAGACTATCTGAAAGCAGAGGGCCACTTTCCTGCTTATGTGAAAAACTCGTGCATTAAAATGGAAAGAGATTATTGTCCTTCCCCCACCCCTCCACCCCCAGCTATTTTGAAAGCTTTAAACAGAAAGGGAGGAAGACCTGTCCCACCAAGCTGAGGAAGGGATGGAATTGTCAGAGACTCCCCCACCCCATGTATGCAGGCCAGAATGGGTTATTAATGATCCGTGGTAAAAGAACAATCGTCCTGCTGGCAGCTTCACATGTAATTAACCGGCTTCGCCGAGAGCTGGCTGCCTTCTCCAGGTCTGGCATCTGCAGACTGCAGAGCTACCTGACATAGCAACGCTGGGTTTCTAGCGAAATCTCCCCAGTGAGAGGGCATCCAAAACAGTGACCTCAACCTCAGGCACTCAGGAAACATGCCTGCGATGACAGTGCTCTTCTGCAGCAGCCTGGCTCTGTGCTAAGATTGACACGTAAGACTGCAAGCTCCCTGAGGGCAACCACCAGCTCCGGGAACTGCTAGTTCCACTGGTCACCATGCACTGCCCCTCAGGTAAGTGGGCCCCTCTACTGAGGACAGAGGCCATGGAGCAGGGTCGGCTTCCCAGCAGCCCTCCAAGTGCTGCCTCCTCAGCCAAAACTCTACAGACAGGAGTTTCTGGGGATCGGCTCATGCTCCTCAAGGCAACAGACTTCAGCCCTGTGAAAGGGGCTGAGGCTTACTGGCCTTGCTGGGCATGTGGACAATAGCTGCTTCTGTGTAAGTGTGTTGCTAGAGAACCAACAAAATTCAAATGATGGCACCCAAAGAGAAAAGAGACTGGGCTAAAGAAGCTTTGCCTTTATGGTAAGTGCTAACTTCCCTTTTACGAGCCCCAGGGCTCAAAGACCCTTGGCCATCCCATCAGGTGAGTGGAGTAATAAGTATTTGCCATTTGAGACGCAGTTTTAAAAATGAGCTCTTTAGTGTGTGGCACCTGAAGTGTCATAAAAGGGGTGGTGGTGGTGTCTCCATCACCTCTCAAGTGAGAATCAGAGGGTGTTTCCATTGAGGGAGAATGGAGCAGCGAGTGTGCGCACGCACACATGCAAGCACACAAGCACGCACACATACACACTCCCCTTGCTTTTTCTGGAGTCGAGAAAGCACCCCCTGGTGGATACAGACCTCTTCTCAGCACCCAAACCCTGACTCAACCTCTACCCCAGGCACCCCATGTTCCTCAGTGAGCAAAAGCTACTATTGAAGGCTCTTGCAAGGAATACAAACCTTTGCACCTTCAGCAAAAACAGAGCCAGTTCACAGGTGTCACTCACCACACTCAATTTATATTCTGTGGGAAAACAGATAATAAAAGCAGGGTGTGCCCTTTAGAAAAACAGAGTGGAGGGAAGTTCTGGGTGAGGCAGCATCGTCCATCAACTGATGCCAGGCTTCCCTTCTTGAGAGCACAGCACATGTGGTGAACTCACCAATAAAGCCAGAGTCACAGCATAGGCTGCACATTTTCTTGCTCATTACCTGCAGTTTCCTTCCTCACCCGGCTCTGATTACAGGAGCCAAGCACAGTGGTTCTCTCATTCCTATGGAAGCAGCCTAGCAACCAGAGTAACCCCAGCTGCAGATCAGCAACGTAAGAGGGAGACGGAGAGGTCACTCCTGGCCTGGGAGGAAATGGGTAGCTCATGATAAATGAATTGGTCCTGCCTGCCGTTTTTACTTGCCGTCACTTTAATCAATAAGGGAAAAGGTGAATTGCTATTGATCCCTTCAACACCTCTCAACGATACTGTACAAATTACAGAAACACACAGGAGGGGGGAAGAATGAAAGAGGAAGGACAGATGAAAGAAGCCCGGGCAGTGTGAGAATGCCCTCTGTCCCTGGAGTCGGTCTTCCCGTCGCTGGGTGTTAGGCACGCTCGGGTGCATGTGTGAATGTGTCACGAGGAGCCCTTCCTCACACCGTGAAGGGCTGGCCATGGAGAGCAGTCTCGGGGCCTCCTCTGCACTTCATGTGCTTGCTGTGCCTCATCAGGGCACCAGGGCATGAGAAGCCAGAGGCCTTTTGATGCAAGGCCAGAGGTCTGGAGGCCGATCCCAAGGGCTCATGATTTTTTGAAGTTGCCATACTTTCATGGTGGTTGGCTGGACTATCTCAACAGCTGACCATAATTCTGGATGGGAAAGCAAGAATTTAAAGCTTCAAGAGCAATCTCTTGCTTTGACGTACTAACCCCTCCCCTGGGTCAACTGCCACAAAAAGTCAGACAGGCAGCAGATAAGGTGAAACTATCTTGCATCATTCTTCATAATAACAAAGGCCATGCCTCTCTGGGTTCAAACCTGTCTTTGAAGCACTCTAGTCTGAAGGACATGCCATGAAGATCAGAGGCCGAGATAAACATGTGAGAGGTCTGATCTGAATCCTAGGACAGAGACCCTGTACAGACAGGCAAGACGACATTTTCACTTTCAAAATCGATGCTTATGTGAATCTCTAGTCTTACCTAGAGAACCAGGAAGTAGGACACTATTGTGACAGATGGGCATAACAACCACAACCAGAAGACACACATTTAGTGTCTGATTCTCAGGGCTTAGTCTAACCCCGTGGTCGGCAAACTGCGGCTCGCAAGCCACATGTGGCTCTTTGGCCCCTTGAGTGTGGCTCTTCCACAAAATACCACGTGCAGGCGCGCACGTACAGTGTGATTGAAACTTCGTGGCCCATGAGCAGAAGTCGGTATTTTGTGGAAGAGCCACACTCAAGGGGCCGAGCCGCAGTTTGCTGAGCCGCCGTTCGCCGACCACTGGTCTAACCTATTGGCTATAAGGAAGACTGAGAGAACCCTTCAGCACTCTGGGACAGCTTCTGTTTAGGGTACACTGCTTCTCAGAACCAACATCATGTCAAGAAACAGATTTTTGGCAGAAAAGGGGAAAATCGACCAAAGTTTAGCACAATGAGGTAAAGTGGTCACAGCTTGGGTTCCAGGACCAGCAGTTTTCCTGTTTCATTAATTGGGTCTAATATTCAGATGCAGGTGAGAAAATAAACTGGCCAGGTCCCTCTCCAGGTCACACAGTGCCTTCAGCTTGTGTATGGTATTCGTCATCTGGGGCCTGGCAACCCTTTTATATGTAAGTAGGAATAACTGGAGGGATCCTCAGGAACTACCACCACACACCTTAGTCATCACCTTTCAGTATTCTCCAGGCAGAACAGGGCCCAATGCTCCCATTTTACAGATAGTGAAACCAAGGCAGGCAGGCAGTCACATATCAAAATGAAACGGAATCCAATCTTAAAAACCCACGTTTTTTAAGGATGTGCTTGGCACTCTTGCTTCAATGATTCTCCAGCGACAATGACTCAGGGTGTCGTTGTGCAATTCTGAAATCAGTGACAACACAGGTCCCTAGTCTCCCATCCTCCTACCACAATATACCTGGAGGGCCAAAATACAGAGCAAAATAAAATGCAAGTTACAAAGCTGCTGATGTGTTTCGAGTGGAAGTGCTGAGATTAGAAGGAGGAAGTGGTTAAGTATACCCTGGGCGTTTGGAAATGGCCACGTCTGCAGCCCTGTAAGCTGATGAAGGATGAGCTCTGGCCGTCTCTTCCAGGCAGACAGAGAGGTTGGCCCTACCATCTAGAAGTGGGGAGCATGGCTGCGAGGGGGCAAAAATATAAGAAACAACTATTTAGCAAACAGCAGCACCCTTCCACAAGGAATCTTCCAATTCCGAAAGTGACCCTATTCTAAAATTACCAAGTGGCAAGTGTCCAGGCCAAAAATCCATATCCAATCAGTGGTAATGGACTATTTGTTGCATTTCCTCATATAAGGTTGCAGCACTGCTATAAAAATCCTGGGTCAGTAGTTTTAGATTTATTTAACTGGAGAGTAACAACACCCCCGCACTATAAGCACTGTAAAGAATTCTGAAGCAAAGTGGCATCCACAGCCTCTGGTAGAGGTGAAGGGACCTACTGGCCTAATTTGCATGATCTCCCACCTCTAGCTGGACATTCAATGCCAAGATCCTTTTCTGGTAACCATTAAATAGAAGCCCGCTGCATCAGGAGAAGGGAAAGGGAGAAGGGGGAGGCATTATGCTCGCCTGGAAAGAAAACGTGAAGCAGTTTCCAATTCAACTCTCCTGGCTCAATGGATAGCTTTTGTTCTTGCTGCAATTACTGTCCCAAAGGATTTGTCTTGGGGTCCTTTTCTTGTCCCTTGCAATCCTGCTTAACACATAGACATTTCTTTAGAGCTTCTGCCTGATGCTCCACTACCCTCCAACTCTCTAGTTTAATACAGACGAAAGATAAACCTATGGCAATTGTAGACTGCTGTGGTCATAAGGTGGTTTGGGGACAGAAAAGAGCACTGCTATTCCATTAGAGCAGTGGTCGGCAAACTCATTAGTCAACAGAGCCAAATATCAACAGAACAACGACTGAAATTTCTTTTGAGAGCCAAATTTTTTAAACTTAAACTATATAGGTAGGTACATTGTTATTAACTTAATTAGGGTACTCCTAAGCTGGCCTTTGCTAAAAACGTCCTCAATCTGATTGAGGTACGTTCGCTGAGGTCGACCCCTTCCAACTCTCCCATCTCGTCTTGTATACTTGTTTCGTCTATCTCCTTTCGTTCATCCTCTCTATATGTCCAAACCATCTCAACATACCTTTCTCAATCCTCGACACTACATCTTCTTTCACTCCACAATGTTCCCTAAAATTAATTTAATAAACTTTACTTCAAGTTTTAAGTCAACTTCGCACTGTAGGTACGCGCCCGCATGTGGTATTTTGTGGAAGAGCCACACTCAAGGGGCCAAAGAGCCGCATGTGGCTCGCGAGCCGCGGTTTGCTGACCACTGCATTAGAGGATAGGAAGTCAGGATCTAGATAAGTCATCCCTATAACTCTCATTTTCAAGTCGCAGTACCAGTGGGAAGTGAACAAGGTCAGAAGACCCGTGTAAATGGGGAAACATGGAGAGCCCTTGGTATCGGCAGATCACCTCCAAACACTCCCATGGCAGTTGAAGTGCACAACAAAGACACCCAAGCCATTACATCTTGGATGTCTATGAGGTATCTATAGAGTCCTGCCTTCCCCAGCTTGACAATGGTTGGCCCTATCTGTCCATAGTCAAGTGTAGAAGAGGCTCTGTGCATAGGTTAGGACTCTTTGGCATTGCTTCCAGACCTTTGCTTTTCCACTTAACATTACACTGCCTAGAAAGAAGTGGTTCTAACGTGTAGGACCTTGCAGAAGAAGAGGCAAAGAGACCCTGACTTTTACTTAAACACTCCTTTGAGAACTTAGTCCAAGGATGGCAAATAGGTTATCAGTGCACGTCCCGAATCCATTCAACTGGTAGTAGCTTTTAGGAGCCCTGTTTTGAGAAGTTCTAAGTCCCAAGCCAATGCAGTGCTGTAACTGATTGGAAATGTCACAGATACAAGACTGGACGGGGGTAGCATATATGTATTTTCCATCACTGGCTTTGGGGTGTGTCGAGCACTGGAGAGGACTCACTGTTGTTCTTTGTCAATTCTAATATGAATGCTACTCCCAACACATGCCTATGCCCAACCTACCTTCCTACTCTGGGGATAGTGGTTTGTCCACACTGAAGTTCTAATTCTAGGTTTTAGGTAAACCCTGAAAGAACTTTCATTCATAATAAAGATGGTAATGCAAGCTGTTGTTCACTAGGTGATTCCCATATAGCAGACTCTAGTGCTGGGCACTTTCCACATGTACATTATTCCCACAGTATTGCTATGAAAAAGGTACCCTTGTTATAGGTGAGACAATTAGGCTTAGCAGGATTGCTGCACTGCACAACCCCAGGAGCACCATTCATACTGAATTCTATGAAGCCCGAGATTGGCCTGGTTTTAGAGAAGCTAGGAATCATGTCCAAGAGCACACAGTAAGTGGTGAGGCTAGAATGAGGACCCAGATCTGACTGCACATATTACTAAACGAGTTTTTGTTAAGCGACCAAGAAGAGAAAGATGCTTTTAAATGTTCTGAAGATGGATCTAAGAATGAGCTTGTCCTTCTTGAATACGTGACACATGTTGTTCAGACCAGGTTAGGGTATCGCTGCTATTAATTCTAAAGCTTGCTCATAATCTTATTTCATGCACTATAGCATTTCATAACAGACCAATGGTCACTTTCAATTTCAAAATCCATTTAAGTTCGCCTGACCAGAAACTGTCACGGGTGGAGTGGCAAATGGGAAGTTCATCAATAAAGCCTGGTTTGGCACTCAGAGGATCTCATCCAGTCCTTGGCAACAGACACAAGGAGTAGCCATGATAATGACAGGAAGTGGGCAGGGTAAGGCTGGCTCATCAACCAGAACAGTCACTCCTGTGTCCTTGAGGGAGTCACATGTGGAACACCAGAATGTTAGTATTACCTGGAGAGCAAATGCAATCTACAATCTGCTTACTCTTTGCTGGCAGCGCAGGCAGCCCTGCTACTGTATATTAAGGGCTGTGTTCTAAAAAGATATCAGTTGAATTATATAATTCCAGGGGGAAATTATTAACAAAGGCAGAATGGCTGGGAATGGTCAGGACAGACAGAACAGGGAGGCATGAGGCCCTAAGACCCCCAAACACGCCAGCATGAAAGCCCACATGCAAGTCTACACGGGTGTCAGGGTCCTATGGGAAGTTCTGCAAACAGAATGGGCAAGTATGCATGAGGTCATCTTTTGTGTGACCTGCTAATCAGAAGCTATTAATGAAACACAGAACTATTTACCAAATTAGACTTCCAGAAGGAAGTAGACAGATTTCACAGTAAAGGATTTCACCTGAGAAACAAAAATTCAGAGCTGCTTTTCTCGAGAAAAGCAGCTCCAAATTTTTTATTACATTAAGAATATTAGCTTCCTTGTTTTTTAAGTGCACACTGACTGAAGTTCAAGAGATGGTGAGTATTCAGGATGAGAGAAGCGGTTAAGAGACATGAGGAATTGTTGCAAGGGGCTTCTAATACATCTAATTAAAATAAATGGCACCAGCTCTCCTAGCACAATCCTCACCTCTAACGAGCCCAGCAGTATCTTACTTCTGACAGCATTTCTCCATTTGTTCTGGGTCACAGGCTCTACATAACTCTATAGAAGGTAGACCAGGAGGCTACATGTGACTGGGAATAGCTGTCTTCCACAGGGATGGCTCATAAAGAACATCATTTTAATCTCCAGGTGTGGAAAATGAACACAATAAGCTGATGAACAAAATAGAACCAGAAGCATGGATGTAAGGAACAGACTGACAGATGTCAAAGGGGAGGTGGGTGAGCAGGATTGGATAAAAGAAGGTGACGGGATTATCCAAAGAACATATATACACAGCCCATGGACATAGACAACAGTGTGGTGAAGGCCAGAGGGAGGAAGGGGCGGGACTGGGTGGAGGTTGGCAAAAGAGGGGAAAGGAGGAACATCTGTAATAGGGTCAACAATAAAAATAAAGTGAAAACAATAAAACAAACAAATAAGCCCCCTCTCCCCCCCAAAAAAGAATGGCCAATTTACAAATGTTTTTCTTGACCTACTATAGCAGCAGTTCTCAACCTGTGGGTTGCGACCCCTTTGGGGGTTGAACAACCCTTTCACAGGAGTCACCTAAGACCATCGGAAAACACATATATAATTACATATTGTTTTTGTGAATAATCACTATGCTTTAATTATGTTCAATTTGTAACAATGAAAATACATCCTGCATATCAGATATTTACATTACGATTCATAACAGTAGCGAAATTACAGTTATGAAGTAGCAACGAAAATAATTTTATGGTTGGGGGTCACCACAACATGAGGAACTGTGTTAAAGGGTCGCGGCATTAGGAAGGTTGAGAACCACTGTACTATAGGGACCATGCCTTTCGTACTTTTAACCAATTGGTTCAAGTACTTCACATTTCTTTATAACAGCTGCAATTCCTTCATGGCTGGAAAATAGAGTGCTTGGGTTATTATTACCTTAAAAACACAACAACATCATTTTATGACAGGTGGACAGAATCGAATACAATAGGTGTTCTGCTTAGCAAGACTCTGTTTGAAGGATTTTCAAGACCTTGTGAAATCTTGTTCACTGATAATCCAATAGCTGACCAGTAAATGCATTTTCCAATAGCTGCCCACTATACTTACTTTTAGGCCTCAATTTTTTTTTTTCGGGCCTCAAATTTGATGACTAGAAAGATGCAAGAGAAAGTCATGTTTGGGACATTGATGTGGGTGAGAACTAACGACAGAGCAGAAAAATCAGTGCCAGGGCCTCCATGGCATTGCTGAGGCTTCTACTTGTGGAGAAAATGGAATTTGTCAGATCTATGGACTATCCCTTGTATTTCCTTTTACTGGTAGGAACAGTAAGAAAAACAAATTGGCACAGAAAACACAAAAGTCTCTCAAGAAAGAGTTTACAATAGTAGTGACCAACTGCCCAGGGAAAGGAAGAATCCCTCTCCTGAAAAGCATTTTCTTCCCTGGGATAGAATTACATCCTTGAGGCCTTCCTACATGTCAAAAGGAGGCCAAGTATCTTGAAGGCCTAAACCTTATTCCACCTTATTCTGCCCCAATCCCAACAGCCAGCTGGGATGTGAACACTAGCCTCTGGAGGGCAGTGAAGACTATCCAACTTATTGTATTCAGCTGTGCCGACATAATTACAGGTAATAGGATCATGGCCAAGCCAATGAAAAATTAGGCCCAGCAGCTATTTCAGAAGAATGGATGCAATTCTATGCTTGACTGGCTATGAAAGTTCCAAGCAGAAGAACAGGGAAATAGACACCAGCCTAGCTGAGCCAGCAGCTTTGCAGAGCAGAATCCCACTGGAGCCAGCACACTGTTGGCACCCACCAGCACCCACCAGCAAATGCTGCTGAGCTTGCTTGGGGAAGCTACCGGTGACTGGCTGAGTTTAAAAGCTGACAGCAGGGGGAAAAGCAGTGCGACAGTATCCCCATTCTTCATCTTAACCTCACCCCTTCTCATTGTGATGCCATTTGCATTTAGGGGCTGGAATGGGATTAGAAGGCCTTCCCTCTTCTAGGGCTTTTAGAGATAGGTGGCAAGGGCCAGGAGCCCAGAAATGAAGGAGCTGTAAGTGGGCAGATAACAGCCTGCTATTCTCACGATGCTTACTGAACAGGAATTTGTTGACTTGAACTTCAAAATAAGCCTTTTGCCTCGTTAATAGTTTGATCCACAAAAGCAGAGGATGGGAAACATACCAGGAGGGAAAGAAAGGAGCAGCTTAAATCAGGAGAGTGATGAAGGGACACCAATGCCTTCTTTTCAAATATTTTCAAAACACTCACATATTTTTTCACTATCTTTAAGTATTCTGGTTGGACAGATGGGGAGACCCAGGGAGGTCAGCGTCCCATAGGACTTTTCCAGTGAGAAGTTGTTGAGTTGCAGCCTCAATACTCATACTCCAAAGTCTTCCTCTTACAAATGCTGAGTTTAGAGTTTCCCCCAAGAACTATAAAGAACAACAAAAGAACAGGCCTTCTTCCCAATCTCTAGAATTGGGTCATAGGGAATCAGTTGATTGAACCAATATGTATCTATCGAGTATTTCTTATATACTAGACAAAAATACAAAGAACACAAGAAAGAAGCAAGTTCCTGTCCTTGAGTTGCTTACAATCTAGTGGAGAGGCCAACACAGGTCCTTCAACATCGTTGGTCAGGACATGACAGGTGTGTGCATGGGGTGCTGTGGGGACTGAAGGAAGGGCATCTTACCCAGACTGGGAGGTCAAGAGAAGGCTTTCTTGAAAAGGAAGGTTATCTTAAAGGACAGGTAGGAATAAAAAGGCAAAGAAGGGGGATGGCTGATATACTGGCTGGAGAGCTTAAGTTGACCTACGGGATGGGAGAGATAAAATGGCAGGATATATATGGGGAACTGTGAGTATAAGGCCAGTTCTGATGACAAATTATGAAACGAGTAGTGGTGAGACATGAATTGGAGAGGTAATCAAGGATATGTGTAAACTAAGGAAATTAGACTTTACCCCAGAGGGGGTGGGAAGTTATATATTTATAACAATGTACTTACTTAGCCAGATTTGTCTTCTAAAACATTAGAAATAGGATTATAGATATACATAGTCCTATTTCATATTGACCACATACATGATCAAACTGAAATGAAGCCAAATACGGTACAGAGGCATCATTACATGAAAAGTAAGGCCCACAAAGGTCAGACAACAGATGCAGCAGGATTGAAGCAGTCAGAAGATATAAGGACTGTGACAAGAGCAGAGTAAGTATTTCGAGGAGGCATGTCCATAGCAAACCCCTTAGGTCAGCGATTTTCAACCGGTATGCTGCAGAATTTTTAAAAATGCAATACCTGACTATTTAGTCAGGGACACTGACATTTTTTCCTTAAATCAAGCACACGAATATTTTTGCGGCCCAGCCAATATAATGCTGTGAGCAGTTATTTACAGTTATGAAAGGAAATACGTCTCCTGTCAGATCCAGAATTACTGATATTCACCTTGGGTCAGTTTTGAAAGTAATCACTGTGAACAAGATTTCCCCCGAAATAGGAAAGATAGTAGCAGAGAAGAGATGCCAAGTGTCAGGAAGAAAACATTAATTTTATCATTGCTCTTTTTTTTTTATACTATACTTTTCAAAATAAACCTATGTTTCTATGAAAATTAAAGCTTTTGTTTCTTTGTGGCCCACATAAACGTAAGCCTTGTTTATTTGGCCCGTGTTAGCCTGAGTCTGACATGCTTGCCTTAAATTGTCAAATAAAAATATGACAAGAGCCAACACAACAATAGCCATCCAGTGTGAGTGAATCAAAATTATTCCTATTTTTTTGTGAGGTTGGTAAAAAGACCTATTTTTTCATGTGCCACAGAATTTCAGTAACTAATTTCTATGTGCCATGAGATGAAAAAGGTTGAAAATCGCTGATCTAAAGGAAAAGAGGTGAGTGCCCCTGACTAAACAGTCAGGTAGTCCGTGTTTTAAAAGTTCTTGCGGCACACCAGCTGAGGATCCCGCGTGAGATCCCTGTGCAGCCTGTGAGCATCCAAAATCAGACCCGGTGGTTCCTTGCCGGAGATGAACTCTCAGCCGGTGCTGGTCCTTCAGGAAAGCCCTTTACTAATTAACTAGTTCCAGATACTTGAAGGTTGAGAAATGATAAAATTTGGCTAAAAGAATGATCACCTTCTAATGCAAAGTTGGTAAACTTTGGGGAAAAAAAAGATCTAATTTGAAATGTAGATATCTGGATTTTGGTATTTGTCCTACAACAAGCTCTGCGAATAAAGGCAGGCTGCCGTGCATCTCAGTTTCCTGAACTGTAAAATTGCGATATTTTTCTTATAGGTTTGCTGTGAGATTAAAATGAAATATCGTATATGAAAGCACATTTATGCTAGAAAAAGCTATTTAAAATGAAAGTTTGATCACTATTCAGACAAAGGTCTTTACTGAGCCCCCTTCAAAGAAAACAGCCAGAATGGAAAAACATAAAAGACCACTGGTGGGTGATGAACTGTTGAAAGAGTGTGGGGAGGTGAGAAAAGCCTGAGCCCACAAAGCCTTCCACACCTTCTGGGACAAGAGCTGATGGAGAGCTGGCCTTTCTGCATCCCTTCCTCCCGGGCAATGGTAGAGATAACATAGAACAGGATATCTTTGTGCAAATAAGCTTTTTATCAGGCTACTCCTCATGACTCCGTGAGCGTTACCCAGGGGCATGGCACTCAGGGAGAGCTGGAGTTCAGCCTCGTGGGCCTCACCTGTACCAGGTGTCCCTCACCCTCAGATCTCCCTTTGGCTTGAACTGTCCCCATCACTTTGACCCAGAGATATAAGTCTGCCATTGATCCTCCTCCTGTGTGTCTCCTGGACAGAGAAGGGCCTACAGACCGGAAGGGTGAGAGCATATACAATAGGGCTTGTGGGGAGATGTGGAGAAAGACAGAGGGCACGGAGGGGGTGGGGGGAGCACCGATTTAGAGAAAAGGCAAATTGCTTACGGAGTTATCTTTTTCAGACAAGAGCAGGACACTTGGTGCTGAAACAAAGGATATAGAAACACTTTCCTTTTATTCTAAGTTTTCTTTCCCAGGCAAATGCCCTTCCATTAATACATACCAGTATTCGCTGCTGAGTCCGTATTCCCAGAAACATAAGTACATGTTTTTCAAACAGCAACAGCTGCTTGTAATGCTTTCATGTACCTTTGTTTGTAAAAAAGCAGGGGTAGTGGGAGAGAGGGAATCCAGGACAGGGCTCTGGCTACTGCAGCCTGCGGAATGAGCTCCCCAGGGGGACATCCTCCCTTTTATGCCAGCAGGAAGAAGGGAAATAGGTCAGGGCAGCAGCCAGTTTGCAGCTCAGGCTGTCCAGCATGAGGACGTCATTTTCCAGGCAGCAGCAAGAGGCAATTTCTCAGATCTCAGAGAAGGACAAAGGGGTCATTGAGAAAGGCCCTGGAAATGATCACCGAGCCTCTGTATCCTGCCCCAGCCACAGGGAATTGCACCTCCTACAGCCTGCAGATGTGAAGAAGGTTAAACTGTGGTGTTGATCTCTTTAACACCAGCTCACAGCCCCTTCTCTAAAAGGGCAGGTTTTCCTGACAGTGACCCCAGTACTGTTCAGGCAGCAGCTGGTCAGCGAGTGCAGTGCGTGCTGGTTAGGTGGCCTTCTGGCAAGAAGGTGTGAAGAGATCCCAAATGACTATTTTCCTCCTAAGAAGGGCTCCAAGCAGGGGTGGGGAACCTCTTTTTCTGCCAAGGGCCATTTGGATATTTATAACATTGAGGGCCATACAAAAATCATCAACTTAAAAATTAGCCTGCTATATTTGGTCAAACATTTAATTAACTCACCCCTAATGCCTTAGCAGGGCCAGACACTCCCACCCCTGCTCCAAAGGAAGAGGATGGCTTGGGACTGCTAGGTCAATGCTTTAGACAGGAACCCAAAGCAGGAAAGAATCACTCACTCAGGACCACATGATACTGGAGTGTGAAAACCTAGCAGTCTGCACTTTTAAACCGGTTATCTACCCATTAGCTAATGCCGTCTCTCACCAGGACTTCGGGGAAGATGCTAGACACGGGCACAGTCCCACATCTGAGAAATGACACCAGATCTCCCGACCCGTGGCAGTGTGGCAGGGACTTGCCTGTAAGAGGCAGCTGTACTGGGGGAAGGGAGAAAGAGGTGTCACCAAGCACATGCCATTAGAAGGGCAACAGCACGCAGCTCTGTCAGCTACAGCAACAGACACAGTGATCTCACGCCTTTTGCTCCAGAAGCATTCCAGCCTCAAGGGCAGGGGACACAGGGGCTAACTCATATAAGCAGCCATTTAACCCAACTCTGCAGAGGGGTCAGCAAACTTTTTTGATAAAGGGACAGACAGTAAGTGTTCTAGGCTCTGTGGGCCATATAGTCTGTGGTAACGACTCAACTCTGATGTTACAGCACGAAAGCAGCCACAGAACGTACACAGAACAATTAAGTGTGCCAGTGTTTTCATAAAACTTTATTAATAAAGCGAGCAGTGGGCTGGATTTGCCCACCCCTGCTCTACACCAACGCAGTCAGCCTAGAATGAACTGTGGCGCTTATTCGATTTCCTTTGAGTAAAAATAAGTGAAATCCTTTGAGAGTTCCTTGGCTGCTTTGGCCTTCAAGGTCATAAAGAATCAGGTAAAAGGTCACAGGTGTCTAACCTTGGGGCAAGAACATTAGGAAACCTAGATCACTGATCTGGAACAGTAATCACAGACACCCAACTCAAGAAAGGGAACACAAGCCAATGGCTGAGGAGAAGAACCGTGCAAAAAAAAAAAAAAAAAGGAGGAAAAAAAAGAAATGCAATGAAAGGTGGCAGGGAGGCACTTAGAAATGGAGCTGAGTGATGGCTAGAAATGTCAATAACTTCGTGCTGACTGGTGTCATTATAAACACATTTAAGGAAAGTAGGGCTATCTGGTCTCAAGGTAATGCGGGTGGGGAGAATATCTGAAATATAAAGAAGAGACTTGTCTGAGACTGTGCAGGCTCCTCATGAGGAATGGATGAAAAGATTACAATTCTTTCTTCACTCAAAATAGAGAAAGACAGGCAGTAATTTCTGGGCTGGCTACCCATAGCCAAGACAATATACTTTATTCATAAATAGGGGGTCACTTTTCAGGACCAGGCACCCTGCCCCCCGCTTTCTGTCCCCTCCCTGGCAGAGGGCTGACCTAGGGGCAGTGTCCATTACAGTCCTGCCCCCACTGCATACCCTTCTCCAGTCAGTTTACCCCATTTGTGGGAGTCCAACGGTGGCCAAGCCTCTGTGGGACCTGCACAGGGGGCCCAGGAGGTACTGTGAAATCAAGGTAGCTGTGTGCTTCTCCTTTCCTATATGACAATGAAGATTTATAGTAACTGGGGAAAGCATGTTTGGGGTAGAAAAATTCTGGCTCAAAATGAGATAAAAAAATTTCAGAGGGAGGGGTAGGGCAGGGTCAAGGACAATCACATCGTATAATACCTCATTACATACTGAGCTGAATCTGATTATCAAGGGAATAGGAGGAAGGTGCAAAACACCAGTTTAGCCCTGGCCAGTGCTGCAAAGTGGTTAGAGTGTGAGCCTGCACGCTGAGGGATCACGGGTTCGATTCCTGGACAAGTGTACATACCTGGATTGCAGGTTCAGTCCCGGCCCCAGTAGGGGTACGTGTGGGAGGCAACCAATCGATGTGTCTCTTTCACATCGATGTCCCTCCCTCCCTCCCTTCCTCCCTCCCTCCTCTAAAAAAATCAATGGGAAAAATATCCTCAGGTGAGAATTAACAAAAAAACCCAACCAACCAACCAACCAACTACCAAACAAACAAACAAAAAAACACCAGCTCAACTGTGGCCATCACAGCAGCAGCTTGGCTCCAGAAGAGTTTCTGGAGTGGAACACGGCACAAGGGAGACTGCCCTGAAGGTAAGAACTACGGGAGGTGGGAGGCTGTAGACCCACACTTAGGCATCCATGAAATTACACTACAGTACTTTCCCCTGCAGGTGGGAAGGGCCTCTGCAGCCAGGAGTACCAATGCATCATCACATTTTCTAGATAAATCCTTGAGGGGTGAGGGAAGGAGGGCAAAAAAAAAAAAGTTCTACAGAAGAATTTAGGGGAAAAAAGTGAAGGTACTATATAGGTAAAAGCACATGAATAAACCTATAACAAAACAAAACCTCTCTTCATTCCTACACTGTTCAGAAAACAGTTTTCATGTTACATAAAGGAAAATGCCCAGAAGAACAGGCTACAATTGGTTCCTTTAGTCAAAATTCCAACTTATCCTTAGTTTAGGCCATCCTTGTCTTTCCTCTATATAAAGACCTTTCAAAAGGGTCAGCCCGAGTAATCATATGAGCAGCTAAGAAAATGCAGAAAAGTTCTTTAGTAAGAGGCCCCGACTTAGGGCTATGAAAGACTGGGATGCTACAAACAAGAAAGAGAAACATTAGCTTTGGATTAGACCAGTGATGGCAAACCTATGACACGTGTGTCAGAGGTGACATGCGAACTCATTTTTTTGGTTGATTTTTCTTTGTTAAATGGCATTTAAATATATAAAATATCAAAAATATAAATCTTTGTTTTACTATGGTTGCAAATATCAAAAAATTTCTATATGTGACACGGCACCAGAGTTAAGTTAGGGTTTTTCAAAATGCTGACACGCCGAGCTCAAAAAGTTCGCCATCACTGGATTAGACTAAGGATCTGCAAACTCACTCACATGCCTGGAGCATCAGAGAAGATGGAGGAAAATTTTACCTTTTTCAACAGTCAAGTATCAGCAAATATACAGACAAAGGTAAGTTCATAATAACCATGAGAGAGTAAAAGAGCTTTGGGCCTTCACTCCTCTTAGTGATCAGTATTCTCTTTGACCCCCTTGTGCTTTTGAGTATCACCAGTGGGCCAGAAACATGACCAGGAGGAAAAGTGGCTGGGGAAATAAGAGTTGAAAAAGAACGGGAAAGAAACTTTAGGAGACGAGAAAACACAGGAAGATGACTATGGTGAAAAATGGGAGGCAAAACAATAGTGTGATTTAGACAGTAATTTATGAGGACGTTACTAACAAATGTCTCAGGCAATCCAACACAGTGATTTCTTTCCTCTACCAAAGAACAACAAACAAACATCTGTTGTTCCTTCCTCTGCAGTGTCTGTAAGTCAAGACGTTGAATGGACTAACCTGCTTTCTCCAACATGACACTGCTCTGTAGTGCCTTATCCAAAGGCCAAAATAGAGAAAAATTCTACAATACTGGTCCCTTCTACCTAACCCCTGGGCCACTTCAAAAATTGTAACAACTACTGATGGCCAACTGGAGTGTTTGAATTCTTGAATACTTCTCTAGCAGGGGGCTATCTTTAACTGATAAAAATTCAAGCTACAGTGTGTGGTTACAAAATAGAGGGAGGGGAGGCACCATGTGTGGCAAGATACCGTCTTCACAAACATAAATATGTCTGACCAAATACAAAGTAGAGGGCAACGTGAAACTGATACGACAACTGAGGGTTGAGCCCCGCCCCTCACTGTACAGATGGCCGGGAGATGTGAAGCAATACCAGGTGGTTGCAGCTGGTATTTGAGAACTGGAACCCATATCTCTCAGACTGAGAATTCAGAATTTCTGTTGCCATGCCACTTGCACAAAATGAGAAAGCAAGAGCTAGAGAATACCAAAGAGGTGGTAACCAATAGCAGAAAGTGGTGGTTTTCTTGAGGCCAGGCTAGTCTAATATAGGGTGTCCCAAAATTCACACAAGAAGTAATTTTGATAGAAAACACAGGTTTATAATTAAAAATTGTAAATTTTTTATTGATTCATAAAGTATACAGTATAGGGTTATGTATGGAATAGCACATCAGGTAAATGGCCTCCACAGCTTTGCTGGCACATACGCAAAGCTGTGGTCTTCATTGTCCCTGCTCCTGGGCCATAATTGGTACTTGGTAATGCTTATCAAATTGAAGGGATTGAAATCAAAGGGCAACAGACATTAGAATCTGATTCAATAAACCAAGTAAAATTAGGCTTTTATTTTTTGTTATTGTTGTGGTTAATGCTCACCCAAAATTCAAATCTTGCGTGAATTTTGGGACACACTATATAAGCATCTTGAGCTAGCCTGTTCTTCAGTACCTCTCACACCTAATATGTTCGCTGGTGATTCAAATCAAAATGAGAGATGCTGAAGCTTATAAATAGGTACCTGTATCACTTAAAATCCCAAAAGAGCCCACATGTCTGATCTGAAGGACCTAAAACAGCGGTCGCCAACCTTTCGGACCTCACGGACCACCGGTTGGTGACCGCTGATCTAAAAAGACTTTTCACTCCTTCAGGATAACCTTCAGGAGCCCATAACCTTTTAGCTCTGTGCATATTATGATATTATAATGGATTTGATTGTAAAATAAAAGAGGACAAAAGCAGATCTAAAGTCCTAAGTCTGAGCCCAGCACACTCCTCCCACTGTTCTTTTCTTGTGCCCACCTAGCAGGATTGATTTATGGCTGGCATAGTCCTGGAAAGAAGATGGATCTGTTGACTATGACTTCATAAAAATGAACAGGTAGATGGAAACCACAGCAGATGAGAAGCCTAACTCCTGCCTGTAAGAGCCAGCCCAACAGGCACAAACAGAATACAATTAAATTAAGTCCGAAAACCTGCTATAGAAAATGCAATTACTAAAAGATACAAATAAATGTTCAAAGAAAATTGGCCCCTGACAGGGTTAGTCAAGCTTCTAAATCCAGCTGGAGGCAGACGGCTCAGGCTAATTCGCAAGCAGAAGGAGTGCAAAGCTGTCAGCTCTGCATCAGGATGCTGGCCTGGTGATCACCATGCATCCCAGGGCACCAGTGGTGAGGAGCAATTTTGGGGCAGCTGGCCAATGATTCAGGGCTCCAGGAACTAGGATGTGGGCAGACACAGAAAGGATCATGGATGTGGAAGGCTGAGCACCGGAAAAAGTGACAGGCTGGTCTCTGACATGGCAGAGAAACATGAGACCGAGTGAGCCCCACTTTCTCACCCCCTCATCCAGGAAGCAACTGGAAGAAGTCCTACCTCTCGCTGCAGCACCAGTTCCTTGGTGAAAAGCGTTGCTTCCTCACTGAAGGGCTCTCCCTCTTGCACCAAGCCTGGGAGGTTTCGGGCTCCTCTGGGGCATTCAATGCCTGTGTCAGGAGAAAAGGAGAATTTGTGATGAAAAGGGGCCACTAGGCTTAGTGTCCAGCAAGGACAGTCCCTTGATCACTTCTAATAAGGCAAGTATTAGATCAGAATGCCGTCATGTCTGAGACAAGGGAGAGTAGAAGGAAATGAAGTTCGCCCCAGGTGGGAAAACCAACACCATCACAGCAGCTACACGGGAGAGGAGCTCACAGTCACAGCATCGGGAACTGTCAGGAGGACCCAGTGAGCTCCAAGTTAGATGTGCAGGGAACACACACACACCCAGATGTGGGATGAGATCTCGTCTTGGACTCCTAGTCCTTACAGTCCTGGTCTCACTGCTTCAACCATCACTTACATGAATGGCTCTTACCTAGACTCACTGATAGTCCAGCCGTTCTGCATCCTGAGAACCATTCCGCTAACTCCTAGGCATTTCCTCTTTACTATCTGATTTTCCCATCAAATTCACGTGTTAACTCAGTGTTATTTTCCTCTTCCAATAAGCTTTCCCTTCTATCCTCTGGCTATATTTTAGACAATAATATCTTCAGTTTTTCATTCAGAATCAGATGAAGTATCAGGTGTCTGGAGTTAGAGAGACCTAGATTCACATCCTAACTCTATCACTTAGCTTTGTGACCTTGGCCAAGTTACTGTACCATTCAAAGCCTCCCCTGCCCTAACTGCAAAGCTTCACAAAGGTGGTTGTGTGAACTCGGGATATAAAATACTTAGCACAATGCCTGACATGGAGAAAGGGTCAATACATTTTAGCTCTTATTAGTTGACCATTATTATCATTATTACTCTTAGCAGTTATCCAAGCTCAAAATCTTAGTCATCTTTCATTCCACAACTAGCCTGCAAGATCCGTGAGCGCAGAATCGCATCCTTCACACTTCTTTGTATCCAGAAACGTATTCATACAAAACAGGTGCTCAGTAACTAACTCAGACTGCCTTTCTTCCTTGCTTTGGTTTAATAATTTACTTTGCAAATATATTTATTACTCACAGTGCTCATCTCTGACAGGCCATGAAATGGGTCGAGTTTTGATGTACAAATTAGACTTGTAAATATATTCCCCCAAATCAGATTGCAGTAAAAAGCTGAACTAATCTAGAGCCACCGGAAAAGAAAACAATCAAATTATGGGGAGGACACATTTGGGGCCCGTGTCTGATTCATTGCTGGTCACTCCCGCACCATAAGGCAGAATTGTGAGTTGTTCCCTCTTTCCTACGAGCAGCCTCAGGTGGGGGAACAAGCGATATGGCACAGGGAGGCAACGCAGCAGAGCACCTAGGCCACGGCAACACCTGCTGGGGAGCCTTGGGGAGAAAAGGAGCCACTGCAGGGGCAGAAGGTACCTCTCCTCAGGATGAAGCCAGGTGGCTGTCATGTTTCTGGCCACAGCACAGACTCAAGGTCATAAAGCTCAGAGGAAGAGGAATTGTTTATACCTTGGGTTTCCAGAAACTCAAGAAGAGACCTTTCTCTCCAAGCCTCAAAGCCTCACAAAAGGAGTAACATCAAATCAAACCAAATGCTAGACAGGGAGCGCACTGCAGCGGAGAGCCGCTTGAGCGGGTGGCCAGGGCTGTTCTCCCACCCAAGCTGAGATGGGACAGCTGAAGGTCCCACCCAATTGTCACACAGGTGGGAAGACCACCGGGGCTCATGCCTGGCACTCAGTGCTAGGCTGCACAGGGAAGCGAAGCTTATTTATAAGACAATAATAAACTCATAGAGAGCCGAAGAGCCTGAGATTAACCTTGGGAGAGATGGGGCTGGAGTGAAATGGAATGAAAGATAGCCCATGGTTTTTACAATACCAACAGCCAAAAACACTTCATTTTATATCTGCAAACTAAGCAAGAATAGAATTGTCAGAGAGAAAAATAAACAATTCTATTAAACTTTTTGGCCACATAACCATAGATAAAGCATTATTGCAGAAGCAAGAATAATGCTAAAATAAGCATTTGTTTCTACCCTCAGCAGCCATTTGGGTGGGCCGACTGGGGTGCTGCTGGTAAGGCTGCTGTGAACAGGGGCCTAGAATTGGGATGAGGCTAGGGCAACTCACCAGGCAGCAGGGAC
This sequence comes from Myotis lucifugus, assembly GCF_000147115.1. Lineage (NCBI taxonomy): Eukaryota > Metazoa > Chordata > Mammalia > Chiroptera > Vespertilionidae > Myotis > Myotis lucifugus. The sequence continues at coordinate 296,656 of NW_005871121.1, forward strand.
CAAGGGAAAGAACTTCCACTAAAAGGGCACAAAAGATAACTGAGTCTCACTGGTTAGTAGATGTACACATCCTATTCCTCTGTCACTTTCTTGGTATTCTAAAATCTCAAAAGATCCCAGCAGCTCTCTCCGAATCCTGGGAGACCACCGAGTGATTAAATCCAGAAAACAAGATGGCTCAATTAACCCAGGGAGTTGGACACGTCAAACTGAAATGTCCTCAAAACATCTTCCAGAAGAGAGTCCTCTGGGCCAGTGGTGACCAAAGCCCAGCCACTCCGTGCAGAGTAGACGGAAGGCAAGGGGCCTTTGCTATGCACTCCTCTGCTTTCCAACAGCTGAGCTCCAGCTGTGCAATAGGAGGAAGCCAACGCAGGCAGTTTTCCTGCCCCTTTTTAAGTAGAAAAAGTAAACGCACCCACGCATATCAATTCCTGTCAGGCAGGCAGGTAAGAGAAAGAAGAGGAAGAACAAAAGCTGCTTGAGAACAGGAGTATTATTATGTCTGCTTTTATCATTTACTTCTTTTCTTCTGGGTGGGCTCTTTTCTGAGGTCTCCCCTTCCCAGTCAAAACCTGTCTCCCTGACACATCTCAGCTCAGGGTGAGATGTGGCTTAGCTGACACTACTTATTAGGCCAGACAGACAGAAGATGCATCTTAAAAACAGACCCAGTGGAACAGGTACCAGAGTTACACCCAGGCATAGGTCTAGAAGAACAAAGGGGAAAATCAACACTTGCTGAGTACCCAAAAGTATCTAAGATTTGGCATAAGGCCTAGATCACAAAGGCAGTAAGTGGCCTACGTGAACCTTAAATTGTCAGATGCTGATGCCATTGAGAAAAAGGACAGTTTTGGAGTTGAACCACACTGTCAGCAGGGGGTGTTATATCCCACAATGGAGAGCAGGCAGGAGCGTCCAGGGTCCTGAGGCACTCCATTTCCTGTTGGGGAGGAGCCCAGGAAGAGCTGGTGCTCAGACGAGGAGAAGGGGCACTTGGCACCCAGGTGGTCATGGCACTGTCAGACTGGAGCACAGAGGCCAGTTTCTAGCTCTGGGCAGGGGAATTCCTACATACAAGGGGAGGCCCTAGGCAGAATACCAAACCGGGACTCAGAAACACGGACTGGGCAGGGGGAGGCAGAATCTGTTATCAGCCCAGGGGTCAAAGGCAGGGCCAGGAGAGCAGGAGGGGTCTGATGACGTTGAATATTAGAACTCGAGGCGCCAAGCTAATTTTGCACATGAAACGTTGTGCAGACGAGACGTTTTCAAACTTTAATTTTTATTATAACCCATATATACACATGTACATATGGGTATATACACTTTATATAATAAAGTTTCCACAAAATAATGGTTAATCTTGACTACATGTGCTGTGCTCTGTCTCTCTTCTGTTCTATTTCATTAAAGAAAAAAAAAGAAAGATGGTTATGACATTGAATTGATTTAAGAGGGCAAGACCCTCAGCTTGAAAAACACTGGTATAGACTGAGGCGTGGACACAGAAGGCCGGCAAGGACGGCCTCCTTGGAGAATTCAAAGGCTACCCTGAGTGCTTAGTAACCAGCTTCTGGACTTGCTTTTGTGTCCCTAGGGATCAGCGGACAGGGCAGGAAATATGCTGCCCACTAAAGCCAAAAAGACAGGTATCACCGCTGAGAACCAGGGAGGACCATGTCAGCAGGAAGAGTCCTACTGCCCCTCCTTCCCGAGAGCTGGGTCAGGAGGAGAACCCAGTCCGCGCTGCACCTTTACGCAAATGACTGCAGTACTGGGCAGGGGACCCTGGTATGCAGCTCTGTGACCAATATAACACTTTAAAAAAACAAAAAAACAAAAGATCAAGGGAAAGAAAGCTGGGTCCTCAGGAAGCAAACCCGAGGCTGCAGTCGCTGAGCCGGGCAGGCCAACATGGAGCAATGGAGAGACCCCACAGCGGTAAATACAAAGTGAGCCGTGGCCGGGTGGCTCAGTTAGTGGGAGTGTCATCCTGTACACCAAAAAGGTTGTTGGTTAGATCCCCTGTCGGGGCATGTCCAGGAACGAGGCAACTGATAGACTGATGTTTCTCTTCATATCCCTCTCTCCCTTTCCTCCTCTCTGCCTTCCCTTCTTCTCTCTCTCTCTCTCTCTAAAAAAAAAAAAAAAAAAAAAAAAAAAAAATCAATAAAAACATATCCACGAGTGAGGATGAAAAAAACACACAAAAGGAAAGGGCGCTATCAGTGGAGGTCCAGAAGCTGCCCCCGCCAGGTGTGGAATGCCGTGATTCTGAGCGTGACTATTTCCACTAACAGCCGTCTTTGCAGATAAGGCGCCGTGCGGTGCAGTGCTGCCTGCTGATAAGGACGCATTAACTGCTGTGCCTCACACACACAGGTGCAGGTCAACAGTCAAACTTCCCCGACACTTCCCAGCCATTCAAAAACCAAAAATATTTAAATATTATAAAAGAACCCTGTATCTAAAAAACTCCTATTTTCCTTCCCTATTATGGGATGTGCCAAAACGAAAAGAGACACCAGCCTGTGGGGCCCTCTCAGCTGACCTCACTCGGGCGGATACAGAAGAGCAAGGCAGACAACCCCACCCGGCTGGTCCACATGGCTCCAGGACGCTCTAGAGCCCTACAGACCGACCTGTCTATCGGGGAAACTCACCGTTACTCTCACCTTTTCTATGCTTTCTGGGTGTAATAGTTAAATAAGACTATTAAAACAAACAAACACAAGACAAAGCAAAATGAGGGTTTCCCTCAGCGTGTCTGGTTTAGGAAGAGAGAATTCGGCATCAGGTGTCAGCACAGGACCGTTAGAGTTTCTGTTCTGCCACTGACCAAGTATAAAACCTCTCCGGCCTCATGGCCTCTGTGAAAAGAAGGCACTCCAAAGCCTCCCCGGCCATAAAATCCGACAATTTTGGTTATGCCCTTTCAAGATTCCTCACCCAAGGCCTGGCTTGTGGAGTACAGGGTGCCTCCTTTCAGTTTAAAATGCTGGGTTACAGAGCATTCTATTTAAAAAAAAATTATATATTTAGAGACATTGACTAAGAGGTCAATTAACACAAATACTTTGGTCAGTCAGCTTTGGAAAAGAAGTACAAATTCTTGTTAATGGTACAATCATGGCCATAGAAGAAATGCTATGTGTGAGAGTCACGTTTACATTGCATGTTGAGTTTTATGATAACTAAGCCTCTGGGCTCAAAGTGCAGTTGCTTTTTCCTTTATTGGGAACTAAAGGGAAGTGTGGCAAACCTGCCTTTGCTAGAAGTGACAGCTTCCCAATGGTACCTTGTCCAGCAAACAAGACCGGGCATTAGGCAAAGAAAACAAAAGTCCAGTGGAAACAGTAAGAATTGTGCTTATTGCGTGTCTACCGTGTGCTCATTCCACATCGGACATTGCCCCGGGAAGGGCACAGGAGGGATGCAGACATAATCTTTGCCTTCTGCCTACTTCGGATACCTAAAATGCCACAGTTCACCTCTCAGACCTTCCCTTACTCCATATGTATCAGTACCTACTCTGGGCTAGACACTGTGCTGGAAGATGAAAGCTCAATGATGAAAAAGAAAGACTCTGCCAATGAAGCTTAATTTCCATCATGAAAACATGACTTTCCTCTGCCGTTGTACAAGATGTTATTGGTGACTGAATACACCATTCGCCTGTAGGTTGTAGAACATTAAGAAATAACACGTGATAACTGGATTATGCTAGGCACATGCATATGTGTCTAGGGGACTGCTGGTAGATGGATCAGACAAGTCATTATGGGACTCACCATGCCACGTCCCTTGTTAAGGGCAGCCTCAAGCATCTTTGTTTTCTAGCACAGGATCCTGGCCTCTGCCCTCACCACAGGTGGGGATGGAGGTCAGAACAGAAGGTGGAGAATGACAGGGAGGGCGGAGAGTTGCTGCTGCCCCGCCTGAAGGGTAGCCTGCAGCCAGGCTGCCAGCGGCAGGGGGGTGGGGTGAGAGCTCTGTCCAAATAGAAATGGGAGGTATCAGGTGAGAAAGGTGTTTTCTGGAATCTGAACTGGACTATGTATAAAACAAGCCCATCGGGAGCTAGAGGAAGGGAACCACCTTGCACCAACATTGGAGCACGAACCCTGGCTATCTACAGAAGTTCCTGGAACAATCGCAGGCCCACAATCACCCTCCAGGTTCCAGGATCTGTGAGATCTGACCTAACCTTGGAACCCGTTAAGTTTCATGGATCTTCCCATAAATTTGCTTTCTCCCCTCATTGCTACCATGAGCAAGTCTATGTGAGAATAAAATAATCCAACTAAAACTAAGTTGCTTCGAGGATGGGTACTGTATCAGATTCAGATTTTATTCTTTCTAGCATCCAACACACTGCCTAGCACACAGTGCCACTATAGATCTTCAACAAATGTTGAATGAGTATTAGTGAGAAATACTTTAGAAAAGAGGCAAATACAGAGAAGAAAATGGCTAATGAACTGTCAAGGTTGTAGACCTTAGGAGAGGGGCCCACAGAACCTATAACTACATACATCCCACTTTCCCATAGTTACACAGCACTTCAAGGAAGAAAAACAAACAAACAAAAAACCTCCAGCGACACCCACTTACTTTAAATTAGCACACTTGAGAAATGCAGGTTAAGTACAGAGAGGAAGTGGCCAACTCTGCCCCGCAATGCCAGAGAGCCTGAGGCTGGAGCACTGCAAAGATGCTTACTTTCCAATATAACAAAGGAGAGAACAATTCGCATTTCTGACCCTATGTTTGGCTCTAGGAAGCTGTGTGGCCACATGGAAATGCAGAAAACGAGAGCACATTTAAAGAGAGCGATAGAAAATGACTCAGGGGTAGGAGGCCTAGCTTTAAAGGGAAGATAAAAGGTGCCAGATCTGTACAGCTCGGTAAGCAGTGACTAAGGGTGACATGATAGTAATCTGCAAATATCTGAAAGGTGTAAACACAAAAAGGAGGGGAAATGCTTAGCCTGAAAACAGGGGGTGTAATTATAAGGAAAAGAAAATCTGGACCAAATACTGGAAAAAGTTAGCATGGGGATGACTACTGGGTTATAAATAAGTTTCCCAATGAAAATGAAAAAGCTATTTTTGACTCTAAGGCTGAAAGGTGGCTACTCAGCTTGTGTGAAAGCAGCCCAGACCAGGGAGCTGTGATTTTATTTTCTATATTTAGGGAAAGACTTCTTTAATAATAGTTAAATGTAAATATCTCTGCTTTCAACATTGCTCCCTTAAACTTCAACACAATTTTTGTTGATCAAATCACAGAGGAGACAAAATGGCTTCCGACGGGACTTTGAAAACAAAAACAGGCTTTATCTGCTAGCATGTGGAGCTGAGTCTAGAGCAGGGGACAGACAGCTGGGTCTAGAGCAGGGGACAGACAGCTGGGAAAGGGGCAGTAGACTAGCTAATCTTATCTAGTGGGGCACCTTCATGCCTGGTCTGGACTACGCTGTAAGTTTCCTAGATCGGAAAGTACGGACACCTCTCCCATCTCTCTCTACACACGGTTCCTGGAGTAAACATCAAGGACCTGGGAAAGCACAGAACACCAAAATGAGCTCCTGCCACAACGACTGCACCCCATTGCCTTTGCCCGAGTGCCTGCTGCTGCAGCTACACAACCGATGATTCACAGACTCTCAGTGGAGATGTTTACCCCCACATTCAATGAGCTCCATCTTTATACTTTCCCTTGCCACCCTTCCCCCCACCAAAACACAAAACAATTTTTTTAAAAAACCTACTACACATACAGAGTAAGATACTTAAATGCTGTATGTAGCCCAAGAAAAGAGCACATTTATTTAACTATGTCCAGGTCAATTGAAAACATTCTTTGGCGTTAAAAAATATTTAGACAGCTAATCCTTATCTAAGCATCAAGCACTAAGCCCAGAACTCAAACCATTGCTACACAATGCAGAGGAAGCCAGGCCATCTGCCTGACTTTAAGAATGTGGTTATCACCTAAATATACAGGGAAAGCCAAATCAGTTCACATTGTTGGTTCTCAGAAATGTAACACACCTCACACACCGAAAGCTTGCTCCTACTTCTGTCTTATTCAAGTTTTAAAGCAAAAATAATCGGACAGTCTTGAGTTGCAAATGCTGTTAATGAAATCAGTTAACAATTGAGAACTGCAACCTCCCCACTTTGGAGCAGCTTGTCCTCCATTTTCATGTTCTCAAAATAGCCCCAAAGAGCGAGGCAAACGGTAAACCAGTTGGCTCCTAAGAGTTCATTCTACATGGTACGAGGCCTCAATTTGTACTGGAACATTCAGAAATGAAACAAGGATTTTGCATTGTCTCAAATTCTTTATTCTTTCTCTTGTTCTCTAAGCCTGCTACTTTCTTACCTCAGGGGAGATAGGGTCTTGTGGTTTCAGTGATCAGAATAAAGGGATAAAAGAAGAATGAACAAATCCTAATGAAAGCGATCAAACTCCTCAGGTAACTGCAGTCAGGGAAGTCGGAACCAGTCAAGAGGTGAGACTGAGGCTGTTTTTAGTTCGTAGCTCTAGTTGTGTAGAAGACTTTTATTAGGTTCTGGTTTGGTAATGTTTGATGGATTCACTGAAAGACCAGAGACTGAAGTTAATTGGGAATAGGAGCAATAACACCCAGTCTTCAAAATGCAATGCAGGCCCCTGTGAAGAGAGGGAAGGGCGAAGGGGAGGCATCTGAAAAAGGAGGTGGCGTTAAATGTCCCTTAGAATGTTCTGATCTGAATCATCAATGGCATGACATAGGAGAGAGGTGCCGTTCTCTAGTTGTTAGCCTATTAATGGCAGACCCCGTTCTGCAGTAATTTGAGGTAACTTCTCTCTGTATCCCCAGTATCTGGCACATAATCTATATCTAATCTAATAAAAGAGAAACATGCAAATTGATCGCACCTCCGCTACACCCCAAGCCATGCCCACCAGCCAATCAAAGCGACTATATGCAAATTAACCCAACCAAGATGGCGGCCGGCAGCCACAGAGCTGGAGCAAGCAGAAGGCTTGGTTGCCCCGGCGATGGAGGAAGCCAAGCTGTGGCCAGCCTGCAAACAGCCATCAGCCCCTCACCCAGGCTGGCCACACCCTCATGGGGTGAGGGTCCCCACTGGGGGCCTTGGCCAGCCTGCAAACAGCCATCAGCCCTATCCAGGCTGGCCAGGCACCCCAGTGGGAACCCCACCCTGAAGGGGCTGTGGCCAACCTGCAAACAGCCATCAGCCCCTCACCCAGGCTGGCCAGGAACCCCAGTGGGACCCCACCCTGATCCAGGACACCCTTCAGGGCAAACCAGCCGGCCCCCACCCAT
>NW_005871121.1:304103-312204 GCF_000147115.1 Myotis lucifugus
ACCCATGCAGCAGGCCTCTATCCTATATAATAAAAGGGTAATATGCAAATTGACCCAAACAGCAGAATGACTGGGAATGACTGGTCACTATGACACACACTGACCACCAGGGGACAGACACTCAATGCAGGAGCTGCCCCCTGGTGGTCAGTGCGCTCCCACAGGGGGAGCTCTGCTCAGCCACAAGCCAGGCTGCCGGCTGCCAGAGCAGTGCTGGTGGTGGGAGCCTCTCCCACCTCCTCAGCAGCGCTAAGGATGTCCGACTACAGCTTAGGCCTGCTCCCTGCTGGCAAGTGGACATCTCTCAAGGGCTCTTGGGCTGCCAGAGGGATGTCTGACTGCCAGCTTAGGCCCAATCCCCCCGGGAGCGGGCCTAAGCCAGCAGGTGGTCATCTTCCGAGGGGTCCCAGACTGCGAGGGGGCACAGGCCGGGCTGAGGGACTCCCCCGAGTGCACAAATTTTTGTGCACTGGGCCTCTAGTCTTATATATAAAAGGCTAAGAAACTGTCCAACCGGTCACTATGATGTGCAATGACCACCGGGGGTAGCTATGACGCACACTGACCACCAGGGGGCAGAGGCTCAACGCAGGAGCTGCTGAGCTGTGGAGAGAGGAGGGAGCTCAATTCCGGGATGCATCACCCGAGAACTGCCCTCTCGCCATCTGGAACCCCTTGGGGGATGTCAGAGAGTTGGTTTCGGCCTGATTCCCGCAGGCCAGGCCGAGGGGGTCACTCAGCAGATACCCTTCAGGTATGACCTGCTGGGGAGGGTATGTGGAAGGTTGGCTTCAGTGCGTGTCCGGCAGTCACATCCTGCCCCACCGGCCACCTTCTAATTAATTTCCTTTCAATGTGCACGAATCCGTGCACCAGGGCACTAGTAGATAATAATTAGTTGCTAAATAAATGCCAGAGAGGAGAAAATCTAGCAGTGGTAGATACAGCAAACCCATTCTAACAATGTCCTATTCTGAGTTCCAAAGCCATACTAGTTAACAACACTTGGTGAGTTCATGAGGAATTATAGTAAACTCTTATTTCTAGGACCATGGTGAGTGAATGTTAAATGCTAAATCACCAACTGTTATCCAAGGAGACGAGGAAGAGAGGGCTCAGCGGCCTTACTCTGTTTTTCTGGCTCAGTCTAGCCGGGCAGTGTGCAAAACTGGCTTCACCAACTTGATTTATCACTGGCTTTAGACACCAAAGAATCATTCCCAAAAGGGAGAAATGCGTTTGAGCTGTTTCAGATAACAACTGGGCCAGCATCAGAATAACCTCTTATAATTCTCCACATTGCAGAGCAAGATCTGAAAACAATGATTTTCAAAGGAAGAAAAAAATCCCTGATTAACGAGGCCTTTCCCTTCCCTGGCAACCCAAGAACATGGCCATAAACAACTGAGCCAGGCGATCTATGGAGTGGGTTGGGGAGGGCGTTGGAGAGGGTAGGCAGGCTTCTGCGTCCCAATGCACATGTTCATTCTGGGGTTTGCTACAAGCAGCAGCTGTAATAATATTACCACCAACCAGGAGCAGAATGAAACAACTGGGCATGAGAAAGAACTATGCGCTCCAAAAATGTGTTCTCTTGGGTTTCTCTTCATTATCCATATCGAAACAGCAACCTCCTATTTTTATTACATAGAAAACAAAGTATCTGAGGTCAAAAGCTAGGACAACAATGGTCATTCCAATGACAAGACCGCTACATGGCTCAAGCTTTTATGTAACACCCTGGCACCATGGAGACAGCACTTAACAAGCACAAACCCCAAGACTGAGCAATGAGGGGGAGTTGGTTTCTATGAGAACCTCAACTTTTGCTTTCTCTGACTTATTTTAAACCTGTAACTTTATATTTGAATCAAATAACTCATAGGTTTATTTTTCCACCTCTTTCATTTTTGGCACTGAAGAATTCTAATCATAGTCTTTTTAATTCCAAGTTAATGGATAAAGAGAAAAATTTGAATGTACTGTCCAGGCTGGTAGGGACTAACTATAGGGTGGTAAGAAAGCCACAGAAAATACCCACTTGCATCTTGCAAGTAAGTACAAGCTTCCAGAAGGTATTCTGACACACACCTGGCAGCCAAATGTAAAAGCTACGGACTTGCATAAATTTAGAGTGACTTTTTCTAAACCAAGCTGTGTTGTTATTTGAACAAATGGTTCTGAGATGTGTGGCGTGTACTTCCAAACTATTGGCTTTCTTGATTCCACTCTCAGAAAATTGCTCTGAGCTTCTCCTCCTGAGGCAAGTGAAATATAAATGTCTAGAGATGAGTATACTCAGCTAGTTGAACTGGAGAAGAAGAAATTGCTGGGGTCAGGAATATTAAGACTAAAACCAAGGAGAATAAATACAACTTTGAGAGCTGAGAAACTCCTTAAGAGCCCTTTACCTCATTAGCTTTACTAATAAGGAAGGAAGGAAGGAAGGAAGGAAGGAAGGAAGGAAGGAAGGAGGGAGGGAGGGAGGGAGGGAGGGAGGGAGGGAGGGAGGGAGGGAGGGAGGGGAAGGAAGGAAGGAAGGAAGGAAGGAAGGAAGGAAGGAAGGAAGGAAGGAAGGAAGGAAGGAAGACAGACATGCAAGGGCGGGGAGCTGGGACAAACATGGAATTCTGAAAAGGCGAGGATCTTCAAGGGCGCAGGGTGATGTTGGACATATAAGTACATCTTATCCTGGAGAGTCACTTAAATTCTGGGCTGTGGATGAAGCACGGCAGCCTTTTTTTGATGCTGTTACCATAATGTAAAGGGGTAAACGGACAACTTCTGCAGCCTAAATCCAGCCCTCAGCCTGTTTGTATACAACCCATGAGCGAAGAATGGTTTTTACATTTTAGAAAGGTTAAAAAAAAAGAATATTTTGTGACACGTGAAAATTGTGTGACATTCAAATATCAGTTTCCATAAATAAAGTTTTATTGGAATACAGCCACGCTGTGACAGAGAGTGTATGGCCCACAAAGCCTAAAATATTTACTCTCTAGTCCTTGACAGAAGTTTGCTGACTCTTGCTCTAAAGCGTACTGTAGGCTGCTTAAAAAAAATTTTTTTTTCCAGGCAAGGCACTCAGTTCAACTTGCCAGAACTAGAACATCAGTACAGGTGACTGATGTCAGAATATCTTAAATAATAAAAACAATGCTAAAAAAGCTTACGGTCATATGATCTACAAGGTAAAAGGGAAGGACACATGGCTCAAGGAACAGTCTGAAGCGGCTAACACCCCATAAGCACAAACCTGGACACTTCCAGAGTTGCCATTCTTTGTTCCTCACCCTTAACTGCTTCCCTCCGCTCCCTGGCAACAGACCTTCGCTCCTAGAATTTTGTACTCAGACTTTATCTTTCTACAAAACACTACGTGGAAAAGCGCCCTCCTCACTGACAACTTTCATCTCTTCTCAGTGGGAGCCCTACCAGGTCTCTATGGCATTCAACACTGTGCACCACCCTTTAGAGAAATTCTGTCCTCCCCTTGCGTGTCGTCAGTGGGGTCCTATTGCTCTGGGCTGCTGGTCTTGCCTACTGCTGTTGCCCTCAATTCTGTTCTGGGCCGTTTCCTTTAGACTCTGCACTGTCTCTTGGAAGCCCATCCATCTTCACAGCCTTCACCATCGTGAACAGGCAGAACCCACAGACATGTCATCTTTGTCCTCTAAGCTTTAGACACTAGTCCCACATGTCTGACAGACATCTCCCCTTGAATGTCCTGCCAATACCGCCACTCAACATGTCTAAAACCAAACTCATCTTTCTAAATCTCCCTTTTCCTTTGCCATCATGGGATTTCAGCACTTTCAGCATATCCTCCCAATCTGAAAACTCACTTATCTTTGATTTGTCCCTACCTGATCCACATAACCCAATGACTGCTATATCTTATCAATTCCAGTTAATTTCACCTCCATAGTTTTTTGTGTGGTCCATTGATGATTCCTCTCAATCTTCAATTTAACTCAGCTTGCTCAGGCTCCTGTCATTTTTAGTCAAGAATCATCATGTGTGTGTGTGTGTGTGTGTGTGTGTGTGTGTGTGTGTGTATTGATTTTAGAGAGAGGAAGGGAGAGGGAAACATAGATTGGCTGCCTCCTGCACATCCCCCACTGGGGACTAAGCCTGCAACCTGGGCATGTATCCTAACTGGGAATTGAACCGCTGACCTCTCAGTGCACTGGATGCTGCTCAACCAACTGAGCCACGCCAGCCAGGGCAGGAATCTGCTGATCTATCGCCTGACCCTTATTTCCCCTTATTCTTCCCACATATAGCTACCAGATTAATTATCCTAAAGAAAATATTCTGCTCAAAACTCTCCAGTGGCTTCCCGTAGTTTACCACATAAAATCAGAGCTCCACAATTCGACATCTAGGCCTTCTAAGATTTGGTCCAGTTCCTTGGGAACGCAAAAAACATTCATTATCTACTTGACAGCCCTTCAAATATCTGAAGACAGTACAACATCTATTTCTTCTCATCCTCATGTCACTTTTTTCTCCAGGCTAAACATCCCCAGGTCCTCATAAGACATGGGTTTGATCTGCTATCATTCTACTATTTTTCCACGTTCAGCCTACATAACATGAAGAGAATCCTCACACTGGAAATGCCTTTCTAGTTGATTTAATTAAAATGCCTGATGCGGTGGTGGGTACATCCCTTCTCGTGGCTTTGAGACCCGCCTGTATTGGGTGAGTGGGGGAGGGCTGTAGAGAGACTGCACATGGTTCCTTCCTCCCTTGACCAGGCAGATGCTGCAGCAAAAGAGACAGCTCCATTAGCGCAGCAGGAATCCCCGCTGAAGGAAGGGAAGCCCTGGCGGACTGTGTGGGAGAGGCCGAGCATCCTGCCCAAGGCCCACTCTCATTCTCTCTCAGCAGCAGCCCCAGGCACTGTGGGGACCCTGGTGGTGTTGTGACAAGCAGTCTATTCATTTCCTTCTCTCATCCCCTGGGCTCTCAGGGATAACAAAGGTACAACAAATCCAAAACACTGCCTAGAATCTACCTAGCAGAATTCAGGAAAGAGTGTTCTATTGAAGTGATTCTTTTTCCTGTTTGGGAGACCGAAGGAGAGGAAAGGATTTCTGCACCCTTTACTTTCCACGGATGCAACACTGCGGAAACGGCTATTTGAGTCATCTCTGCAGCCAGTGAAAGCACGACTTGCATTTAATTGAGGCTTTTTAGCTCCTGTCACACTGTGCCAACAGGGTATCAAGCACCAGGATTTGAACTGTGACACTGGATGCAAAGCTTCAGTGGGAAGCAGGAGAGAAGGGAGGACAGCAAGGAGAAAATATCAAATCTGACGGACAAACTTCTGGAGTTTCTGCAGCCAAACGGGGTATTAGCCTGTCTCATCAGGCAGTGCCTGTCTTCAGGGAAGTGGAAAGCTGCTCTAGTGTGTTTACTGCACAACTGAAGGACAACACTAGGCACAGAGCCCTGGATGGAAAGTTTGCCAAAAATCCTGATTTCTAATACGGCGTGACAGGTGAGGAACTGGTGAGGGAAGGTTTAGGGGAGGTGGGAGCAGAGACTTCCTGAACATATCCAGGGATCAAGCACGTCGCCTGCCGATGATGCCGGGGCCTGTGACCACCCAGGCCGTGCGCAGGCACACTGTGTGTGCTCAGTAGCTCCAGGACAGAGGGCGAGGAAAGGGGAGGGAAGGCAGGAAGGCTGACTGAGGACACTACCGTCTCTGAGCCCGAACTCACATGTCCGCTCCTCTGGCAGAAGGCAGCAGCTACCCTCAAGGCCCAGATCAGAAACTGACATCTGTGGGAAGAATGACGCCAGCGTGGTGCCTACGTACTGATGGATGGGCACACATCCTCAGTCTCAGGGTCTGAAGTGGCAGAGACCAGACTTGAGAATAAAGTTTCATCCCAGGGAAAATGGGGAGGAGCCACCCCTTCTTTTGCCTCACACATTTCAGGTCTCTTCCAAAGCCCTAGGCTGTCCGCCAGTTCCCTTGCCCCACCCGAGACAATGGCTGTTTGTGGTTCCCTCTACAATCGGATCCTAGCCCTGGTCCCCAGCAGGCAGGTCCCTCGGAAGGAAACCACGTTAGCTAAAACCTGTGAGACTGTGGACACTGGCTCCTCAGGAGTGCAGGTGGCAGAGAACTAATTGCCCCCCCACTCCCTTGCTCTCTCTCGCACAAACACCAACACTGCTTCCCATGAAGTGTGCCCCCTTCCACATCTTCCTATTGTGCCCAGGCTGGGGTATATGAGGCTGTGACAAGGCACCTTAATTAAAAGAAAAACGTTGGGCGCACATCCTTGTAGGAATTTGGGGGACTCTGGAAAGCTGTACACTTTCTCATCCCCTGTTTTATATAACCATGTTCTGTTTCCATAGTTTTGTCATTAAAGTCATTGTACGCCCCCTAAAATTATAAAACAAGCAAAGCAAATGGACAGTCAAGCACAGGGTTCTTTTCCTGTGCCCGCCCTCCGCAGCCTAGCAGTGCCTGATGTCCTCGGGCCCAAATGGATCCCTCGGGGTCAGAGGCAATTAGGTCTCCTGGCACAAGGAACTCTTAGACTATACAACTACGAACCCAGGGGCGGGGGTGGGGGTGGAGGGGTGGGTGGAGGAGGAAGGTCTTTTCCATGTCAGATAGCCATCCTAGAGAGACACCAGCTCATGAGTGGCAGAGATGACAGCTGTCAGCAAGAGGGTGGGGAGCGATGAGGCAAATTTCACAGCAAAGCAGCCAAGAGAGAAACAAAAACAAGAGAAGTGTTTTCTATGGAGGCTGTCTCCCCTAATGTCACTAAACCGGAAAACCCTTTCTTCTGTGACTCATGCATCCCTAGTGGACAGCTGCTCCAGCTGAGTCAGGAGAGAAGGTGATGCTCTGGAAGGGGAAGGGGATTTCTTCTAGCTCAATCACCACAAAAGAGTGGGCCCACTTCTCTACTAGGAAACTCATTTGCTCTCCATATGGTGAATGAGAGAAAAAGCAAACTGCAGCTCCAAAGGGAGCCTGGGCCGGCCCAGAAGGAACCCTGCAGGTCCCCTTCCAGCCTCAGGGCGGACAGGGTTAAACAAGTGAGGGGGAACCAGAGGCACCAAGCTCAGTCCAAACCCCTGAAGCCACCTGTGCGCAGTGAGAAGACGGGCATTTACAACCTGACTTCCTTATTTCCCTGTTACCAATGTTCGGGCTGAGACACCGTAATGTATTAATCTTTGCAGATGAGTGATGTGGTTTAAAATACCGCAGGGTTTGGCTGCCATTCCCTCCCCTGGGGCCTCAAAATAACTCCACACAAATCATTTTTTGCTAAACACTCATCGGGCAGCTCTTCTCTGCCAGAACACACACACATTATGTAAGTGGAGGAGCCACCTAACTTGTTGGGAGAGGGCGTTCCCAGAGAGGGCAATGCGTGCAGCTCCTGAGGCTCTGAGAGCAGGGTTTTCAGCCCATGACTGTCCCCTGCTGAAAAGCAAGCACACAACACAGCCTGGCCTGAGCACCCTCAGCAAGAGAGCCCCGGGAGGGTTAGGCAGCCAGAGCAGGGGAGGCCCTCTAACTCGGGGCTGCCTTAGTAACATGCAACCTGGACATGTAGGGACAACCTAAGCAACAGACACAGTGCCCTTCAAAAAGGGGTTATCTGACTCTCCAAACTAATCTTCAACCACTGCCCCTGGCAGCCGGCATACCAGCCATATTAACCCGTCTGCCCTTCTAAAAAAGGATGATTTTTCAAGACCCCCCCCCCCCACCCCCCCCGGGTTCCTTGGGGGGTACCTGCTTTTTCTCCCCTTCTGACCCGGGATTTTTTGGGAAGAAGGCCCCCAGCTTTCTAAGATGTGTAAAAAGGGTGGGGGACCCCCGCAAATAAGAAAAAAGCTGATCTACCGGTGAAAATGACTTCTAAACAAGTCAGGAGTGTAATTTCCGCAAAATAATCTGTTAGAAAGGGTGGCTTGGGCTTGGCAAGCTCAATAAGACTGCTGCAGGAAATGAGTGAAGTTTAGCAACTTGAAGGCACTGGCCGTGTTGTCCTATTGAAAATGATGAAGGTGATGACAGGTCCACCATTTTGGGCCCTAATCC
>NW_005871121.1:312700-384126 GCF_000147115.1 Myotis lucifugus
TCGGGGGGGGGGGGGGGGGGTGAGGGTGGAGGGTGGGGTGGGAACCGGGTGGAGGGGAGCTATGGGGGGAAAAAAGAGGAACAATTGTAATAATCTGAACAATAAAGATTTAATTAAAAAAAAGGGATAATACCTAGTGCTCAACAGAAGATGAGGGTTGGGTGACATGGTTTAATTCAAGTTAAAAACATGTGCATTTGCCTACAGTTCTATGACACACAGAACCTAAAGGGAAACTTGGGGAAGAAAAAAACACTGCTGAGAGGTCAGTAACAGGGCTGTATAATATGATACCCAGTGCCCTGGCCCATGGCAGTCTGTTATTGATGTCTCTTCCTGCATAGACAGATAACCCGACAGATGCTGAACTCCTTAAAAACATATCAGGAAATAGATGGTATTTTCACAGCTAGGTTTGTATGTACTCAAAAGTTTTCTGAAGTATATCAAGAGACAGGAGAGACTATCACAACGAAATCCGTTGCAGAATAACAGCTACTACAACTTGAATGCTATTTCTGTTGTTAGGTACTGGAGTTAGGTATTTTTTAAAATCATGCTATTTAATACTTAGTGAATCCTTAATTTACAGATGAGAAAACTGAGGCAAAGATAGGTTAAATAACTGGTCTTAGATCAAAGTGTTTATAAATGGAGGATCCAGAATTTGAGCCCTATTCTTGATTCTAAAACTCATATTTGTAATGAATATACTAAAGTGTCTCCCCACCAAAAGGAATGTTTCACAGAATTTCCAAAGCTGGAGTAACGAAGAGACCCTGGAGATAATCTTTGTCCACCTCTCTTATTATATACACTAGAGGCCTGGTGCACAAAATTCGTTCACTGGCGGGGGGGCGGGGGGGGGTCGTCTCCCTCAGCCCAGCCTACACCCTCTCCAATCTGTCACCCCTTGGGGGATGTCCGACTGCCAGTTTAGTGGGATCGGGCCTAAACCGGCAGTCAGACATCCCTCTCACAATCCGGGACTGCTGACTCCCAACCCCTCGCCTGCCTGCCTGCCTGATTGTCCCCAAACCACTCACCTGCCAGCCTGATCGACACCTAACTGCTCCCCTGCTAGCCCGATTGCCCCCAACTGCCCTCCCCTGCAGGCCTGGTTGCCCCCAACTGCCCTCCCCTGCCTGCTCGCCCTCAACTGCCCTCCCCTGAAGGCCCGGTCGCCCCCAACCGCCCTCCCCTGCTGACCTGGTTGCCCCAACTGCCCTCCCCTGCTGGCCTGATCGCCTACAACTTCCCTCCCCTGCTGGCCATCTTGTGTGAGGGCGTGACAGTCAATTTGCACATTACCTCTTTATTATATAGGACTAGAGGCCCCAGTGCACAAAATTCATGCATGGTAGGGGTCCCTAGGCCTGGCTGGGGATCAGGGCTGATTTGTGGGGTGACCAGCAGGGCAATCTGGCCCCCCCATTCACACATGCCTTGGCCTGGCGCCACCCGCTCACCGATCGCTCCACAGATGGTGACCGGTGGGGTGACCGGGGGCCCTGCTCGCACCCAACTCGGCCTGGCTCTGCCCGCTCTCACTGGGGCCCAACAGGGCCGGCAGCACCTCCACTGCCGCCTGCTGCCTGCGCCACGTTGCCAATGCCTGCCATGTTCCATGCCGTCCCCTGGTGGTCAGCGCACGTCTAACTCCTGCCCATGGGTACAATTTGCATATTAGCCTTTTATTATATAGGAAGGATGAGGGAGGTGAGACGGGCCAGACAGTGAGTGCCCTGTCTCTGAAGCCATTTCTTTTTCCTCTACCACAATGCCACACAAGTGTGCAGGTTCTACCAGACATGTGGGAGAGCTCAGCATCCCCTTTCCTCCTCTGGTTTAAGGCACTCACAATGACTAATGAGAGAAAGGAACAGTCCACAATGATGCTCTTCCTCAGGATGCAAAGGTAGGGTAGGTAAATCCCTAGACCACCCACCCACCCACCATTTACTGAATTTCTACCATGTTCCAAGTGTCAAAGCTCCATACAAAGAAATAGTTATAAGGATCATGCAATGACAGAGGCAACAGAGGATACCTTGTGAACACAGAGTATGTACTCATTTAAAATACAGATGAGTATTTAAATACACAAATCCTACAGAGTCACCCTTGGCACTCAGTCTTAACGAATGAATAACTGGCCAGAGAAACACTGTCGAGCAGAGCTGTGGGGTAATGTGTTGATGCTCCCAGTGGCAGAGAGGGGGAGCAAGAACGAAGTACACACATGTGCCTGGGCAGGACATTCGAGTTCCTCTGAGAAGCACAGCCCAGGATAGATGAGAGTTGATCCTTGGGAGAGCACAACACCAGGTCTTCCTACTACACTCCTAAGTCAGAAAAGGAACTGGCTTAGGAACACACAACTGCTTTCTTTATCCCCACAATTTATTTTTATAATTTCCCAGACATTAGAGAAGGTAATAATATTCAAGCTGTGTGTATAACTACTATCTAAACATACCTTTTTGTTCTCAGTCAAATTTCTTTTTAATTAAAATCAGGATCTATTTGAGAACCATTATCATAGCTTTCTTCTTCCCTCGGTCAATATCTAATCATCAAACCTCTGCTGAGAAACTCAAAGGGAACTGAAAGAATAAAGTTGAAGCATAATTCATCTGCACCTTACAAAAATCCTAAACTCCGTAGTACACATATCATACATATGTAGTTAATACACATATACCAGGCAACTGCAGATCTGCGTTACTGAGACAACGTTCAAAAACAAGAGCACAGCCCTGGCCGGTGTGGCCCAGTCAGTTGGTTGGAGGATGGTCCCATTTGCACCCAAGGGTCACAGGTTCCATCTCTGATCGGGGCTCATACTGAAGGCAGCCGATTGATGTTTCTTTCTCTCCCCACCCCCCTTCCTTCCTCTCTCTCTAAAATCAATTTTAAAAAAATCCTTAGGTGAGGGTTAAAAAAATACACAAAACCAAGAGTACAGTGGATTAAAGGGAGACAGAGATATTTGATTGATGCGAGGTCACAATTAGTTGGCAGAAAAGAAAAGAACTTGTCTCAATGGAAGATCAGAATTGAAACGCTTAAAATATTCTTTTAAAAAAAGAAACATTGTTCTGACATCCAAAGAGGACAAACCAAATTGGCCTCTTCCCTCAGTCCCCTGAAAAGGAGAGAGAGGAAATGGTGAGTATTAAGGGCCAGTTCCATCCTTAATTAAGCTGTGTGACCTTGTCGCTGAGTCTCAGTGTCTTCACTTGTTACGTGGCAATAACCACAGCCCCCTCACATCACAGCACTGTAGAAAAATGCAGGAGGAAAAAGTTTTTGAAAACACTATGAAAAGTATGTATTATTAAACAAAGCAATACTTTTAGAGCAGCGATTTCAACCTTTTCCTCTCATGGCACACATAAACTTATTACTAAAATTCTGCAGCACACCCAAAAATATGTTTTTTGCCGATCTGACAAAAATAGGTATAATTGTTGTACTGGCTGTTGTCATTTATTTTTTTCATTCTAAGGGAAAAGAGGTCAATGCCCCTGACCAAATAGTCAGGTCTGAGGATAATCCTCCTGTAAGTTTTAGTATATTTAAACAGGGTCTAAACCGCCGCTTGAAAAACCACTGTGGTGACAAGAGATACCTGTTAGACCTGAAGAAAATATTTTTAGAATATTTAAGATAAAAGGATACTAGGAGGAAAACTTACTATGGATAAATACAAGTCAAGAACACTGCTGATTCTAATGAGCATGTCAGGAGTGGGGATCAGCCAGGAGGGCTAGGGTGCTGGATAGAAAGAAAGGGCCTGCATCTCCCAGAACATGGCTCTGACTGAAGTTCATGAAGCACGAAGAGACAGCAGCTGGGATTTCAGGAAGGAAGTCAATCAAGCCGCTCTTATTCATGCTCCCGGAAAGCTATAGCATGGATGGCAACAAGAGACAGTTACATGAAAGGACAAATTGCATCCCTTACTGATCTTTTCCACTGTCATTCCAGCAATTTCTTCTCCCACCATCGCCATGCCTGCCAATAATTTGTAAATAAGGCATCAGGGTGGCCCGGGAGTTCTTTCTCTGGATGCCACTGTCAATAAATACTGATCCGGCCCTGGCTGGTTTCGCTCAGTGGTTAGAGAGTCGACCCGTGCACCAAAGGGTCGAGGGTTCTACCCCATGGGCAAGGGCATTGTACTTGGGTTGTAGATTCCATTCCTGGCCCTGGTCAAGGTGCATGTGGGAAGCAACCTATCGATGTGTCTCTCTCACATAAATGTTTCTATTTCTCTCTCCCTCTTTCCCACCTCCCAGCACCCCTTCTAAAAAATCAATGGGAAAAATATCCTTGGGTGAGGATTAACAATAAATAAATAAATAAATAAATAAATACTGATCCTATCGAAAAGGAGACTGCCGAATCCTAAACCAGGAGGAAGACTTTTCACCAGTGTTTCCTCAGTTTCTACCTTCTGCCTTCTCCGATTCTGCTGCCAACCAACAAATAGATCTCTTACTCGGGGACCGTGCAGCCCCCCTCCCTCCAGGAGCATCTGGAAAACTGTGAGAGTGGTTTACGGATGCTCCCAATGTTTCCAATGGCAGAGGGTGCCATGGCATTTGGAAGAGGGAGCTAAGATGAGGAGGAATGTTCCCTCAAAATGCCACTATTGATTGCCCCTGTTGAGAAATGTGCAATGCAGTTTTACTTTCCAGACGCCCTCACCCGTCACCTACACTCATCCAAATCGAACAACCGCTGCACCCTGTACATGCTCTGCATTTCAGTTTCAAATCTAGCTGCCCCAATCTCCTTGTTCAGGTCAGAACACAATGATTGTGGCCTAAGGCTGTTGAACTACTTAAAGAAAAATAGATCAAATAGAATACAATCATCAGAATAAGTTAACAAGTAATTGTTGATTTGACTTGAGGTTCTAAAAAGCAAAATATATACTCCACTCCAAAGTTTTCTATAGACTCCAAGAGATCACGGTGTCATTTGAACTAGTGCTTTAAAGTAGCTTTGGCTCTGAGTGGAAGAGAATAGTTGAAAAGAGGTGAGTGAAGTTAAGCACACGTTATGCCAAGTGCAAGTTGTAGAGCTGAAAGGCATGGGATGAAGGCCATATGTACTACCAAATAGTCTGTGACCATGATAATGCTGAAAGGGAGAAATACTGCATTTCCTCGTGCCTGTTTCCTCACCTGTACCATGAGGAGGTGGATAGTTCTCAACACTTTTTCCAGGAAGGCGGTCAGAGCCGCCTGCAGGATGGGGAGGAAGAATGAGCATACTAGGCTTGGTCATCATGACACACACCGCGACCTAACCTTCCAGGATTGATATGTGCTAGCCAGGACAGTGTTAAGAAATAAAACTCACATATTAAAAACAATAAATAAATAGACATAGGAAATCTGGGGGATCCATAAAGCTAGATAAACCATACAAATCCCACCTACTGTTTGCCAATGGGCTTGTCTACATTTAACAAAGATTACTCTTTGCCATTTGGGGAAACCTGCTCTGCAGTTTTATGGATGGGTGATACTTTTTGCCAAAGAGATCTGAGATCACAGGAGTGGATATGCAAGAACGCTTTGCACATGTCAAGAGAAATATACACATATGGACAAAGAGTCTGGTTTTGTTCAGCCTCAACTAAGATCACGTATTCTTTAGCAAACGCTTTTCTGTTTGATCTGTAGTCAGTTTGCTTACACAACCCTATTTGGGTTTCAAGGCTTAATTTATTTGACTATATTCATTCCCTTTCCCCATCTTCCTTCTAGCACAGCAATTCCAAGTAGTGAGAGAATCCATCATACTCCTTTATGCAGCGAGTACTTCAGCTTTACATTAGAACTCTCTGGAATTACTTTTTCTTTTTAATAACAACGAGAAAAGGCATAAATTATGTGCACCAACGTAGTTATGCTACCTTTACACTCCCTTAATAATTTCTAAGAGTTATGCAAAATGATCTTAATATGCTCATAGGATCAGATCACTGCAACTCATAGGTTACGTGCTGAGAATGGTCTGGCCCATCAGCTCTCAAATGGTAAGAGGCCCTCTGTCTCCAAAGGGCAGCACTGCTGTTGCCGAAGGTGTTCCTGTTTGCTGAGTTCACCTCGCTGGTAAGGCATGTACCCGTTTTCTCCCAAGTAGGCCTCAAAGGCCTGGCAAGGGAGAGGACACTGGCATTTGCGTTGATTTATTTTGATTGAGAATGGACACATAGGAAATGGTAGAGAAACTTGTTCCAACCCAGGCAATCTTCCTGCTTTCATAAGCCCATAACGATACTAAAAATGAAGCATCAGAACAAATAGAAGCTGATGATGTCAATAGAAGAAAATGAGGCTGATTAGACAATTTCACATGGCAAAAGTGGTATTTAAATCTTGGTTGTTTTGGTTTTGGGTTTTGCTTTCTTCCCCCCCTTTCTTGAAAATAAGTGCTTCTGCACGTGTTTGGTACAGTGGCAAACACTCAATCAAAGAATTTAAGTTTATTTGTTTTGCTATCATCCTAAGGTTTCTTCTATTCTCGTGTTTTAGCTTTCTTTGCGAGCAGCTCAAAATGAAGATGCCTCACCATGTAACTTCACTTGTTTTTAAAAAAAGAAAAGAAAAAGAAACACTTGTAAGTAAAAAAAAACATTTGTAGTTAATGGATAATAAAAATTACCACTGATTAACTATAACAAGATCATTAGGTAATATGTTAAAACTTCATGCTCCTTAATTACCTAAAAAGGTAATTTAATTCTGCAAAGCACACACACACACACACACACACACACACACACTTTACATTATCTGCTCTCTGGATAAAAAGCTATGCCTGTAATAAAACCTCCAGAGCACCCACATATGCACAGGTTGACATGGTCTGAAAGAATAGGGATGAATTTAATGAATGTCTTCTTTTGCCGGGAGAAGGAACGATTTTACGGTCTGGGGTACCTCTGCCAGGAACCTACCAATGCCCCCCAAGTCCATCCGGGAAGGAGAGGACACACTTTCCATTAGAACATCCCCCAAACCTGACTCCCATTGGGACTCCCATACGCTTCAGTCCAGGATGCTCCAGGAGGGCTGGTAGGCTAGTATCGAGTCTCTCAGAAGTTGAGCTCTCATTCCATTTTCTCTGTAACACTGTAGTATCTCATATAATCCCTTAAAGGTTCTAAGAATTTGGCCTTAATCTCCCTCCTAAAATATAACTCAGAGAAGATCTGAATATAGATGACAACCTGGTCCATTTTTCTGCACAGATCAACAGAGAAGGATTATGGGGAATACAGATTTAATGTCTATTTTCTCAGCAGCTGATGCCCCTGGGGCTCTAGAACATAGCTGAATGGAGTAAGTCATATAACCAAGCTGATTTCACTTCATTATTAATTCATCTTTATTTAACCTCAGCTGGGGTGGCAAACAAACAAACAAAAATGATGTTACGCTGCTCAGCAGAACTTCTATAATCTATCCCTTTTCCTAGACAACTGTAACAAAACATTTCTTTCTTCTTCTACTAAAGATCAGTGAATCTTAATCAGGGGCAGTATTCATCCCCAAAGGGAGTTTGAATATGTGGGGAACACTGTTGGTGGTTGCAATGGCTGGAAGGAGGGGTACTCCAAATGGCATTTTGTGAGCAAAGACCAGTAATGCTAATCTAGGCAGTCCTGCACAATGAACTTACGTCTGTCTTAGGTAGAGCCCATGTCTCCAGTATGCCTAGGAATCCATAATGGGGATCCATTCTAAAAAGTTGGGAAAAACAGTATTTCTGCCAGCAATTGTGATACTGGCCCAGTTATTGTCATGTGGGACTGGGAATGGAGTAAGCAACAGAAGCAAAGGCACTGTTGGCCCTTATCTTCCCACCCAGTCAGGTCAAGTGGGCCACAGCTAGAAGAGCAGAACTGTCTCTACCTCCCTCTCCACCTGAGTGAGAGCCGACAGTAGATGGGGAGGAACTCAAAGGAGAACATGACCGCACTCTTCTGTTGGTTGATGTTCGTCAAGTACTAAGGATGAAATGCAAATTTGCACTCACAACACACCTTTCATAGGGGAATACTGTGGCTATTCGTTAGAATTCGTTCATTCAACAAATATTTACCAAGCACATACTCTGTGCCAAGCACAGTACACGTTGGAGATACGTACATTGTGGAGGGGTAGAGAGGTACTTGTTGGCCACAATAAAAACTTAGGTTTTGAGTGAAATGGAAAGCCATTGACAGAATGGTATCTAGCTTTGACTACATATAGAGACAGCTACACATGTAGGAATGTGTATACAAATATGATTGCAATGTAGTCTGCTGGGGAAAAACTCCCCATGACCGTGAAGATCTGGCTAGCACGCTGCAGAGTCCCAAGGGCCACTGCCAGCTGATGTCTAGATATTGTTTATTCCACTTCCTCAGAGAAGAAAGACACAGGGCATGCAGCAATGCCTGGGGAAGTTCTGGAGGGAATCACTCCCACCTTCTCTGAACTCGTGGGCTGCTGCTGTTACAAATCACAACCATTCTAGGATGGTGTTAAATTAGCCAATTTAACAACAACAACAAAAGGCCCCACACAAATGTAGCTTCCAATGGTATATTCATTTTTATTAATTGGATAATTTAACACTGCCTTAGAGCTGTAATAAGAACTGCAGTCGGTAAATGCTGCATGCTCTCCTCATCGCTCTGCCCTCTCTCCTCTCTGGTCATATTCCCTGTGTGTGCAAAGAATCCAGGTGGCCAAGAAGTCCCTGTTTGAGTTTGGTACTCTCCCTGATGCCTTCTGAATGCTGAGCAGGTGTGCTGCTCTGCACCACTCCCCGTCTGCATTCTGCACCGGCCGGGGAAAGGCGGGCGAGGCAATTGCTGCTGCGGGAAAGCCCCACTTGCCTCTTTCAAAGTGGAGCAGACACGGTTCCCAGTGGAGAAGGAGCAGGCACTCTGCACACATACTAGACGAAACGAGGTAAAATGGTCAATCTAAGACAATGTGCTATATTTTTCCAGCAGCTTGAACCTCTATGGGGAATCTGAACACTAGTCTTCATCAGACTCTGGTATTAACACGCCTGCCTTCCCTGACACTGGCTCTGCCTCTCAGGGCCACCATGCATGGTTATGCACTGCAAGCCCTGAGTGATTCCAGCAGTGCTATGTACAGAGACAACCGGTATCCTCTCCTCACCTGGGAAACAGGGATAAAAATTAAAATGTCTTAGAGGGTTGTTACAAGTATTCTTGTAATACTTGTAATAAGCATCTACCAGTGTTGGTGAATAGTTAGTTCCTATTGAAGTAATCCATGAGTTCATCATTTTGTCCTAAGCCTCTGGGCAACAAAGACCAGTGTGATTTGAGAGGAAGGAAGTGTCCAATAGGTGACCTGAATCTTGACTCTGGACTGGTCTCCCAGCGGGTTCAACTGGAGCCTGTTGGTACATAGTTCCCCCTGTACCCTTGTGTCCCCTAGCCTTCAACGCGGATCCCTGCACAGCTGAACACATGCTGATCACAACCCATTCCTGCAGCCATACTCTCATCACACAATTCTTAGTCTAAAGAATCCTGAGCAGTTCTGCTCTGGAAGATGCAGAACCTCTACTGCACAGCCAAGGCTGGCAAGGATGGACCCACAATCCTGTTGCTGTTTAAAGGGTACACACAAAGTGGAATAGAAACAATAGCCTCCCAAGAAACTCGATAGTCAGAAACCCACTTAGCAGGTCATATTCTCGGTGCCTGTTTGGAATCAAGAAGGGATTGAGTTTCAGTTCATCAAAGGCACTCTCACACTGACCTGGCCCCTCTGCTACCACCTATGCAGAACCAATGGCTCGGAGGACTGGGCTATCTACCTGGTCAAGTTTCAATCAGGATGCCGAGAACCTGGGCAGCAGAGGACATGAGTTAGTGTGTTACCCTGGCTCCAAACTTGATGCTATGGCCCCAACAATGTCACCTCTATTCCCTTGGCTCGGAGTAGCAGGGCATGCTTGGATGTACTTTCTTGGGGAGCTGGGGATAGGATGATAGGACCATGCATTTTAATACTTTGCAGTTCCCCCAGCCACAGTACAATGAGTAACAGGCTGGTAAACGCTAGGGTGCTATACGGCCTCTCATAGAAACCTAGGCTACAGAAATTCTAGGAAAGGATTTCCTTGTTTAGGGGAATGGTCCTTGTTGATTAAAGGCTCACTATGACTGAGACAATGTCCTAGGTGCTAGGTTTCACTCTATGGTAGTGAATGAAGCAGACCAGAATCACTGCCTTCATGGACCTTATATTCTGAATAGAAAAACAGGTAACAAACAAGTAAATTCTAAGTGTGATAGAAAGTGATGAGTAATATGTAGTAAAATAAAGTAAGGGACATAGAAAGTGCCAGGGAGAAGACAACAATAAAACGCACACACACACATACACATGTGTCATCAAAGTGCCTGGCCTGGAGTACTTTGGCCTAGAATGATGAGATGATTTGTCCTAAACTGTGGTTAGTTTCTGCCCTTGGGACCCAGAATAGGCCAGCAATAATCAGTGGCATACCAGGAAAGAGCCCCCAGACTCTAAATGAAGCTTCAGGCCCTCCACAGAGCTTCTCCTGGCCACTTTTTCTCGTATGAATTTCCACAGATGTTCTGTAACCTCACCCTCACCGCCTCACAATTTAATCTGATTGAATTGGTACACCGTCCTCCCCAACATGGACTTGTCACTCCTATGGATGCCATCTGATGAATCCTCCATAGTTGTAATTTACACCGGGGTAATCAAATCAATGGGGTACCTGGCCTCTGGATTTCAGGGCGCACACACGGTCATGGAGGAAGGGCATGGTGGCAGGGTCCTGGCAGGTGATTCCTGAATGGAAATCGTTGTGCATGCTCCACTCACTCAGCATACCTGGGCCTGCTCTGCTCCAGGCACTGGCTAAGGATAGGGCATACAAAATGAACAAGGACACACAGACTAGTGGGAAAGACAAACATGTATACAGATAATCAGTATGCTAATCCAAGGTTTCTCAGAGCACACACCTAAGCCAGGCTGGGGGGGGGGGGGGAGGGGGTAGGTAAAGAGATGATGATGGAAGGAGAAAAGGGCCTGGCTACTCTAAGTTGAAAGAATAAAATATGTAAAATCCTCGAGTCTAGCATGGTTGATCTGGGTATTTCAAGTGACCCTGCTCTGGAAGAGGCCTGGCGAGGGTGCCGAGTGGTGAAGCCATAGAGATGAACAGGGCTCAGATCATGGAGGACCATAAACACCATGATTTGAAGGCAACTGAACCACCGAGAAGTTATAAGCAGGTGAATTACAGGAGTACATGTGCATTTTATTTGTTTACTTCTTATCCTCACCCAAGGATGTTTTTATTGATTTTAGAGAGAGATGAAGGGAGAAAGAGAGAAACATCAATCAGTTGCCTCCCGTACGCACAGCAACCTGGGATAGAACCTGCGACCTTGTGGTGTATGGATGACAGACATTTCAACCGACTGAGCCACTTGGCCAGGGCCCACAAGCACATTTTAGAAAAAGTCTTTCTGATTCATGACAGACAGACCAGAAGGGTCATGAGAACAGAAGTGGGAAGACTAATTAGGAGACTAGGATTCTGTCTAGGAAAAAGTATTAGGATAAACAGAGTCTACAAACATTATGAACACTGACAATATACCCATAAAATGGGTGCTGTTCCCTAAAAGGCTGGGTCTAGAAATTCAAAAGGAGCCCTAAATTTCTGCTCACCCACAAATTCCAAGGGGCAGTACCAAGGACATATAACAACAGAACTCAGCCTGTCTTTTATGCAGCTCTCTCTCTATTCAGTTTTCTATTTATAATCTCCTTTAAATTTACCAGTCCTACATTTTAAGGGTAGAGAAACAGACAAGTTAATCCAAGGTACTGAGGGCTCTTGCATAAGATTTACAGATCAAACCAGGTCTTTCTTAGCTCTCAGAGTGGCCAGGGAACAGGCTCAGGCTCAGAACCTAGTGATGGAAGTAGAAGTGATTATTCATTTTTAATTTTTCTATTTCTACATATTCATCAATAACTATGTATTTCTTTAAAACAATAATAAAACGGGCAGTGGGGGGGGGGAGAGAAACCATTCAAAGTTTTCCTTTAAAAACAAATCACTATAGTTAAAAAAAAAAGGGGGGGGTAAGGTAGGGCATGCCAAAAAGCAGGTCAAAACATGCCACCCTAAGGAGCGCTAATTAGAAACTGCCTTTTCCTCTCTCGTTTTAAATCCCAGATGATTCTCCACCAAAGTCTCCCCGTATGTATAACCATGTGCCACCCTCCCCCACCCCACGTTCAGGGGGTGAAGTGGCTCTGCACAGACAGTCCAGTGGCCCAGCAGCATGAGTTATGAGTGTGCTCTCATCATTCTCTCAAGTTGCGTAAGGCTCCCCACGGAAGGTGGGAGCAGATATATATCAGCGCCCTAATCAACAGAGATAAATGTCATAGCTCCAGCCCCTGCCCATAAATACACGGTGGCAAGAACAACCTTACAGAGTCCACTGTGCGCAGAAGCAGGATTTAGAAGGCCTCCTTACTTGCTCATGTGCTGAAAAGCGCTTTTAGGAGGACGTTAAATAGGCACATTACGCAAGCTCATGGACCAAAAATAAACAAGGCATTCTCGTTATGTGGACATCGCCCACATGGAGAGGCTGCGTGTGCCCTGCTCTACAAGAAAGGAGAGGGAGAGACTTTACAGAGCAACCACTTTGGAGCCAGTATCCTTCAAAATCAGAGCCAGCCTGGACAGCAGGAGGGCAGGGGAGATCCTTGATCAGCATGATCCGCTGAAAATACCAGGGGTGCTCATTCTGAACAGAGCACATGCTGCCTCTTCTCTGACCCCATGGCCTGTCACCTCCTGGAGATTTACGATTCCTTTAGTGTAACTGGCGGGCTCCTTCCTGGTGCAACACCCTTATGATGAACGGTGGTTTTACTTCACCCACCTCCCACCATCTGCTCCTGACTTTAAGTCCAGGCCATCGATTTAGCTTTTCATACAAAGCACTGCTCCTAAACAAGCACTGGGCTCATTTCTCCAAATCCATGAAGCTCCCCGGCTCCCTGGAGAGGGATATATTAACTACCAATCATGCCTATTATTTTATAATCTAAGGACTGTTGATTAATCTATAAGTATTGCTCTCCAGATCCTCACTTCTGCCAATATATACACCAAGCTCTCGGAGAGTGGTCACAAGGATGGAGAAAATTTCCAGAGGAAGAGAGGCAAAACTGAAGACTTAAGAGATGAACCTTCCCCCAGCCTCTCTCCCTTGTTTTAGGCAGCCAGCAGAGCCACTGTTGGAACATGTAAAGAAGAAATCAAGCAGAAATGGGGCAGGACTGACAATCTTACCTGAGTAGGTAATAACAACCGCTCCTGCTCTCAGGAGGCTCACATGCTGATTGTGGGGAGTGAAGAGACATATTTCCACAAATCAAATCTTTCGTACACCCTCAGGGAAGGCAGATAGGTTGTGCCAGACTCCCTCCATCGAGAGGCACTCACCTACTTTCTCGTCTACATCAATCAGCCAACCCTCATTGCCCACAATACCAACAAGCACCTACAAGATAGTGAATTTTTAAAAGTCAATCCAATTTCCCAAACCTAATTGTCAGTTCTTACACTGCCTCATAATAATCTAATTAAAAATAAGTAGGAACATTTATTGCTTACACTTTATTTGCTTCTCCCCCACCCCCTTCTCTATGATGGAGGAGGAACAGTGAAAAGGCTAAGATAAGAGTAGCAGCAGGAAAGAGCAGAGAAGGAAATGATAACTGCCAAATTGGATAAGCAGCCTCTGAATAAATGAAAGTTAACAAGACTTGTTTTCCAATAGTTTCAAATCTAGCAGGAAAGAATTCACGGATGGGATGAAGAAAAAATTTCATTTGATTTAAAACATTAAAACTTTTTCCTTGATATTTCATTTACCGTCCCAAAGAGTATCATTATGACAATAAGTGAAATAAAGGGCAGCTTGAGAGAGTTAAGGGAGAAGTAAATGAGTAATCCATGTAAAAGCACTGAGCACAGGCACTGGTTCATAAGCCCCACAAGAGAAGTATTAATTTCCTGCCTGTTCTCCTTTCCTATCAGAGGCAACAGAAAGAGAGAAAAAAAAAAATTAGGGGAAGAAAAAAAAAGCTGGAATAAGTAAAGAAGAAATACAATTGTAACTACAAAAGATTAGAAGAGGAACTGAATGAGAGGAGTGTGTGTTGGTGAAGTTGGAGGGAGAAATTCAATGGGAGGCAAGAGAGCATTCTACCTCATGGCCCTCCACTCCCCTTAGCCGACCTCAGGGGCTAGGGGGATAGGAAATGTGGGAGTGAGTCAAACACCTTAGCACAGATGTTTTCTTTTAACTGTATGCTTTTCTCACTTATGTCACAGTTACCCACGTCAGAAGAAAAGGTCAAGAGCATTTTGATAGATCTGTTTTACAGGAATCTCCATAAACAAAAATGTTCTAATTAATTACTGACCTCAAAATATTGGGTTTCTGACACTTTCAATTTTGATAAGCAACTTCAGAAACAATTTGGATTGTTGTAGACTGTCATGTCAACAGTGAGTTACAAGTACGAAAAGCTCGAGCAAACAGCCATAAGATCTAACATAGCTGCTTCCCGTGGTGGCTGACAGATTTGCTCAGCAATCTCCAGAGGCTGCGAAGGCCATGGGGTTTGAAAAAATGAGGAAAGCTAAGAGTTCTTAATTTTTAGCCTAGAGCTAACAGTCTCAGTGAAGTGTGCTCTCTCCTGTTCCCAAGCCTATTCCATCAATTTGCACCCTCTAAGGAGGCTACTGCCTGCCCTTTGAAAATCAGTGATGATCTCTATTTACTAGAGGCCCGGTGCACAAATTCGTGCATGGGTGGGGTCCCTCAGCCTGGCCAGCGATCAGGACCGATGGAGGGGCTGGGCTGGGGGAGGGACCGCAGGAGGTTGGCTGGCGGAGGGAGGTTGGCTGTGGGAGCACACTGACCACCAGGGGGCAGCTCCTGTGTTGAGCATCTGCCCCCTGGTGGTCAGTGCACATCATAGCAACCGGTTGACTGGTCGACCAGTTGCTCGGTTGCTTAAGCTTTTATATATATCGATAGTCCTGGTTCCTGGAAGTAGAATATACTCTTAAGAGACACTTTGAAATGCATGTTGGTGCCACACAGACAACTATAGAACAAAAATCCATGAGTACCTCGGAGATGATATCCAACAGAAATGAAGATCAAGAGCTGCTATATGATGAACTTGTACGTAAGGACACACATAACTTTCTTGCTCCTATTTTCCACTGAAGAATACATGCATGCCTCAGGAGTAAATGAAATTTCCACTTATTCAACACATATTTATTGAGTGCCCCACTGCGTGCCAGGGACTCTGCTAGGCACTGGGGATGCCAAGAGGGGCCAGCAACACAAAGACTCTGGTAGTTTAGAGTCCACTGGAGAAGGCCTACGTTCAATAAGAAATAGAAAGAAGCATAAAGTAGGGAATTGTAGAAAACTTTGGAAACACATAATACGTAGGGGAAGGGCTTACTCTAGTCCAGGAGTCAAAGCTCCCTGGGAAAAAGGGAGAAACTGAGAAGTGAAGGATGAAAAGAAGCTAGCTACTTCAATGTGGCCAGTGCAGATTTTCCAACATGCAGGCCGAAATAAAGCCAAATAAAGATGAAAGGACCCCTGCTAGAGGAAGTAGCTTTTGTTTTTTCAGTAATAGAAGGCAACACCTGAGGCCAATTGCTGAAGTTCCCATACTCTCTAGTAAGGGGGGATCAGAATCAATGAAAGGCCCTGTGGTCTCCTCTCGGGCAAGTTCTTCAACCAGTTCAGCACCACATTTCCCTCTTCCATTTTATTTTTCCCTTTTTTTTCTTTATTGATTAAGTTATTACATTTGTGTCCTTAATCCCCCAATGCCCTCCCCCACCCTCTTCTATTTTTAACCATCATATTCTGTGCCAAACAAATTACCATTACTCCTTAGAAGGAATTCCTTTTCAGATGCAGGCTCTCTCTACTTTAGAAGTCTGTAACCTTACATACATCTGAGATTTAATTGGCAAGTACCATTGCTACTAAAAACATTGCTTGGATGCTCTTTGTGGTGGGCTACTAATTAGCCTCACTTCGATGTACCACCCAGAAGACCTGAGGACAGGGATCAAGACAGTACATCCATTACAGCTCCACAAGATGTGGCCACAGGTGCAGATGGGCCTAGGATACTCCACTAAGAACCCCACACCATTCAACAAGCAAAGGCTGATGTGAGCAGGAGGAAGGGGAACAGAACAGTAAGAAATAATTCTAGTTTCACGGATGGAAGGGAAAGCCATGGACAGTGCTGGTTCAAGTACAGCACTGCCCTAAAATGTCATGAGGCTGAGGCCTGCCCAGATGATGGCATTTATATGGACAGGATTCAAGTCATGCATTAACTTATGACTCAAAATCGCCGCTTAGAGTTTTGCTTGTCACTGGCAACTCACAGGGATGGTTTGCCGATCACAATAACACCATTCCATCCCCACTTTATGAATGGGGAAACAGAGTTTCACATATCTAGCAAGTGCAGGAGCCTAAACTCAGGTTACACGGGGACTGGCTCTAAAACCTGCTCTCTTAGCCACTAAGGCTTTGTGTGTGCACTGGATATTTCCTAATTTCCAAGCTAGGGAGCAATAAAAAGAGGGAAGATGGTGGTCGAGACTGTTTCCACTCAAAAGACTGGTCTGCAAATCAGCAGCACTGAATCTTGCTCTTAGATAACGTAGCTTTTCTGGCCCTGCTCTAGACCTACTGAACAAGCTTGGGATCCACCATGCTAGAACTCACCGGGACTGATAAGCTTTCAGAAAACACCTGAAAGTGCCAGGGAACCACCCCACGACCCTAAGGAAACATCAATGCCCACAAGAGGCAGTCAGTACCAGACAGTTCGCATCCGGTCCTGGTGACTACGGGCCCTGTAAAGCTTCAGATTCAAACTGCAAATCAAGAATTTCTGACCCAGCATTCCAATTTTGTTTTAAGGGCAGTGAGAGAAGGAGGAATGAGAGGGTCAGGGAGGGATAAGGTAAGCACTCTTTATCTTCTATTCAGCATAAAACCTGGCCCACCAAATAACAAGGGAAAAAAACAACAAAGTGATAGAGCACCAAACACAGCTGGCCATTAGCGCTGACAAAGGCTGAGGGAAGCACCTTTTTCTTCTTTAGAGAATCTAACCCACACTTAACCCTGAGCTGAGGCCGACCCTGAGCAGGGAGGGAGCTTGGTTTGGAACAGGAATTTCTTTCTCAGATGAAGTTCAAAACAAGTAACAATGACTTCTGAGCTACCTGTATAAAGGGAGTTTAAAAAAAAAAATTCAAGATTCCACACACAGGCACATGCTGTGGATGAGATGCTTTTTTGCCCCCCCTCCCCCACCCAGACACATCAACAACAACAACAAAGAAATCCACGCAGTTTGTTTTGGGTTCTTAAATGCTGTGGGGCAGTGATTCCATTTTAAATGCAATAGTTAAAGCTGTAAACTTACTTTCGCACCGTGTATGCACATCTCATATCCTTCCAAACACTAAGAGATTAAAATCCATGGCTTCCAAACTTGGCTCATTAAAGGCAATCTTCCTGTTAAGTATTGAACTTGAACTGCTTTGAAACTTGATGAAAATAAAGGTCAAGCTGTTTTACTTCCTTCTTAAGGATTTGGTGAAAACAAACTTCTATGAGGACACAAGGTGGGAGAACTGAATGAGCGCTGAGAATTTACCATTCCAAGTGGTCCAAGAGAGAACAGAGTTTTCATTTATGTGCCAGCTCCCTGTCTTACCATCCCTTCCCCCTTCAAATCTCTTCACATTTGCATTGTTCATGTAAAATGAGTCAGGGAATGAAAAAGTTGAGGTTCTCATAGCAACTGTGAACAATCCCACACCGTACATAAGCAGTATTGACAATTCCTAATTGGGCTGTTGTTAAAGGTGAACCCTTAATATACGTCATGTGTGAAGTGGGCGAACCAGCATTACAACAGAATTTTAAACTTATGTATTTCTCAAGTTATGTGCTTAATTCTATAGCTTTAAAAAAAATGGGCTTGTGGCCCTGATCGATGTGGCTCAGTGGTTAGAGTGTTGGCCCACACACCGATTTCCGGTCATGGGCATGAACCTAGGTTGCAGGTGCGACCCCAGCCCCAGTTGGGTTGCGTGTAGGAGGCAACCAATCGATGTGTCTCTCTCACATTGATGTTGCTCTCTCTCTCAAAATCAATGGAAAAAATATCCTTGGGTAAAGATTAAAAAAACAACAGGGCACGTGAAGAAGAGAAAACAATCCCAGATAAAGCCAATGTTTATTACCATAATGAATTTATAATCCTACCAAGAAGAGAATTAGGGACATAAGACAGTTGGGCCATGTAAGGACGCAGGTCCTACATGAACATCTGAAAGCCATCTGAGTAAAGGGGGCACCCCAAACAAGCAGCTTGCCCCAAAGAAGCTGGCAAGACAGTTCCACACAGCTTTTTGACTTCTCTCTGATGCTATCCCAGAAGCCCTTGGTCCTCATCTCATTAGGGCCCTAAATGCTCTTCTGAGAACTGGATCAATGGCATTACCATTAACCGTTGGCTAGTTCACCTTTGAGCTCGGGTACTTTAAAATTCTGTCATCCAATTAGACTGTTTATCTGATGAACTGAGGGAAGACACTGGCTGTCTTCTAAGCCAGCGGTCGCCAACCGGTGGTCCGCAGACCACTGGTGGTCTGTGAGGTCCGAAAGGTTGGTGACCGCTGTTCTAGGCTGTCATCTATTCATTCAGATCACATTCATGTCAGAGCAAAAATTCAATCAACTCAACTTATTGATCAGCTGACTTGATTTCAAACTCAAAATTTAAGAGTAAAAGAGAGTTCATAATAAGATCGTGGCACTTTAGGGCTTGAAATAATGGTTGCTATCAGTTAATGTAATCTAAGGCCATATAGCTAGGACCATATTCTAGAATTAACAATTGACGGATAGAGCTTATAAAGTACAGAAGGAGCAGACACCTATGTAAGCCTGGTCAGAGCCTCTATATGAGCAGAAGTCTGGTGAGAAACAAGGCCTTCTAATTTCTCATTCAGTGAACTTTCTATATTATCAACTTCCTTTAAAATATTTCTGATTCACCTTTCACCTATTTTATTCCCCTACAATTAGGCTTCCTATCCCAGCTCTCCTAAGCTGATTGTACTGAAAGGTTTCGATCTTGTTGAAGTTCTCTAAAGCAGCGGTCGCCAACCTTTCGGACTTCACGGACCACCAGTGATCTATGGACCACCGGTTGGTGACTGCTGCTCCAAAGGTTTCCTTAAACCAGCGGTTGCCAACCTTTCGGACCTCGCAGACCACCAGTTGGCAACCGCTGCTCTAATGGATCATGGAAAGCAATGGGGGCCAAATGCTTGACTAAGAAGTACAAATGCTAATAATGGGGGTTGTCATTAATTGTGACAATTCTTGCTGTTATAAAATCAAAGCCACTCACCAACGAAGGGCCCTCCAATGAGTTGCCATGGTTTTTAGTTGGCACAGTTTTTAGTTGGCATCAGACTTGAGAGTCTGCTTCCCCTGGTGCCCCATAGCTTACAGCAGGTGAGGATTCAGGTAAATTTAGAGTTCATTAAGAAACCACTGATACTCTCAGAGCACCTTTAATAAAGAGAACCCAAACATGCTTGGAGGTATATTTGAATGAATCATTTTGCTTTAATCTGATCCATTATTTATTGAAATCTTAAAGGAAGTAAGATTATAAAGCCCACAGCATTTCTAGGGGCAACACGAAAACCGCAGACAACAAACATAAAGACAGACTGAGACGGGCATGTTTCCAGTGGCTTCCAAACAGGAGTATAAACTACCTCGCAGAAGTGCTACCCTTGACCTGAAAGCTGAACAGAATACTTGAAAGAAGGAGTTTCCCTGGAAAGGCCAGGATGTTCATTGCCAGAGCTCATCTTCCAAACCAGAAGCTCACCAATACGATGGTGGCTGCCAGGGACCAAATTTGGTAATCACACAAAAAAAATTTTAAGTATGTTCTATATGGAATGGAAAAATTATTTTATTCTGTTCACAGATGTGAGAAGCAATCTGGTAAAAATCTGATTCTAAAAATACATTGATAGCAAATGGGGCAGTATGTTAACAAGTCCATAAAATAAATGAAAGATCTTTACACTATTTCTGCAACATTCCTGTAAATTTGATATTATGCCAAAATAAAAAGTTATAAAAATTATTATTTTTTTAAACCCCAACAATTTCTAATGCTTAAATGTTGGCTATCTGGGACATTTAATCCCCATTAGCATGATACCCTGAAAGGTGTATCAGATGCAACAGTCAGTCCAGGGAACCTTGCAGGCATTTCCTCAGAGGAAAGCCTGTGAATCTACAAAGTTAACATTTCAACACAGTGTTATGCATTTCTCTCAAAACTCTGCTCCTCAAGATGGGTTTAACACTTTCAACTCCCAATTAGAAAGGTTTCCCGGGTGGTCAGCGAATATTCTGCCCCTCTAACCTGTTCTCTCTAAGCTATACTTAAATATCACCAAGACTAGGCAAGTTGCTTGGCCTTTTATTAATAAAGCAGCTGAATAATTTATAAGAGTTGCATAGGGCCCATTAGAAGTGCCAGAGCAGTAATAACTGGCCTAGGACATTGCTTATTCAGGGCTAAAGTTTAATTTGTCCATAAATGCAGCAGCTCATAAACCCATCCCACAGGTCTGACATGGTCTATCCTTCACAGTCACATGTCCTAGCCATGCTTTCATCTTCGATGTCTTCCTATTAGTGTTATATGTGGGGCCAAAAACCAAATCCAAACTCCAAAACAACTAAAATCTCATAGTACATTACTACAATTCCTAAACGGGGCCACTACCACTGTCCACTTCTTAAGCTTTGCTTTCAGTCATCACAAAAGAAAAGTAGCACCTGGCTGGTTCTCAGCACTGAATGGAGAGGAGACTGGAGAAATAGACCTCGGTAACAATGTGTCCAATGTCAATTTGGGTATTTGCATTCTAAATGATAGCACATATAAAATCAAGAAAATATACTTAGCTATTTATTTAGCAAGTTAATTAACCATCCTATACCTCAATTTCCTTATCTATAAAATGGGAATGGGGATCTACCTAATCGGGCTGTGAGTTAGAGTTAATCACAGCATATAATACTCATTACGTAAAAGCTATTAGAGATTCAGATTAAAAGCTATTATTATTAGATATTCAGAAAGAACCCTAGAGAAACATAATTCAACCTTCTCTATGAAGAAATCCAAGGCCCAGAGAGGCTATGTGACTCAGGAATCATTGCAAGCTTTTTAAAAAATATACAATTTTATTGATTTCAGAGAGGAAGGGAGAGGGAGAGGGAGAGATAGAAACATCAATGATGAGAGAGAATCATTGATCGGCTGCCTCCTGCACGCCCCCTACTGGGGATCGAACCTGCACCCAGTCATGTGCTCTTGACCAGAATCAAACCTGGGACCCTTCAGCCACCAGGCCGACGCTCTATCCACTGAGCTAAACCGGATACGGCTCATGGTAAGCTTTAATCCAGTTTGGAGCTCTTAGCCATTTTAGGGCTGCTGTGGCTCCAGCACTTTCTCCATGGGAACAGTGTTGTTATTTTGCTTTCTGAATTTTTAAAATAAGCTACTTAGTGTTAGCCCAGAGCCATGTTCATTCATTCATCCAAGAACTAGCTAGAGAATGCTGACTATGGGTCAGGCACTATTTCAGGGTTTGGCAGTTACAAGAAAGACAAGGTTGCCTTCAAGCATCTTACATCCAGTCAATGCAAAGAATGAACAAAAATAAACTAGATCATTTCAGATAGTGGCAAGTGCTATAAGGAAAATAAAAAGATGACATGAGAGAGTGATGGTGGAGGAGGTTAGAGGTGGGAGCGTGGATATCTCCTAACAGAGGTTGTTCATGCCAGTTCTTCTGAAGCTTAATTTCTAGAAAGATGGCATTGTAACCGTGGTTTCAGCATATGCATATATAAATATGCATGACTGTATTTGATAAGAAGAAATGACACAAAGAGGTATCACCCTCTAAAAATTTCACTTGGACAATCATATCAGAAATGAATGACTTTATCAGAATAGACCTAGTTTTCTAGTCTTTGCTTTTACCTCCCCAGCTAATCTGGTGCAGATGAGTGGGTTAAGGCAAAAGGACACTAGGGTTCATGTCACCCTCTTTTAGGTGAATCCATGTCTCTACCCTCTGGCGGCTGGATTCTTAGCCCTGGGCATCTGTGCTATGTGCCATGAAATTCCTGCCCTAACAACCAGTTCAGGGGATCAAAGAGCTATTATTAAGGTCTCCATTTAAGCCAATGGAGGGAGGGAATGGTGGTAGAGGCAGGCCACTCACCCCTCCATTTAGTCACCCTCCTCCACAATGGGGCCATTGAGCTGGCGCCACAATAGAGTGCTGAGAAGAAAAGGCCGAAGGAAAGCATACAGAGTCCCCTCGCACAGACTCGGTCATTCATCACTAGGCAAGTGCCAATATCTGGGAACAGCATCTCAATTTCTGCAAATCCTCCAACCTGCAACAGCTGCTAGTGACTCTGGTGGACCGCTCTGCTGCTTACTCATATTTCCAATCCCAAGCCCTGGCCCGGAGCCAAGTCGACATTACTTAGGTTAGAGACACGCTGGCTGCAGCGAGCAGCAACAATGGACTTCACAGCTTATAAAGCAGCTTACAAAGGGCTCCCGTGTATTTCAAAAACACTTCAGATAGCTGGTGAGAGAAGCTATCTGCACAAACTCATTCAAGCAGTTTATTCCTAACCCACTTAATTCAAGGTTTCTGTTGGGAGCCAACGGCACAGCGGAGGAAAAAGCAAGGGGCGAGAAGGCCTGCAGAGAATCGCAAGGGGCGAGAAGGCCTGGCAGCTGAGGGAACGCAGTCAACCCATCTCTTCTCCTCTGGAGCAGCCCAGCAGGAAGAGGAATGGCTGCAGTAATCAGCCCTTCACCTGGCTAACAAATGCAATGACAAAATGAAAGACAGTCTGTGGGATTCCTCAGCGCTCAATTTAGCGAAATGTCCATCTCATCTGCTTCCATTAGCATGGTTAGGTACTTACAGATGCTCCTGAAAGAGCACTCTGAGTGGCATCTAGATCCTGCCACAACACAACCCACATGCACCTTCATCTGACCACACAGGTGACGCCAGCCAACTGTAGGTCTAGCTCTGCCTCACCACTCTGAAGTCTCCGGGGCCCAATCATCTCCTCCATGGTATCTATGCTTGACTTGTCAGCCACAACTTAGTTTCTGGAGAACACACTGTGGCCCTCGAGTCAAAAAGTTTGCTCACCCCTGGACTAGAAAGAAACAAAGACTCAGGCTCAAAGGCCTGCTTTTGAAGCATGGTGCTCACGGAAGCCACTAAAGGGCCTGGCAAACACAGAGCGTGCCAAGCGCAGACCATCTCCATGGAAGGACGGACCACGGAGGGAGGTAGCAGTTCTTGCCCATCAACTTTTCAGAGGAACTCCATGAGTGCTTCCGCTTATGGAAGACAAGCTACTGTAACGAGGTGAGGTGGAGCTATCCCTGAACTCTTAGATGCTTAAACGGAAGGATTCCTCCCTCCCAGACTATGGGTCCCTCACAGGACTATAGACCCCATTTGGAGATCTGATTCCAAAGTTCGTAGTACTTGGTGTGGGTTTCTTGCAAAACTGAATCCACAGATTTCAGGGCAAGAAATTATTACAAGACTATCAGAATCGAAGGAAATATTCAGAGCTGTATCAAATGTGAAGTAGATTTGAACTGTTCAAGTGATAGAATACTGAAGGAAAAAGGTTACTAACCCTCCAGCACTCATTCCAATGGGCAAGACCTATTCACTAATGAGACAAGGAGAGTAGGATATGGCAGGGTTTACTGTGAGGCCAATCTCAGAAGGCCAGTCAGTGCTTCTGTAACGCATGAGATGGGTCAACATGAGAGTAGGCTTAGAATGCCATTACCATGTCATTTCTTTTATGATTGTATGAAATGGCATGTGTGCCGATGACACACCTTAATTGTATCAGGTTCTAAACCAGTGATGGCAAACCGATGACACGTGTGTCAGAGGTGACACGCGAACTCATTTTTTGGTTGATTTTTCTTTGTTAAATGGCATTTAAATATATAAAATAAATATCAAAAATATAAGTCTTTGTTTTACTATGGTTGCAAATATAAAAAAAATTCTATATGTGACACGGCACCAGAGTTAAGTTAGGGTTTTTCAAAATGCTGACACGCTGAGCTCAAAAGGTTCGCCATCACTGCTCTAAACTAACATATTGTCTGTATTTGGATCATGAGCCTCAAATTCAACTTTTCATGTCTTGGTTATTCCAACAGCTAACCTGCAGAATGAGGACTGCAAGGGAGAAACCTTACTGAGAAGGGGGAAAATAAACATTGTTTATATCAATTGAAGAGTATTTGTTTGCTTACCCAGAATGCACATCTACAATTTCTAGTGTGGCAACCTGGACTTTTCATATGTATTAAAAGTCAGAATTCACCCCGAGGAAGGGCCCCTGCAAAAGGCTTCAGAGAACCAAAACTGGAGGTCACAAAGAAGAGCACATGGGCACGAACACAGACCTATCTATCGGAGCTCTGCTCCTGCCTGAGTCTGCGGCCAGAAACCAGCCGAAGATTAGCTTAGGCAGAGCTGGACACACCTACGCCTCGGAGGGCTCCATTCCCAGGTCCAGGGTGCATGACTGGGTATCTGACTTGGTTCTTGTGATCCAGGTGCTGAAGGTACCATTCACTAAGAGGAATAGTTCCCCTAAGAGAATTCACTGACAACTCGCACTTAAGAAGCCCACCTCTAACCCGGCTTTATACTGTTATCTTTAAGTATGTTCTGTACTATAGTGTAATCTAAATGTTTCTTGTTAAAAATAAGCTCCCTAAAAGCATACTCTATTTCTTTTTACCCCCGACACAACACCAGGAGATAGCAGGTATTAATAAATAACCACTGACTAATGAACTATAAAAAATTAAAGATGTGAGCCCTAGCTGGTTTGGCTCAGTGGATAGAGCGTCAGCCTGCGGACTGAAGGGTCCTGGGATCAATTCCGGTCAAGGGCACATGCCAGGGCTCAATCCCCAGTAGGGGGCATGCAGGAGGTGGTCGATTGATGATTCTCTTTCATCACTGATGTTTTTATCCCTCTCCCACACCCTCTCCCTTCCTCTCTGAAATCAATAAAAATATAATAAAAATTAATAATAATAAAGATATGAGAACAAATACAAGCAAAAGCAAGTATCTGTTACCATGTCTCCCACCAACCAAACTGGAGGAGAAAATTCCCTCCTCTCTCATCAAAGCAGACTGCCTACCAGGAGCTCCACATGACAGGGGAAGATGGCCACTCTAAGTAATATGCCTATTTTGATAGGAAGGTCTGGTCTGTCATTAGTACTTCCCAATCAGGAGCACTCACAAATAGGTCTAAACTTGGAAAAGAATAAAAAAAATTCCCTATCAAACAATGAGAATCAAGAGTAAAAAAGAAATGAAGACTAAAATACAACAGGGCCTAAGAGGAGTTATTTCTGTATTCCCTGCACATACAACATCATTCATGAAGGCGGCAATGGTACAAATATAGCATAAATGTCGTCTGCTCTGGTTGGTAATTTAAAATGCAAATGCTAATGAGCGAACTGGTATATCAGTGGAGTTAATAACCGCATGCCTAGCACAGGGGCTGCATCCAAAACACAGAGAAGAGACAGACACCATGTTCCAATTTAAAAATAAAAACACCCAAATTAACCCTAGAAAAATCACTAGCAGATGTACAAGATCAGAAAAAGCAGGCACACCAGGGCAGGGAAATGGGAACTTCTCTCCCCATCATAGACTAACCAGTTTATTTAAATAGCTTCCTACATAGAGTGAAGGTCAGCATGGGAGTTGCTCTGGTTTATTCAGGACTGCTATTGTATAGGCACAGAGCGTAAGTATAATAAGTGAAAACTACAGGGAATCCAGAAAGCTTACACAGAGAGTTTCTCCAAACTTAGAAGCCTATAAGCCAACCTTGCAGGGAGCATATGTCCAGAAATCAAAGGCCACTGAAGAGAGGTATAGATCTCATTTACTTTATCACAGGCAAAGGGTGGTTTAAAAAAACCATACTTACAAGATCTGTATTAAGTGGGTAATTTAAATAGGAAAAAAGTTCTAATCATGAAAAAGCATGACTGAGAGAGAATGTGGCTGTGCCCCAGAAGCCTTCCAAATATGAAAGGAACTGTGACCTGTTCTTGCTCCTACTAGGTCTGTAGCTGGCAGCCCTACATCAGCATCGTGGGCTTCCTCAGAGCCCCTCCCGCATGGGGCTGGCATGAGGAAGCACATTCTGCGGCCAGGAGTCCTAAACATTTCCCTGAGTGAGAAGCTGTAGTGCCCCCTCAGGGGCAATAGGACAGTGTGCTTGGGCTGGCCGTCCCCCGGGCACCTAGTGTGTTCTAATTCCCATGTTAGTGCCATTCGCTCAAAATTCCTACAGAAAGCCAAGAAGAGACTGGCAAATCCAGCCCATTAGTTTCGGGAAGCCTCAGGAAAACTTTCTGAAAGGAATCTAAGGTGAGCAAACACCTGGGGTTTGGTGCAAAGATATTTTTTCAATGATGAACTTTTTTTTTTTTTTTAAACAGAGAGAGGAAGGGAGTGGAAGAGAAAACATCAATGATGAGAGAGAATCATTGATCAGCTGCCTCCTGCACGCCCCTTACTGGGGATCAAGCCTGCAACCTAAGCGGGAATCGAACCTTGACCTCTGGGTTCATGGGTTGCTTAACCACTGAACCACACCAGCTGGGCAGAAACTATTTTTTTTTTTTAAAAATTCAGTTATAACTCTGTTTGAAAGCGGGATGTAAGAGGTGGTTCCCATAGTAACCAAGATTAGTCTTACAGGCAGTGTGCACTGCTCACCCCAGGGCTGCCCATTACACGATTTCAAAGTATTTCCTTTAATTTCGTATTACCACACTGCTGACACTCCCTCTCCTGGTCCTGCCATCTTCTACCATTAGGCTGGTCAGACAGACACCCCCACAGGGCAGAGGTAGCGGTGAGTAGCCCAATCCTGGAAGCTGCTGCTTGTCACCATCGCCACTAAATGGTTGCTGGGAAATGCAAACAGGTTGACAAGATGGCATTGAAATACTGACACTGAAATGTATATTACTGGGAAAACCACAAAAACAGGATTAGAACTGAAGTATCTGGGCACAACCAGAGACAGGTGCTGGCAATGGAAACACCCCAGCATAGAGGAGCCATCTAACTGCTGTGAGGTGCCCATTCCTCTCCCCCCGCCCACCAGGAGGAAGGCAGCCTAGATAACCTTCCAGAGACTCAGAAAGAGGGGAGGATAAGGAAAGGAAGAGAGACCCTCAGGGAAGAGCCCAGATGTCTCACCCTTCGAACCACACTCTCCTGGCTCTTATTAGCTCTACCCAGAATAGGCCTGATCCTGTCAGGACAGGTTTCCCTTGTCTCATCTATATTAAACTCCAAAGCAAGAGTAAAAAGCAATGGTAAAAGGCAGAAGTCAAAGGACTTAGGAGGTGAGGATTCTTTCCACTAAACTTTGATCCATCCAGAGGCAATCAATGTAATGCAAAAGCTGGGGATAAATGATCATATTTCTTTTCTTGGCACAAAAAACCCAACTGAGATGGTGAGTGCTCAACATCCCAATTACGAGGCCACACCATCCTCAGACTTTCTCCATGGAAGGTGGTGCCACCACTAGGACTAGCTCTCCCCTAGTATCTAGACAGGCAGGTACAGAACTGCCATTTGGGTCTTGCTGTCTCCCTCACCTCTAGGTCCCAGCATCACCCCAAGATATGCAGGCCGGTCTGATGGAAATGAACCAGGAAGCAGGAGAGCAGAATTTAAGTGTGCTAGTTCCAAGGTCTGTGACTGCCATTAAACCAGACCGAACAAATATTATTTTCACTGATGTCTCTATTTCTTACCTCTATCGCAATCAGAAAAATATTCGAAATGGCTACTGAACAAGTCGAATCTCTGCCCCTTTCACCTTAAAATACTCCATTGTGTCCTGAAAGT
Organism: Myotis lucifugus; assembly: GCF_000147115.1. Classification (NCBI taxonomy): domain Eukaryota; kingdom Metazoa; phylum Chordata; class Mammalia; order Chiroptera; family Vespertilionidae; genus Myotis; species Myotis lucifugus. Next base: position 341,024 of record NW_005871121.1, read on the forward strand.
GTCTTTTGATTACTGCTGCCAGGCCTACTGGCGTTTAGGTCTCTTACTATCCTGGTCACTCTCCTCTGAACCTTCTGTGGTGTGCTGAGGTCTGTCCCTTCCACAGGGTGGTTCTCAGGTGTAACCTCATACTCCAGGCCTGCTCTGACCCAGGCGGAGCCCACACTCGGCTCCACCCCTCTCTGGATACTGTACTTCTGGGTTATGGACTAGGGCTGTAGACTTTCTGACAGTATCACAATATTTACTGCTATTGTTTTATAAAAATCTGATTTTCCATTTGCATGGTATTTAAGGCATGTTTCCCCTACTCTTACCTGTCTCAAAAATGTATGTTTTTCTTCATGCTTATATATTCTTTGCTTCAATAAAAACAACTACTTTGCTTGAAAGCCGCCCTGCCTGGGGCTGGCGACAGCACGATCCCCAGCCGCTGGCCGCCCCAGCGTGAGATCCTGGCCTGCTGTGTGTGGGGCGGGGCGGGGCAGGCGGCAGCGCTATCCCGAGCCACCGGCCGTCCCCGGGGCGGGATCCGGGCCTGCCGTGTGCGGGGCAGGGTGGGTGGGGCAGGGCAGGCGGTAGCACAATCCCAGCGGCCGCCGGACCCAGCGCAGGACCCAGGCCTGCCATCTGCGACCGGGGGAGACAGGGCAGGCACCGTGGGATCGGGCGTGCCATCTGCCACCGGGGAGCGGGCCTAAGCCAGCAGGTGGTTACCTCCCGAGGGGTCCCAGACTGTGAGAGGGCACAGGTTGGGCTGAGGGGCGCCCCCCCCCACCTGCCAGTGTACAAATTTTTGTGCACCAGGCTTCTAGTTGTTTTATAAAAATCTGATTTTCCATTTGCATAGTATTTAAGGCATGTTTCCCCTACTCTTACCTGTCTCAAAAATGTATGTTTTTCTTCATGCTTATATATTCTTTGCTTCAATAAAAACAACTACTTTGCTTGAAAGCTGGAAAGGTATCTTATGCATTTCTATATTCCTAGCATAGTGCCTAGTGGAAATAAATTATTTAACAGCCATGCAATTGAATGACCCACAAGCATGATGAGGCTCATTCTGGGGATGATTCACGATCTAAAGATGGGAGATAATCAGACCAGTGGGTGATGGCATGTATGCCTGCACACTGGAAGCTGAGGGCAGAGCATGCAACACTCAACAGCAGGAGAGCTGAGAAGGAGACTGACATTCCCATACAAAAGCAGAGAGAAAAATGATTGGTGAGTACACCCATTTCTTTTAGGCAACTCTTCCTCAGGACTAGTAGAGGCTACGTTGTTTTTGCCTAGGCCCGTGGTCGGCAAACTGTGGCTCGCGAGCCACATGCGGCTCTTTGGCCCCTTGAGTGTGGCTCTTCCTAAGCCTTAGGAGTACCCTAATTAAGTTAATAACAATGTACCTGCCTATATAGTTTAAGTTTAAAAAATTTGGCTCTCAAAAGAAATTTCAATCGTTGTACTGTTGATATTTGGCTCTGTTGACTAAAGAGTTTGCCAACCACTGGCCTAGGCTAATCACACCCAGCCTACCCAAGGAAAATGTTCTAGATCTTCTTGGATCCTCAAATGCCATCTCCCTTAGGAAGTCTTTTCCATTCCCCAATTAATTGTTCTTTTCTCTGCACTCTCATGATGTTGTATATCCTTTTTACAACTCCTTTTTTCCCCCTTATTCAAGTTTTCCGTATGGTTGTTGACACTACACTAAAAGTTATTCAAGAAAGAAGAAACTATCTCATTAATTTATACATCATCCATCATCTATCAAAGACTACCTTTCTTACAGCAGGGTTGCAAGAATCTTGGCCTCATTAAAAAAGGCTCTCCAAACCTGTTTACTGTGCTAATGCCTACAAGTGACACTCCAGGATCTCCTGACAAGAACATAATTTATATAATTCATGTAATGATATCTTTAATAGCAAAGAACTACAGCAGCCTCTGAAAAGTCTCATGTCAAGCTGCCCATTTCCAGTTATGGGGCCCAACTGAAAGCAAATAGGTGGTGGAGACAAGCTCAAACCGGGAAGTCCCAAGAGAAAGAATACCCCATTTTACACAAATCCATTAAGTTGCAATTCAATTAAAGCATCTGAAAGAAATTCATAAGTATCAGCAGACCCTATAATTGCTTAATTAAGAATAGAAGCCCAGCAAACACAACCACAATAACAGCCTGATTCATTAGCACCTCTGTGATAGCAGAATGGGATTTCTCACTTAAACATACATTGGCTTTAATTGTTTAATTTGTTTAGGCACTTGTAATCAATGGGGATCCACCATCCTGGGGTCAGGAGATGAGAAGAATATTTCTGTTCACGTTCCCTCTCCTCTCCCATTAGAAGTTTTTAGTTTATTGAAAGAGGCAGTTGATATACCTATAGGATGAGACGTTACAGAGGAAGAAGGAAATGAAGTACTCTATTCAAAGGCATTCAGGGTGGAAGGACACACAGTCAAACTTTAGTTCACCATTCACATATTCACCACCAATACTTATCAAAGCCCAGACATCTAGAACCTTTTCTCGTTGCTTCCCTTGTCATAATGTAGCTCCAGAGGGGAGCTGTAATTAAAAAAAGAAAAAAGTATTGGAAAATGCAAAAGAGCAGGCAGAGGGAAGTCTCATTTTCTAGTCTTGTTTCATATGACCAGGTAGCTGGTTAATCATAAGTCACCTGCTGTGATGCACATGGGACCCCCCTGCCAGGCAGCTGCTGCCCTCTAGGTAGTTTGTAGCATGAGTTCCAAGTAAGGTGACTGACTCCACACTCCCCACCCCAAACCTGCCTCAGTCCATAATTCCTCATACATACCGCTGTCCCACCTCTATAACATGAAAATGCAAACGGGGTGGGCCCACTCAGTGAGTTAGCAGAAGACTCCAAATCTGATATAAGACTCCTTAGACTACTTTACATTGAAACCTCTATTCTTCTCTTCCATTTCAGGCATTTGGTTTACAGGCACTAACTTAATACCTGCTATGCTCAGCCAACAGGACAACTTTCCTGAACTGTGCCCTCGACATGACCCATATACCTCAGAGCTAAGAAAGTAATTCAAAATAAGGACATGTAACATAAACGTCATAGCAGTAGGACACACTCCATTCCCGATGGTGCTAGTAAATAAAAATCAGAATCAAAAGCCAAACAATTTGCCAATATGTGCCTCAGTATCCCTTCAGACAAAAAACTAAGCAAAATGGACACACATGACAAGTGAAAGTAAACTAAAAATAAAGATGGCTGGTAAACTGTTTTTGTTCTACTGGAGGGGACTATATGGAGCTCACTAAATGCTAGGTGAGGAAAAAGAATACCTTTGAACAAATGCAGGCTGCCTGGGTTCTTGACTTCCTGTTAACTCAGGACCAGAACGGACTGACTGCCTCCAAGAATGCGGGAATGCGGTAAGTATGCACAGGAGGCGGCCAAAGCAGCAGGCGAAGGGACCTTGAACAGTCTCAGTTCTGATGGTGTAAGGTCACCTGCTCACCGACCAAACCTAAGCCAGGTGCTCAAAGGACTAAAGGGCAAGAGCCTTCAGGAGGCACTAACCTGTTAGCTACAGCTGACGCTGCCCAGCCCCACCTGCTATCCCATCTGACCAAGCAATCATCCCACGTACAGGGGTGCAGGAACCGTGACAGGGAGGCCAGCTGGCTTGGGCCAAATGCCACTCCCTATCAAGCTGTGGAGCCGTCTGCCTAAAAAAGGCCACATAAAAATGGAAAGTGTCCACCTCGCCTTAAAGTCCAGAGGGCTCTCCAAAAGGCTGGGATTAATGAGAGCAGCACATATGGGCTGCCGAGCAATTATCTTGACTTTCCCCTTGAGAATCACAACCCCAACTTTCTCCTGGCTGCAGAGACATCATTTCTAGCAGACCACCATTCTTACATGCTGCAGAGACCCCACAGAGAGCTGCAAAGCTGTGCCTGGAGGATCACTGAGTAGGTAGGTGGACAACTCCACAGCATGAATACCGTGCTGTGTGTCCACTCACTCTCAGAGTTGTAGGTGGTCTCAGAGAACCAGGGGCCCTTCTCTCTAAGGATACTCCCCCCACCCATGTCCTCCATACATCTTATTCATTCCATCTCTTCCAGGTCACTACTCTATTAGTCACTCCTCTACATTCTTTCTTAGTTCCTTCTCCTCAGAAATCAGACCAGTAGTTCTCATGTTGCCTATGATATTTTCTCACTCCATCTTTTTAATATTCTCATTTGCCAAAAAGATTTTGTTGAGTTTTACATTCTGTAATTGGTATTATGGAAACAATAGGTATACTGAATAGTATTTCCAACTATACATGCCACATTCTGCTCCAATCTTGAATAAGAACTACAATTACAAAAGTACTCAAATGCTGACATCCTTAGAATATTACCTTGACCCTTAGCTTTCATTTCACTTTTCTGCATTCCTTTTCCATTCTGTCAGATTTTTGTGAGAAGCAGTCTATTTTTAATTCTGTTCCTTATTTCCCACATTTATTCCCCAATTGCCTGTAATCTGCCTTTGACTGATTCAACTTTGATGTAACTGCACTGACAAAGGTCATCAGCAAGTGAAGTGATAAATTGAGTGAAGTGATAAATAAGAAAATAACTTCATAGTTTTTACCTACTTGATCTTTTAGGTAAAATCTCACACTTCTAACTCCTTGGAATTCTAACTTCCCCCATTTCCAAAGACTACTCTCTCTTCCATCCTTTGACCATATTTTCTTCGACCATGTATGAATGCTTAGCCTAGTCCTCACAGGTCAGAACTTTCTAGGGTTTTTATTCTTCCTACATCGGTCCTCTAGGCACTGCAACTGTTTTAGCTATTGCCTGTATGCTGATGGCTCCTCCACATGAATAATTTGCCTAGGCCCCTCTGCTGACCTCAAATATTACACGTCTAAAATCAAATCAACGATCTCTTCCTAAAACCTGTTCTTACTTTCGTGTTGCTTTTAGACATCACACTCTGCCCACTCAAATAATGCTTTATTTTCTCTCCCACATTTTAACATCATCTCCTATCCCCGATCCAAAAAATCCAGTTATTTCCCAAATTATCAAGTCTTCCTCCTCAATACTTTCCCAATCTCTTTTCTTTCCCACTGCCAGATTTCAGGCCTCCATCCCTCTTGCTTCTTAAGTGCTCTCCCAACCCCCGGCCTCATTTAGTCCAATATATCCACCAAAATGAATTTTCTTAACCCAAGAAGACTAGCTCCAACAACAATTTAAAAAAAAAAGACTAGCTCCTGTCTATATTTCCAACTTCAACCCACCACCCTTATCCTCATTGTTTATACTCCGCTGATACCAAAGGCTTCATGGTTGCCTGGACTCATCGGGGTATCCGAAACCTCTAAAGCTATGCACATGCTGTAATCTCTACCTCAAGCCTTCCTCTCCACCTCCACCTCCACCCTCCCCCAACATTGCAAACTTCTATTTGTCCTTCCAAACACAGCTCAGCTATCAGATCCTCAAGGAGGCATTCTCTGATGCCCGGCTTAATAACCAATCATTTCCGTCTTTGTGCTACTTCTGTGCATTGTAAATGACTCTATTATCTCACCTAGTCCCCAACACTGCCGTTTGTTTACACGGCTGTCTACCCGCAGCGGTTCTCAACCTGTGGGTCACGACCATCGGAAAACACATATAGCATATCAGATATTTACATTACGATTCATATCAGTAGCAAAATTACAGTTATGAAGTAGCAACGAAAATAATTTTATGGTTGGGGGTCACCACAACATGAGGAACTGTATTAAAGGGTCGCGGCATTAGGAAGGTTGAGAACCACTGCGAGCTTCCTGAGACCTAGAACCTAGTCTTATGAGGATGATGCGGAATTCCTTGCTCCAAAGTCTCACAGGAAAAGCCAGTTGCCTTCCGTTCAGTGAGCTCATCAGTCAGGAGGAGACTAGATTAGTGCCTTTTCTTGAGTTATTTCCATCAGTAGATAACTATGGCTCTACCATGGACACTATGACCTATGGCCATTACATACAAGAGTTAAGGAAAGCTCTAGGTATGAACTCACAAAGTCTTTGTGAGGGGATGAGGAAGGAAATATATGTACTGATGATCTACTTTATGGCAGGCTTGTTCTGCACCCTTCTCTCATCTCATGATACTTTTATAACAATCCTGAGAGGCATGATACTCTTTCTGGTTGACTGACATATAAACTGAGGCTTGAAGTGGGTAAGTAATCTCCCTAAGTCCCTGCCTGTGTAGAGTAGAGCCATGATTCAAATAGAGATCTGCTTTCTCTGACGACTTCAATGTCCTGTATCCTTGCCGTGTTTCTAAAGAAACCAGAAGATGCATAACATAAGCGCATATAGTATGGCAGGAGACAAATGTAAAAGCTTATATTTTTATCATTCATTTGCTTGTATAATCTGTCTTTCAGAATGTAAGTGAACTCAGGCAATGCCTTTTGAATTGCTAAGCTTAGAATAATGCCAAGTCCGCAGAAGAACTAGCTGATGCCGGGCTGAGTGATCAGACTGCGGTGTTTAAGTAAGGTACAACCAGAAGGCTTCTGAAAAAAAACTCCCACCAAGATAGACCCAAGCTAAAAGCCAGCTCCATTCAGGCAGTTTTGAGTTTAGAAGCCAGAACTACAATGTTTTCTTTCCCCTACAGATCTGTGGCCAAGTTTCCCAGAAAAAAGAATAATACTGCTTTTCTTTCACACCTCTGGATGAAGCTCTACAATGCCAAAAAGAAGCTTTTGTTGTGCAGGTAGAGAGCAAAGGATGAGATAAATATACACCTCAAATGCTGTAACAGCAAGAAGTTACTGCTAAGAATTTCGCTACAGAAATCTTAAGGGCACAAATGGCTGCATGAAGGACTCGCACACTGCTACACTACCCCTCCGTTAACTACAATACACATTCGCAGAAATGAGGTGTGGATTTGTTGCGGCCTTTCTCGTTCATGGCTGCCTCTAAGCTTTGTGTCAGGCTTCAACTAGTCCCTCAGGAAGCCTGCAGCGCTGTGGAGAGGTCATTAACTAGAGTGTGCGAGAGCCTCAACCAGAAGGGATGGTCCTGTATTCAGGGAGGGCTTTATCTCATACAACAATCCATTTAGCTGGGGCCAAGGGAGACCCTGACAGAAAAGAAACTATCAGTGCCTTCTAGAAGAGGGAGGCTGAGGCAGCATGGCAGGGACAACAAACAGGGCGCCCTTTTCTTGTCCCCCAAGGTCAATTCTATTCAAGAACACGAGAGAAGCAATGCTGAGGCAGCAGGACAGCCTCAGAAACACAGTGCGCATTGGGATAACACAGGAGAGTAAGTCCTTTGTGAGTGAGTGAGTGAGTGTTTTCGTGTGTATGGGGTGAGGAGCAGGGTATTGAAGTAAAATGACACTTTCTCTCTAAGTCTACAGTTTCTTAAAAGTCCTGACTGAACAAATGGCTGTTATTTACCAATAGGGAACAAATGAAGAGATTTGCTCCATGATTGCATAAATACAAATTGTTCCAAGAGCACAATTTATACACAGTCTTGCTGGCTTATGAAATATTAAGCAACTAGAAAGGATAGGATAAGAAAGATGTAATTCAGTCAGCAAAGAAAGAAAGGCTTGCCATAGTATGCCAACCTCAGTGCAGGAGCCTGCGAAGGTATGTCATGTGGGGTTTCATCAAGGACTAGGATCCTAATGACATTTGAAAAGAATAAGAGAGAGACAATCGGCACTGCCTGGGGAGCTACAAGGCAGGTGTTCAGCTCCTCGGAGGCCTGCCCAGGACTAGCATGGCGGGGGCGGGCCCTATTCCAAATAGGAAATACCAACTGAGAATTCCATCATTAATCGTTTTCTGTGCCTGGAATTCCCTTCTCTCAGATTGTCTGAGGATTTGTGCTGTCTTTTAAACTACTCTACTCCTGCGTCCCGAAATTGGTGGAAATGAGGAACAGGAGAGGGACCAGTGACAGAAGGACCAAATCTAGAAATGTTGTGCTCAAATCTCAGAGATGAAAGCACCCGACGGGCGCAGGGCTATGTAAGACACGGGGAAAGAAGGCATGTGACCTCCGGAAATGACTTCTGAGCTCCAGGAAGAATTTCCACAGCCACACATAACACAGAAAACATACCTGCAAGCAAGAAGGTGATAAGGCAAGTTTCCTTTGGCAAATATAGCTTGAGACGAGATCCACTGAAGACATATTCCACCACAGCTTCGGAACGACCTGCCCGCTGGAGAAAGGGCAGGAACTGCTTTGCTTTTTGGGTATCCTAGTGGAGAAAGGAAAAAAGAGTCCTTAAACATGTAACGGGATTCAGGTTAATGTTCCTTTCGCTCTGGTATAGGACACAGTCTAGCAGACCATGGGAAGCTAGGCCAATAACCCTGTAAAACTAGACATTCCTAAAAACATGATAGACTAGATATCCATGTGACTTCCACAGAAGAGATAAAATTAACCAGAAATTTTCAGAACATTCTCATTGACTCTCTGCCTCCCTCTGTTCAGTTACTAAGTAATCAGTGGATATACAAGTGAGGAAGGTGCTTTAATGATAATCTCACTCCTTCTCTGGGACAGGAAAGAGCTCCTATTTCTTCTACATGAAATTGAGAGAAGATCAATACTAACCTTCTATGTAGTTTAATTTAACCTTTAATTTTCATTAAGAAACAAAGTGACCCTCAGGCTGTGTGATATAGCCACTAAGCCCTTTCCCAGGAAACCCAAAGCAGTTCATCTTCCACCTCCAATAGGTTATGTAGACCCAGGGGTCACTGTTTCTTATAGAAGAGAATAACGCAGCCTTATCTGGGCACCAGTACAGCAAGCCCTGCTCTTGGAGCTTTTCAGGGATGAGCCAGGACCTGGGCACACTGCTCTGTTCCCAGTCTGGGAAATCTGTAACAGTAAGATGTGCTCCTTGGGAACCAATCCCACAGAATAATTACAGTACAAATAATTATCTGTATATATAAAAGGCTAACATGCAAAGTGTCCCCTCGGGAGTTCAACCAGGAGACCGGGAGTTTGATTGCTCGCTATGATGTGTGCGATCAGGGGGCAGCATGGAATGAAGGAAGACCCCAACCAGCAGCCAGCAGCCAGCAGCCGGGGAAGGGAGGCCCCAGCCGGCAGCTGGAAGGCCCCGATTGGCCCTGATCGCCGGCCAGGCCTAGGGACCCTACCGGTGCACGAATTTCGTGCACCGAGCCTCTAGTAGAAACAATAAAACCATGAAACCACACAGCACTTTCTAAACTTTTCTCACACATCCACATGAAGTGAGTGCATGCATTCTACCCTCAAGAGTACCAAATCATGGGCATTAGGACCCCAGAGCTCTAAGCTACAGAGGAGGTAGAGCCTCCCAATCCTTTCAGTCTCTCAAGCTATTTCAATAGATGACAGAAAAAGCAAGGATCAAAATATCACATCACATGTGCTGGGGTAACAGTTCCTGGATGTCAGAATTTCTGTGGTTTGCAGCCCAGCCAGCAGAACTGCATACTCCCTTTGAGGGCAGCAAACTCGGCACACTTTCCTAACGCCTGCAACATAAGCAGGCTAAGCTCTTCCTTGCTAACTCTGCTCCTAGCAACAGAGCTATTGTATCTAAATTAATGCACATTAGATAATGAAAATTTAAGAGGCCATCAAATATTTGAGAGTGTTCACAGCAGCCAAAGGGGCTCTGCTCATTCGGAAGCAGTGAGGTAGGCTGGGGTGAAAACAATATTTATAGTAATGAGATTCATCCTTCTCTTCAAACAGATTCTTAGAGAAAAGGAGAGACAGTCATCCATTCTCCGTGTCTCTAATGGCACATAGGAAAAAGGTAATGGCACAAGGAGCTTTAGTGGGTTGGAAACTCCTCTCAATGAACATTTAAGCAACACATATTCCACTCTACATATACAGTGGGAAAAGGCCTTTCTGGCAGTTGGCTGAAGTCCAGAACAGTCAAGCAAGACAAATGTTCCATGGGTAAGAAAGCACTACCTCATTAAAACCCTTTTGCCATACTTGTCTGAATCTGGGACATTATTCATGAGCTGAGCCAGTAAGTCAACAACAATTATCAAACTGATTATTGCAAATAATAAGGCAACTTAATGTCTTTGAAGAGAAGGCCCTTTCCCTAAAGACTGCAATAATCTATTATTTTTCAGAAAGAGACTTTTGCTCATCACCATCTTTTGGATGTATTTATCAGAAAAAAAGATGTGCACACCTAATGTTAATACTAAAAAGGAAGTTGTACCAGACTGGTCCTGAGGTCAAAGAGAAGCAAAGGTACCTTACTCTTGGCCATGTAGTAATAACATGAAAAAGAAAAAATACATGCTCCTGACTCCTCCTAAGTCTCCACCTACAACAGTCCTATTCCAGAAACAACACATGGGAAGACAGCAAAGAGAATCTGGCACGCCATTGATTATGACAAAGATTAGAAGGGAAAGCCGACTATGTCAATTGAAGGCATAAAAGCAAATTTTAAAGACCTATCAGAATTGGCCATGTTTATTTCCAGCAGCAAAACTGTAAGACACATGGAGCTCCCCCATCCTCAACAGGCAAGTGTTCCGAAGTCTTGAAGAAGATGCTATGTCTACAGACCACCCATCTAGGGACAAGAAAGAAATTCCACCCAAGTTGATAGGCTTTTAGGAATAAAAAATTCTTACAAAGTCAACCAAATTGAATGTAATCACCAAAAGATGTCAGCTCTTTCAAATCTCAGTCACAGGCAGACAATAATGTCTCTTCAAGCACTTCCTTTGATTGGCATGTACCTTTTCAATATAAAAATTCTTGAAACCTTTAATATTTGTTTCAGTGGCACAAATGAAAAGGCCGGTAAGACCAACTGACAAATTTTGTCAGGTGATGTAGCCATAAATCATTCTCTGCTAATTTAGCTATGAAAATTACTCATATTAGGAGTTTGACTGTATTACTATAAAACTGACTAAATGTGGTCAAACGATTTGCCTTCCAAAGAGCCTGTGCAAGTAGAGCAATATGCTTCAGTCTCTTATACTCATTTCTAAGGTTGCAATAAAAGGTAAATAAGAGAACACGATTACAAGAAACAATATAACAGAGACCAATTTAGGCCCTACTGAGGAATCAAAGATACCACATGGATCTTACGGACGACGATGAAGTGATAAAGTTCAAATGATGTCATTAACATGACATTTTAAATTCTCCTCCAATAATCCTGAAGAAGGACCTATACTGAGACAGTTAGTGAAATTAAGGATTTCTTTATAACTTTAGAACTTCGAAATGTATTTTATTTTTTATACAGATAAAAAGATTTTATTATTTTTTATTTGTTTGAGGTTACATAATTTATTGAAGATCACAAAAAACTAATATGCAGCACTTGAATTCAAATGTATCCAATGCCATGCAGTGTATAATTTTTATACTTGGGAACTACTATCAGGGACAACTTTAAGAGTTGTTTATTTGGGGGGTGGAGAGTGAGGGGTTACATGTTTATTCATTTTATTTTATATTTGTTTGTTTTTTTCCTGACAGAGACTGGGTAGATACTTTAATTTGGGAACTTTACTTCAGATGGTCTTTTTTTCCCTTCTAAATAGAGTTTACATTCAATATTATTTTATATTAGTTTTGAGGTGTAGTACATAGTGGTCAGATAATTATATGATGTACTAGAGGCCCGGTGCACGAAAATTCGTGCACTGGGCGGGGGTTGTCCCTCAGCTCGGCCTGCCCCCTTGCACAGTCTGGGAGCCCTCAGGGGATGTCCTTCTGACAGTTTAGGCCTGCCTAAGTCACAGGCCTCCCTCTGGGGGAGGCGACCGGGCCGATCAGGGGAAGGCACCGCCCCAATCACCCCGCTGCTGCTGCCACTGCTGGCCGCTGTGGCTACCAGCCCTCAGCCCTTGCTTCATAGCACTGGCCCTGGCCCCTGCCCACTGGTGGGTGGGGGGCGATCTGGGGCTAGGCCGGCTGGGGGAAGGGCTGTGGGAGGTTGAGGCACAGCAGGTTGCACCCTGTCCAGCCTCGGCAGCTGCCTCTTCAGAAGGGGCAGCACTGGGACCGGGACCATGCAGCCCCCTCTCCCAGTGCCTCTGCGGAAGGGGCCATGACGCTGGACCAGCCCATGCTGCCGCTTCTACCAGGCCGCCGGCCCTCGGCCCTCGGCCCTCTCAGCCGCTGTGGCTTTGTCCAGAAGGACGTCCGGTCTATCCAGTCTAATTAGCATATTACCCTTTTATTAGTATAGATTTTTAAAAATAAAGTTAAAGGCCTCAGATTTTAAGAGGTAACACTGAGGGTTACAAGAGAATGCTGATTTCAGAGGAAGACTACTAAACACCCAACATTTCTGCTTCCATATCTAGTGGCAGGGACTCTCGGCCCCAGGTTTCCTATGAGGTGGTTTATTTACAGGTCTGACAATCTACCTGACATAGTTACCTGGTACTACACTGGCTCAGGCTTTGAGAATCTGAGTAAATTAGCCAGAGTTTAATGCTTTCTCTACCAATATTCCCCTCCAACAGTGTAGCTAATCAAGAATCAACTGTTTCTGAGCAGATAAGTCTGTTTGATTGCACTGCTAGTTTTCACATTACCTGTACTCCAAAACAAACCATATATAAGTGTGTTCCTGTACTCTTAGAAAGGCTAATTTAAGGATACATTAGCTACATTTAACCTGCTATTGTGGATGGCATCTCTTTAAGGAATGTTTCTGCCTCCTCAATGCACCTTGAAATTGAGAAAGTAATGATGCAACAAATGTGCCTGGGGTGACTTCATTTTAAAGGATGTTAATATCTATACCTCAAACTTCTAGGAGCAAGGTTCTGAATGACCCTGAAGACAGGCAGGATGGTCCTTAGAGAGAGAGAGAAAGGTTATAAAGACACTTTAATTATACACTCCTATGCTCCCCTCACTTCTGGCCTGTCAGCCCAAACCTCTTCCAAATGTGGGTGCGTGTCAAGGACTGAAAGAGATCCCCTTCAGTAGACAGATTGCAACTTATCTTAACGAAGCATCTTGCTGTGTAAGCAGATACATGTTTACAGTAACTCAGTGCTGTGGATTATCAAGTCTGGGAGCGGGGGAAAGTTTGGGGTGGGCGTCAGGGGAGAGCAGGGAAGCAGGTTCCTTATACGCAGGTACAGGACCGAGGTCCTGAGAACACTATGTAGACAACTAGGTCGTCTGCATCCTGGAAGAACAGAACTGACATAAATCAAAGTTCTGTGAATTCTGGAACCGGGTTTTAGGTTGTCAGTTTGTGCTCGATGGTAGCAAAGTGAGTTCTATGATTTTTCCACAGAAAATACCCATCACAGTGGGCATTAACACAGTTAACACTGGTAAGGGGAACAGCACAGCACACACAAGACAGCACAGGGAAATGGCAATCAAAATAAACCTATTAGTTAACAATTAACCACTCAGGATTATCACATTCTAGTCTCAAATGGGAACTGTTAATAATGAAGCTCACTAATTAGTTCTCATCATCACAATCACTCTTTGATGAACATCATAGGAAAAAGAACTAAAAACAAATACATGCAAGAGCTTATTACGGTTCCATGGGGACACTCCACCAGCACCTGAGAAACTGAACGGGAAAGAGCATCAAACTCGATGAAGCTTCCTGGAGGTACAGCCACGTCCTATGCTGGCCACTCCAGCATGCCAGGAAGGGTCTCCCCCGCCAGGGCAGACGGACTCCAGAGCACTATGCTGTTTGGGACCAACCAATCTTAATAATGAAGCAGCAAAATCTGTGTGTACCAGAGTACAGGTATACAGGAAACCCAGAGTGGAGATCAGAACTGAAGCCAAGGACACCGAAGCAAACACACTCTCATTGCAGGGTGCATGGTGGTAACTCATTGCCATAGTCATCTACTAGTGTCTGTGCAGGGCCCTCCTGACCAGGAGAGTTACTCCTGCAGCTATCTGGAAGACAAATCGTAAGTATGTCCCCTACCCGCAAGGCAGAAACGTCATCCATCACTCCACACTCTTCCTCCCTCCACAGCCCAGGCTCCTACAGCCCAAATGACATTTTAATTCACAGAATGAGCTTATGAATCTCTGTAAGGAACCAGCTAGACACCAAGATAATCTTTTGGTATAAATGGAGCCCTGGCGGGGGGGTCGGAGGGGCCAAACTTGGGAATCTTCTCCAGCTCCAACAATACCACAAAGCACTAAAAAATTTGAACCCAATCTTGTCTGGCTGGCTATCAATGTTTCATGGTGATGTGTGTGAGGAGACTGGGAGAGGACACAAAATTCAGTGAGGTGCAAGTTTAACAGGAGTGAGTGAACACAGGAGAGAACCCTAGAGAAAAACACTGACTGAAAAACAAATAAAATTATAAGAAAACAGAAAAGAAAGGTACGGAAGCTAGGCCATCAATAACCTTTTATCTATCCAGTGCTGTCTGCAGTTTGCAGTTCTCACATTGTGTCCTCAGTTGGCAGCTCGCTCATGCTCAGGGCGGAGTGGAGGAGAGCTATGCTCCAGGCTCCGGGCGCCGCTCCTGGGAGCACGGATCCAGAGGACAGTTGTAGGAGCACTGAGCTGGAAGACAGCCCTGAGCGTGGGAGGCTGGCGTTCTAACCTGAGGCGTCCTCGACACACAACACAACTTTCCATTTTCTTTCCTAACTCTACTCCTTTACGAATTATTAAGGGAGGATGGCCGTTTCCAAACTTGCAAGCTAAGGACAGACCGAAGGGCAGAAGGAGCTGGCACGGTCTGCTTCCCAAATGGGAAGGAAGCTGCAGAGCCTGTCAGTGTTAAGCGTAGCTTCATATCCCAAACGTGGAGGGAAAAAATTTCTCTGCAATCAGACTTGCAAAACCCTCAATCTTCCAACATTTGAAGAATATGCTTGCCCTCAGGAGTCCTGCAAAGAACAGGCATCTAAATATTTTCATTTGGTTGGTCTTGCTCACCATCTATTTCCGGTTCATGGGTACACTACTGAGAAAAGAAACCAGGACTTGGCAAATGTTAAGGGAAGAGACAACCCTGTGTTTATCGTCAAAACACGCAGAGCAGCACTCTGACAATCACGGCCGTCTCACTAAAAGAAAGTCAAATCATGTTACAGAAACAGATTCGGGACCCCTAGAATATGGCCTGAATTTACCCGCACTCACCCCAACCTGGAAATATCCTAAATCTCCCTCATCACAGAATGGACAAACTGTGGTACTCTCACACATTGAAATATTCCGCAATGAAAAGAATATAGGCAACAAGGACGAATCTCAAATGCATGACTCCATTTACATGACATTTTTTCAAATTGTAAGGAAAGAAAACAGATCAGTGGTTGATTCCAAAGGGGACAGAAGAATTCTGGGGGATGATACAACAGTTCTGTTATCTTTACTGTCGTGACAGTTCCATATGTCCATGCTCTCAAAATATCCATGTTTATCAAAACTCATAAAATTATATACTAAAAATTACATATTTTACTGTATATAAATTATGCCTACATTTTAAAAATAAATTAAAATTGTCCTGGATAAGTAGACTATGCAATATTTTAATTTTTAACTTAAGAAAACTTTTTTTAGTCACCTAATTTGTAAGCAGCTCAAAGAAAATAAGTTCAAAATTAAGCACTAAGTAATCATGTTTTAGATAAACTATTCAATGTATTATAGTATTTTAAAAATTCAAGCAGAAAATAGTCTAGGTGAGGAATCATGGGGTTACAAGAGCACAGAAAAAAATTTTATCATTTTCCTAAAAGCAGCATAAAAAAGTATCAATTCTTCAGTAATGGCTAAAGGAAAGCATGATCCTCAACTGGCTATATAGAGGGAATGCTCTGTTCAAAGGAAGGAAAAAGTATTACTGTGTACATATGCCTACTGACATTCCTTTTCTACCTGGAAATAAAATCATGTGATGTAGCTTAATGTGTATAAAATAATATCCAACTCTTAATCCAATGAAAATTCTACACAGGATCGAGATTATTCTTTTACTAGAGGCCTGGTGCACAAAATCTGTGAATGGGTAGGGTCCCTAGGCCTGGCCGGAGATCAGGGCCGACCTGTGGGGTGACTGACAGTGCGATCGGGGGGCCCTGCTGGCACCTGCCTTGGCTGGCCTGGTGCCACCCGCTGCCAGTTGCCTCCCTCTGTGGGGCAACTGGCGGGGTGATTGCCCCCCCACCCCCCCGCTGGCACCAGCCTTGGCCGGCCTGGCGTCACCTGCTTGCTGGCCCCGCCCCCCACCGCCACCACCGGTCGCTTCCCTCTGCAGGGCGACCAGCAGCAGGGCCGTTGGGAGGGGGTCCCTGCTGGCACCGGCCTTGACTGGCCTGGAGCCTGCAGGCTGGGGGCAGTTCCTGTGTTGAGCATCTGCTCCCTGGTGGTTAGTGTGTGTCATAGCGACTGGTCGTTCTGCCGTTCGGTCGATCTGCACATTAGGCTTTTATTATATAGGATTAAATGACTTTTAGTTTCCCAAATTTAACCAGCTGAAGTTATGCTGTGAGCACCATTCAATTTATTTTAGAAAAAAACTCATTGCATTTTAGTGGGAAAATCTGCATTTTTATCATCAACAGGAAACACAATGCCCAGGCTTATTCTATAAGACTTTTTTTGTACTCTAAGATTAGCTTAGAAAGCACAGGGATGGTATATGTGTGCCTAATATAAAAAGGGCAGAAGTATGTACCTAGTTACAAGGAAGTATCAACTATACAAACTCGCTTGCTTCCTATATTCAATCGTCTTTCTCTAAAATTTGTTTGAGGTGTGTCGTCCACCAACACGGTGCAAAGGTCCTTCCTGAAGTCTGCCTATCCACAGAACTATCTGAAGGTTATGGCTCATAATTCGTGAGATCCAGAAAGGTTTCCACAAATAAACGATACCTTCTTCCCACCCCCAACTTCAACCCAAGCATTCCTTTCCCCATTTCTCCATACTCTAACTTCCCAGAAGATTATCATTGTTATAAAATTGATAGTCAGTGTTTATAAATTATGACTTTAAATTACAGCCTTCCCTGCAGAGCTCCCGTCCTCCTGCTGACTTCTGCATGGTGGCCTGTGAGGCCTGCTCACAACAGATGTCCTGCACCTTCCTTTCACCGGGACCTTGGAAATTCCCTGCACATCCTATCTTGGATTACTTCCTAAGTCCACACCTCCCACTTAGTTTACTCCTTTTCCTTTAAGACAAAAAAAAACTATCCTATTTCATGGAGAAAATGCTGGCTGCTGCTCAGTGGATAGAGTGCCGGATTGTGGACTGAGGTTCGAAGGGTCCCAGGTTCGATTCCCAGTCAAGGGCACATACCCGGGTTGTGGGCTCCATCCCCAATATGGGACCTGCAGGAAGCAGCTGATCAATGATTCTCTCTCATCATTGATGTTTCTCTCTCTCTCTCTCTCTCTCTCTCTCTCTCTCTCTCTCTCCCCCCCTCTCCCTCTCCCTCTCCCTCTGAAATCAATAAAAATACATTTTAAAAAAGAAAAGAAAATGCTTTAACTCTTTGAGGTCAGGTAAGTAAATGTAAAATATAGACATTAGAGGTAGTGGTTCAAAAATACCAATTTATAAGTGAAAAAGGTACTTTCATGTTACATAAATCTCTAAAAAGGTGTAATGTATCCAAATTGTAGACATTATATTTATAGCAAATAAATCACTAAGTTGGTAAGAAAATAGTTAAAGGTGACATTTCTGTTTTAAACTGGTATGTCTAAACACAATCAATGATGATAGAAAGGGACCATTTTAACAACTATGTTGTTACTTTTCTAAGAATCAAATGATGAACCTTTACAGGAATACAGTGGGTGTTGCATAATGACGTTTTGGTCAACGATGGGCGGCATGTACAACAGTGGGAGCTGAAAAATTCCCATTGCCTAGTGACACTGTAGCTGTCTTAATGTTGCAAGGCATTACTCATGTGTTTGTGATGATGCTGGTGTAAACAAACCTACCGTACCCTCAGGTGTGTAAGAGTACAGCACTTACAATTATGTACAGTACATAATACTAGCTAATGATAATAAACGACCATGTTACTGGTTTACGTATTTACTATAGTACATTTTTATCATTATTTTAGAATGTACTCTGTCTACTTATTTGTTTAAAACAGTATGCTGTGTTATGCCAACAGTAGCCTCACATATCTTGTGCTTACTGTCTGTTGATTGCATCATTTTCTCTTGTGCTTGATTTAATCTTGTGTTGTCTAAGTTTAGTGTAGTCTAAGTGTACAGTGTTTATAACGTCTACAGGAATGTACAGGAATGCTCTAGGCTTCACATTCACTCAACACTCACTGACTCATCCAGAGCAACTTCCAACCTGCAAGCTCCATTCATGGTAAGTGCCCTATACAGGTGTACCATTTTTAATCCTTTATATTGTATTTTTACATTTTTATGCTTGTTTAGATACGGAAATACTTACCACTGTTACAATTGCCTACAATATTCAGTACAGTCACATGCTATACAGGCTTGTAGCTTAGGAGCAATAGGCTATCCCATGTAGCCTAGGCAGGTGTGTAATAGATTAGACCAGCGGTTCTCAACCTGTGGGTCGCGACCCCTTTGGCGGTCAAACGACCCTTTCACAGGGGTTGCCTAAGACCATCCTGCATATCAGATATTTACATTACGATTCATAACAGTAGCAACATTACAGTTATGAAGCAGCAACGAAAATAATTTTATGGTTGGGTCACAACATGAGGAACTGTATTTAAAGGGCCAGAAGGTTGAGAACCACTGGGCTAGACCATCTGGGTCTGGTAAGTGCACTCCATAATATTCAAACAACGAGAAAATCGCCTAATGACACATTTCTCAGAATGTATCCCCACCATTAAGCAGCGCAGGACTCTACAACAATAAACATTTCTGGAAAAAAGACACAAGACCGGTGGAAAAAATTGCTTATACAAGGTAGGCCACAGAAAGAACATGGAAGAAAGCACATCAAGAAGAGTCTACTGCTCTGGATATCAATTACAAGGCCATGATTTAAAAATAACTAAATGTCTGAAATACTATTTTTTTTTAAGTTTTAGGTCAAGTTTTATCACTTTCAAAGTCTCTATAGGCAAGAGGTAAGAATTTATTACAACAGCAGAAAATGGCTTGGGAGATAATTAAAATAATATGTTCAGAGTAAAGAATTTAAAAGATGATCTGATGAAGAACAGGTTTCATTTCATGGGTAAATCAAGAACTCAGGAACAAGGAAATTGATGTCATGCTAAGCTCTGCCCCACCTGAGACAAGAATACAACTTTAGAAAAGGATGAAGAAAAAAGAAATCTGCAAGCAACTTGTGACATAAAAAATCAAAATAAATATTAAATAGGTTAGATGACTAAAATAATTTCAACATCCCCTAAAAATACTGTGAACATTCATTTCTTGCCTGCAGTCATATCAATTTAGGTCCAATAAATCTTAAATAAAAGTTTTATTATGTCTAATTGGTCTTTTTAAAGCCCTACATTTTTAAAGAGTTAATAAAAATAGATAATTACAAAATTTGGAAGAGAAAGTTCTCGTTTTTAAGATAGGAAGAAAAATGGCAACTATTATAGTAGAAATTTATTATTAATTAAGACAGAGGTGGTCAGTGTTTTAAAGAACACCAAATGCATCAAACTAAAAACCTAATAATTGTACTCAACAGAGGTATAGAATGATGACATTAAAAAACTATATGCCATCCTTTAGCACATATTCCTTAATTACTGACTATGAATTAGCTAAAGAAATCAATGTTGTTTATGAAAGAAAAACACAGTCCAAACAACCAAAATAGCCAACAATAGGAAGCTGATTAAGTTACAGTACATTAATAAGACAGAATACTAGGCAGACATTAAAAGTATGGTTTAAGAATATTCATATGGAAAAATATAATTAAGAGAAAAAAGCAAATAAGCACCTACTATGTGTCAGACACTTTTCTGGCACTGATTGTATTTAGAATAAAATAGAAAGTTCCTGCACTAAATACAACTTGTATCACTTCAAAAAGGAGGGGGTTGGGGGAGAAAAATGAAGAAAAGAAAGAAAACCCTACATTTTGGTGAAAAGATGTATTTTTACTGAAACATTTCTACATTTCTGATGGTAGCAGTAGAGATGATTTTATTTTCTGGCTTATTTATGTTTGATGAATTCAAACACAAAACAGCTGGTGAAAAAAACACTGGTAGTCAAAAAAAGTTTGTTTTTCGCCCTGGTGGTATGGCTCATTGGTTAGAGCGTGAGCCCATGCACTGAAGGCAATTCCCAGTCAAGGGCACATAGCTAGGTTGCAGGTTTGATCCCTGCCCCGTAACCAATAAATGTGTTTTCTCTCTTACATCGATATTGCTCTCTTTCTTCCCTTCCCTCTCTCCCTTCCACTCTCTCCAAAAATCAATGGAAAAAATATCCTCAGGTGAGGATTAACAAAACAAACAAAGTTTTTGTTTTTAAAAGAAGAAAAAAGATTAACATTCAGTGCTGATTCAGCTTTGCACAGATAAACTTACAAATTATTCAATTGGATAACTGTCTCTCCAGTGTTTTAGAGCCAAATTCAACATTCTCTAGAGTAAATTAGTTCTTTATAATCGTTCTATATGTTTCGAAACAATAAACACTACGGACACTGTAATAGTCTGTGAACTGATTTGGAAAACATCTTAATTTGAAACTGGATATGAAATTTGCTCCATGATTTCTTCAAAAACAGCATCTAAGCACAGTGCTTTATGGCAGTGATGGCACCGAACTAAATGGCCCTTTTCCTATGGAATAAAAATTTGACTAGGTAATTATGATTCAGAGCTAAAAAGAGTGTCGACAATAGGTAGAAAACAAAAATCACACAATAATTTGCATGATGTATGAATAAGAAAAATGCCTTCCTAGTAAAGCAAGCAGCATGATGTAAAGAGTTAGAATTGTAGTATTTTGAGTATATTTGGAAATTCTGATTCTTCCTAAGGAAAAGCATAGACTTCCCCCTTCCCCCAGCTGGTGTGATTTTGTAACTATGGATGATGTAATTGCATGTGAATACCGTATTGGGGTTCTAGAAGTGAAACTATCAATGAAAAACCATATACTCCAGAATGCATGAATGATGGTAGAGAATTCAGACAAAAAGTTTTGGTCAAGGTAACAGAAGAAATTTGTTTTCCAACCAAGGCTCTCAGATCACTGTCATTTCTTTCTCCTTCAGGGCATATGCAATTGTGAATGCTCTAAAGCTTCTCACTCACTGAAAACTACAGACACCATTATCACAGACATGTATCCATTCACTATTGTTAGAAAACTCCTAAAACGGAAGGTATAGAGATGTAAGCCTTGCTGGGGATAAGCCAGTGGGAAGACATCTAGCTATCACTTTCCACCCCTTCATTCCAGAAACACTGCTCTAACTAAGGTCACCAGTAACCCATGTTGCTAAACCCACTGAACAGTTTTCAATCTTCATCTGTCTCGACCTTGAAGCAGCAGAGTCAACTTTTATGTTTGAAGCTCTCTTTCCTCTTAGTTTCTTTCTTATTATTTTTTCCATTGATTTCTGACTCAACATGAAAAATGCATTTAAAAAACAAGCCAGATAGCATATGTTAAATATTAAGTGAGAGATAAAGAGGCAATAAAAGAACTCAGCAGAGGGAGGGATATAATTTGAAATTTGAATAAAGTTTGAAATAAAAATACTTCATAGAGGACTTCTTATGTGCAAGGCAGAATGCTCAGCAATTTAATACTAATCACCAACACCCTGTGAACCACTGCTCTCTGTTGAGTTCTTATGTCAACTGTAATAAATACTTTGCATGTATTAACTCAATCATTCTACAAATCTAATGAGGTAAGGGCCATTATTATTAATTTTACAGATGGGAAGATTGTGGCACAGAGGTTAAATAACTTCATCAAGGAGACAAAGTAATAAGTAATGTAGCAAACACTTGAACCTGGGTGATCTAATATTGGAGCCCATGCTACTCTGACTCCATACTGCTACTGTATTCTAGAACAGTGATTTTCAACTGGTGGACCACAAGAATTTTTAAAACATGCCATACCAGATTATTTGGTCAGGGGCACTGACCTCTTTTCCCTTAGACTGTCAAATAAAAAAATGACAACAGCCAACACAATAACTGGTATGAATGAATCAAAATTACACTTATTTTTATTGTCAGATTGGCAAAACAATATAATATTTCTTGGTGTGCTGCAGAATTTTAGTAATTAGTTTATGTATGTCATGAACGAAAAAGGTTGAAAATAGCTGTTTTAGAAAGTATGCCTGTCCACTTCCAGTTACTACCAGCACAGTTAACCCTAAAGGGCCATATTTTTCCTAATAGTATCACACTGTTTAAGATCATCATCTGGCAGATCAAATCTAAACTAGGCAATGAAGAGATACAAAAAAGATGCCCCTTTCTTTGTTTAGAAACTAGTGAGGTGAACCACTGTACACATGTCAACTTGAGAACAGTTACCAATCAATACATAAACAAGTGCAAAATTATGGTAATGACCGATTATGTAAAATTGCTTAAGAAAGGCATGATCAGAAGACACTGAGGTCATGTTATATTTATCTTTCTCCAACTGACTTATTTCGCTTAGTATAATGCTCTCCAGGTCCATCCATGCTGTTGCAAATGGTAGGACTTCCTTCCTTTTTACAGCAGCATAGTATTCCATTGTGTAGATGTACCACAGTATTTTAATCCACTCATCTGCTGATGGGCACTTAGGCTGTTTCCAAATCTTAGCTATGGTGAATTGTGCTGCTATAAACATAGGGATGCATATATCCTTTCTGATTGGTGTTTCTGGTGTCTTGGGATATCTTCCTAGAAGTGGGATCACTGGGTCAAAAGGGAGTTCCATTTTTAGTTTTTTGAGGAAACTCCATACTGTTCTCCACAGTGGCTGCACCAGTCTGCATTCCCACCAGCACTGCATGAGGGTTCCTTTTTCTCTGCATCCTCGCCAGTACTTGTCATTTATTGATTTGTTGATGACAGGCATTCTGACAGGTGTGAGATGGTACCTCATTGTCATTTTGATTTGCATCTCTTGGATGATTAGTGACTTTGAGCATGTTTTCATATGTCTCTTGGAGAAAGATAAATATCATATGATCTCACTCATTTATGGAATATAATGAACAACATAAACTGATGAATAAAAACTGATCCAGAGACAGAGAAACATCGATCAGACTGTCAAACCTCAGAAGGAAGATAGGGGAGGGTGGGGGTAAGGGAGAAAGATCAACCAAAGGACTTGTATGCATGCATATAAGCCTAACCAATGGACACAGACACCAGAGGAGTGAGGGCATGAGTGGGGGAGGGGAGGTAATGGGGGTATAAGGACACATATGTAATACCTTAATAAATAAAATAAAATAAAATAAAATAAAATAAAAAATAAAATAAAATATAAAATAAATAAAATAAAACAAATAAAATAAAATAAAAAGAAACGAGCCCTAGCTGGTTTGGCTGGTTTGGATAGAACATTGGCCCATGGAAGGAAGAGTCCCAGGTTCGATTTCAGTCAAGGGCACATGCCTGGGTTGTGGGCTCAATCCCCAGTAGGGGGCGTGCAGGAAGCAGCTGATCAGTGATCTCTTTCATCACTGATATTTTTATCTCTCTCTCCCTGTCCCTTCCTCCCTGAAATCAATAAAAATATGTAAAAAAAAAAAAAAAAAAAAAAAGAAGAAGAAGACAATGAGGATAAGGGGAAATTGCCTAGAAGAAGAGTAATGCCCTGGACGAGGAGGAGGAGGAGGAGGAGGAGGAGGAGGAGGAGGAGGGGGTCAATGAGGATAAGGGGAAATTGCCTAGAAGAAGAGTAATGCCCTGGACGAGGAGGAGGAGAAACTGCCTAGAAGAAGAGTAATGCCGAGGAGGAGGAGGAGGAGGAGGAGGAGGAAGGTATGGTCAGGAGCCAAGAGGCATTGGCCATCCAAGAAGAAATACTGCTCAAAAAAAGCTAATTACAACGTAGTCATTGGAACTGAGAACTTGAACTGTTGGAATTAAACTGAGTAAGATATAGAAAAATAGTCTCCACAATGGATGAAGCATCTGGCATGTTGCAATAATGGACTATCAACAGAACATAGGTTTTCCTCCAGAGTTAAACATTGATAATAATTTACATTCTCACACTCCTTCCAACTCTGATATTATGTTAGGAATTTTATCATTTCTTCCTGAGAACACCATTTCCTGAGAAACAGAGGCACTAGATAATTCCATGTTTACCCAGAGCTCCAATTCAAGGATATTTAGCTGGATATCAACACTGCTAGGAGTGTCCTTTTTTTTTTTTTAAACTAAAGAAAGCCCTAAAATACAAGTAAGCAGAATGTCTATGTTAGTAAAATGACTTACTTTGAGATGTTTATATAAGCAATAGCCACAGGACAAAATGAGTTCAATCTGGGACTAAGTAGTGTTATGATGGTGAAGTGGAGAGCAAAGCTGAGCTGGGCACAAATATTTCAAGTTTCATCACATCACTCAGTAGCCACAGAAGAGGTTAGACAACCCCATCAAATACCTGAACCTGGGAATAAGGAATTTTACCAACTGCCTTCAAAATACTCTAACATTCATTTAGCCACACCTGTACTGGGTTCATTTAACTAATTTGGATCTTTGAAACAAAATCACAGAATTATATCCACAGGCATCCAGAGAATGGGAAAGAGAGCTGAAGAGTATGGACCAGTGAAAGAAGAATCCATGCTGATAGAGGCAAGTCTCTTTGAAAAGAGATGCCCACTCTCACCCTCACCCTCACCCTCACCTGCCACTTTGAAAAAACTGATCGTGGACTCCCTCAATTTCCTTTTTATTGAACAAAGATAAAAGGTAAAAAATCATTATATCTTAGGACACTTAATTTGTATGTACTCCGTGTGTGAAGTCATAGTTACACAAGGAATCAAGAAGAGGAATAGCTTGGCCAGTGTAGCTCAGTGGTTGAGCACTGACCCATTAACCAGGAGGTCTCGGTTTGCATCCCAGTCAGGGCACATGCCCGGGTTTTGGGCTCAATCCCCAGTAGGGGGTGTGCAGGAGGCAGCCAATCAATGATTCTCTCATCATTGATGTTTCTCCCCCTCTCCCTCTTCCGTCTTCTCTCTGAAATCAGTAAAAACATATTTTAAAAAAGGAAAAAGTAAACTAGAAAAATTTGTGGCAGAAAATGTCCTTGAAAACTAAATTCACTGCAGTGACATATCAAGTCTACTGATTATTTTGGGAAGATGTTTTATTGTAAGAAGCAACAATTCTGTATCCTTTATTTTTTTTAAATTCTGTATCCTTTAAATAAAGAATCGCTGTCTCTAACAGAGCTCCACCTCAGGCAGTCTCAGGATCCAGCATGTCTTCCGAGGTGTGAACTGCGGAGCTGGCACCCTTACCAAGCGTCAGACACTGTGCCTGTCTTCAGTGTTCACTACCTCTCCCTCACGCCGCTATGGTGCCTGAGTTTTTCAAAACAAGCCTGTCAGTGAGCAAAAGGTCGACCAAGTAAGGCACAGGCATGGAGCCAGGCATTCTGCAGGCAAGAGAGACAGACTCACTTTACAACTGTTTATTTTTTAAAGGTCTTTCACAACCACATGACCCTTCATTTCCAGGTTCAGAGGAAACAATAAAAACAAGATTTTAAAAACACATAATTACATGATCTCTTCTTGTCCACTGTTATAAATGCTTTTGTATTTCCCTAGTTTCTGCAATTGCTTCCCCTCTTAAAGGCTACTTTTCAAAGAGTAAAACCATGATTTTTACTAGTATACGAATACGCACCAGTGGGGTCGCTCAGCCTGGCCTGCGGAGATCAGCCGGAAACTGGCTCTCCGGCATCCCCTGAGGGGTCCCGGATTGAGAGAGGGCGGTCCTCAGGTGATGCACCCCAGACTTGGGCTCTCTCCTCTCTGGGTCTGGGGTGCAGGTGAAGCAGATTCGGGGCCGACAGTGCCCCAGCAGCAATCTAACCCACAGCCGATTCTGAGAGGAATCGGGCTCTCCTCTACTGGTTGGAGCGTCTGCCCCCTGGTGGTCATTGTGCATCATAGCTACCAGGTGAACAGTTAGTTGGATGGTCGCTTAGGCTTTTATATACAGTGGGCCTTGACTTACGAGTGTCCTGACTAACGAGTTTTTCGAGATACGAGCCGTCTCTCGGCCGATTTTTTGCTTTGAGTTGCAAGCTAAGATTCGGGTTATGAGCCAGCTTCAGATACCCCACCGCTAGTTGGCGCAGCGAAAATTACAGTGAACGCCACAACATCAGCCCAGCATCACGTGTCTCACTCGTTCACTTTTTGATTTGACATACGAGTAATTTGAGTTACGAGCTCCGTCATGGAACGAATTAAACTCGTAAGTCAAGGCCCCACTGTATATATCACAAACACATGCCAAAAATTTTATTTTAACCACTAATTAATGTGGGAACCAGAAAGATATTACAACTGATTCAAAGGAGAATCTGAAGAACAGACATATACATATAGGCAATAAGGAATGCTGAAGTGAGTCTGCTAAAGATGCAATACTGTACAGTAAAACCATAGAATGAAAATGTACCATCGGAAACCATTTCTTTTACAGGGCAGCAATCTATGTGGGGTCACATTTGTACAAACAGGAATCACTGCACCAACCATCAGGCCTATACAAATTAAATTCTCTCTCCAGAGAAGGGTAATCACCTGGTTAAAAACTAAGCAGCAGACCCCCATAAAATCAGTTAACCCCAAAGCGTTTGCTAGGCAGTACCCAGCATTCCAATGAAAGGGTACCCAATAACCTTACCCGTTCCAAAGTCTTTCACAATATCTCCTGATACCCAACTAATAAATAAGAGAGGTGAGAGACTATATCCTAAGTTTAGTGCTTTACAGTGCAAAACTTTAAAAAGAAACAGAACTCGGTTGAAAAGTGGATTAAAAGGGGGTGCCTGGACACTACCATTATAACTGTGGTAAATGCTGAAATACAATCTTTACAAAATTTCAGCATTTATTTCCCATACTCATTCAGAAACATGTTCATCGTAATAGAGAACACATCTCTCTTATTCCCAGGGAAAGCCTAAGTGTTTTTAGGTTTCTCTCTAGAAGGAAAGAGGGATACCTTTGCATTTAGTTCTGGGGAGTTTCGATAGGAGAGCCTAACAAACAAGAACTGGCCACACAGGACTCCTAAGTCTGGACAAACTATGAACAAAAGACAATAAAGCAATGCACCCTACGGAGAACCACACTCCGTGACACAATCTGGGTCTCCTTAACATTCACCTGTTTTTCAGAGGGAGAGGGGGAAAGGGACATGGGAGGAAAAGGGCTCGGGGAGGGGAGGGGTGGTGGGAAGATGAGGCGGGGGGTTGGGGGGGAAGGGAGAGGCTGAAAGAGAGGAAAAGGAGACATAAATAAAAGGAGGCTGGGAGACACGCTCACAGCAGCTGCCACTTGGGCGCCACATGGCCTTGCACCAGAGGGCTGCAGTGCACGTTTCTGCGCTATGAGAATACAAGTCAGCGAGCTGCACAAGCACACTGCAGTCCAGGAACCTTTGGCTGGGGGTAGAGGAAGAACAAAACAGAGAAAGAAATACCTCCCCCTAAAGTGCCAAAAACTTGAGCTGCTGACTGAGGAAACCACCCAGGGAACCCACCACTAGCACTAACCCTGGCCCCCTGGCAAGGGGCCATCATATTCATGGAGCACATGATGCCTGCTCTAGAGAGCAAGGCCAGCAGACAGGGAGTGGGCTCTCACAGGGTTTCTGTGGGATTTCTCCAGGGCAGCAAACGCAAAGCCCAGTCATGGGTCCAGAGGCTATGGTGTGAATGGAGCTCTAGAGCTATGCAACCCTTCCAGGTCACAGAAAGCCACCAGGCAGAACCACAGGGGTTGACCTGGTGTGTTTGGCACAAAGGGGACATTTAAATGAGATTTTAGGCTAAGGGAGAGCAAGAGACTGAAGTACCATTAAATCAAACAAAACAACAATAAATAAATAAACAAGGATAATTTATGATATCCAGTTACTAAGGATTACAAAGAACTAGCTAAAAGGCTCTTTAGGATGAGCCTATATAATAAAAGGCTAATATGCAAATGAAATGACCAGTCGCTATGATGCACACTGACCACCAGGGGGCAGACGCTCAATGCAGGAGCTGCCTCCTGGTGGTCAGTGCGCTCCCACAGTGGGAGCACCGCTCAGCCAGAAGCCTTGAGCCCGGCTCACAGCTGGCAAACGCAGTGGTGGTGGAGGGAGCCTCTCCCACCTCTGTGGCAGCGCTAAAAATGTCCAACTGATGGCTTAGGCCCACTGCCAAGCCACCAGTCGGACATCCCCCAAGGGCTCCCGAACTGCAAGAGGGTGCAGGCCAGGCTGAGGGACCCCCCTCCCCACCGAGTGCAAGAATTTCATACTGGGCCTCTAGTATGAAAATAAGAAGACAACAGAACCTAGAGACAGAACCTAGCGAGAGAACATGGCAAAAGATCCTGGACAGAACCTGGCTACAGAACTTGGCTGGAGAACCTGGATAGAACCTGCCTGGAGAACCTGGCTACAGAACCTGGTGACTGAACCTGGCTGGAGAATCTGGAGAACCTGGCTGGAGAATCTAGCGAGAGAACATGGCTACAGAACCTGGCTGGAGATCCTAGACAGAACTTGGCTGAAGATCCTGCTTAGAGATCCTGGCTAGGCTGCTGATCAACTGAACGCTGCCTTCGTGTCATTCCTTCTTCACCGACTCCATCCACACCTTTGGGGATCCCTGGACCTGCTCGGGCTGGACCCCAGCATTTCTCCTCCTCCTGAAGTAAAGCCTGTAAAGCCTGTAATACCTAAGGCCCCCGATCTTCCACCTCTGGTGTGGGAAGGCTCATCAACTAGAGAAAATGGGGCTAACAGTCCGTTTACAAAAGGACTCAATGCTTTGTCTGAAAATTATCATATGATGCTTTGTGACTGGCAGATTTTAGCTAAAACGACTTTAGATGCCAGTCAATGCTATGGAGAGCAGAATATGATAAGACCTGTAAACAACAGGCTGTGGGTGTTCACTGGGACCCCACCTGGGAGCCCTCTGGGCTGCATTCTTGCTGTAAGTCCCAGGCAATGTAAAACATCTGAAAGATCCATGAAAAGAACTCTGATCTATTAAGTCTTGTCAATGTGTTATGCATGCTTGCAAATATCATATATGACTGTCTGTTGATTATTGTTTTATCTATCTCTGTTGTTTGGTTTAATTTGTTGATTGTTAGTCTATTAAGCATGCCTCTGATTTATCTTCGTAGACGAGAAACAGTAGGTGGCCAGGCCATTACTGAATTTCCCCAGAGCAAACAGGATTTGGGGGTGGGGAGAGAGAATATGAGCCGTACACATGGCCGATAACACAGGTCCTAGGAAAATTCCCCAAAGGGAGATAACTAAAAAAAAGCCCCAGCCCATTAATTACTAGGTCTCTTGGTGATCCTGTAATATGAACACCCGCTCTTGGGAGTGTTCTTAAAAGTCTCATTTTCACCATGTTTTTGTTTCCCAGTCTGTCATTTGAAATTCGGATAGATGAGTCATTTCTCACAATATGGGGACATGTCCAGGACTTCTATACCCATGAAGAGAAAAATGCTAGTTTAAGGGGGAGATGCACCCCACCCGATTTTGGATGGCCTCTTGGCCTAAGCCCCATCTCTTCACAGATGCTACAGAACAGGCCCGAGACTGTTTTTTCTTTGAAAGATGGCAAAACTGACACAAGGAAAATATACAGGCTGGATTTGGGCAACAAAGTTAATGTTTCCATGATAATGGGCAGTTCTTGAATAATAATGGACTGCATTCCAAGGTTGACTCCCGGGGGCACTCCTTTTTATAAAGAAAAATAATATAAAATAATACTTTAACATTAAAAAAAAAAAAGAAAATAAGAAGACAACCTAGCCAGGTGGGCCAGAAGACACATAAAGGGGACTGCAACTGAACACAGACCTAACTTATAAAGCCACTGGGTGACTGTGCTGCTGCTTTTACACTTCCTTTGGACTTACTGGGCAAACCACTTTTTACCTCTCTGTAGCCAAAAATAATATTTTTAAACTCTTCCACTGAGGCCCAACTCCGTTAGTACTTACAGAACAATAACTTCTGTACAGGTCCCCAAGCCTCTTGTAGAAAGGACTGCTTCAAATACCCTGAGAAAAGAGGATGGTGCTATTCTAGCTCAAGAAGGTACTGAAAAACCAGGAACAGAAGGAAGAGATCAGGAGAAGATGCTAGAGAAAATCCTACCTATTTATTTACTTATTTATTTTAAAGGAACACTTCCACCCTTTCTATTTGCAAATTTGAATCCCACTGATCAATTCTGTAAGTCTCCATTTCATGATGTGATGGAGTAAATGGTACCCATAAATCTGAGCCCTCACTCCCAGCGCTATCTAGGTTATGGTTTAAGCACATTCTTAATAATACTATGTATCTCCAATAAAATCAGTCATGGATAGAGGTTAGAAAAAAGTTAGGT
This sequence comes from Myotis lucifugus, assembly GCF_000147115.1. NCBI lineage: Eukaryota > Metazoa > Chordata > Mammalia > Chiroptera > Vespertilionidae > Myotis > Myotis lucifugus. The sequence continues at coordinate 371,714 of NW_005871121.1, forward strand.
AACATGAGCAAAGAAAGCAATACAAAACAAAACAAAGACACTGGAACTTAGTGAAGGCAAGGAAGAAGAGCAGAAGAGACAACAGTGAAATGAGCAGACAAGTTGTCAGGAGAAGTACGGTCCCATTCTAGTAATCTGGCCCATTCTGGGACTGAGAAATATGACTGGAGAGGACAGGATGCTGGTTTGGCTCTAACTTCTTGTAGTGCCGTGAACAAACAAACAAACATCCTAACTCCTCGTGCACCAGCGAGAAGAACAGACACAGCAGGGAATAGAGGAACGTGAAATAGACACCATGACTCACCCAGCAGTGCTCACACACAACGGAAGAGAAGTGCAGGGCCGCACAGGAGGAAATCGGGTGTGCTGGCTGCAACCTGAGGAGTGGGAGCTCTTACCTCAGAACTGTAATTGATTTGTCTGATTTACCAGAACAACAGTAAGCCACGCACCAACCCATTTTATTGTCTGTTTTACACTCTCTATCTGCAGGAAATTGTATTTATTACAGAGCAGGCTACAGCAAAAACAATAATAAATCCAAGATAAGCAACAGCCTTATATTCCACCGACATGCACATTTTTGTATGCTGGTGAAGGAGTGGAGACAGGATCAGGGAAAAACAGAACCCACTAATAATGAACCTGTGGGTGTCTGACATGAACCAGTCACCACAGAACCATCCTCCAAACCTTATCGGATGCCCTGCCAAGTGGGTCAAATTCTTAGTTGGTTTCACATTTCCAGGAATAACATGGCCTGAAGGAAGGCCTGAAGGAAACCGGACAGACAATTAAGAAAGGAAGCAATGACCAGGACTTGTAACACCTCACTTCCTTCACCTTGAAAAAAAATAGTAACTTCTTTAGGATTCAAATGACTAGGTTGGCAGTATGTTTTCCCTTAGTGGTTACCCTGAAAACACGTGCCGAAGATGCAGAAGAGCCAAGTTTAAAAAAGCCCTAGCCAAAAGGTAGGGTTCATTTAGTTGGCATTACACAGACGCTACATATCTTACGGAAAAACACCCATTTACATTAGTGTCAAAAACCGTCTGTACTAACAGACAAACAGAAAACAAAACCACACGCTGGGAGCCATCGTAACGTTTTTGAAAAGTCACAAAACTGTATGGAGCTCTCAGTATGGAAAGGGACAAAACAGGCACAACTGGGACAGCAGAACCCAAAGTCAGAAGGCACACTCAGCAGCCAAGCGGCCCGTCCAGCCCCGGGAAAGCTGATGAATGACATGACGAGCCGGCTTGCTTCCTCGCGCAGAGGCCAGGTCTCACTTGCCAAAACAGGCAGTCATCCTCTCACTCCTGTGCTTGGATGGCTGCCATAGGAAGCCAGCCAGGGAGGTCTTGCACTTGCTAAGTTCTTACGAGGCATTTTAATGCACTCTGACCCTTATCCAGTAAAATCATTTTTAAAAATGCAAGAGAAGAGAGGCTCTGGTCTGGCCAGGTAGCTTAGTTGACTGGCGCATAGAGGCGTTCAAACCCGTCTGGGCCAATGCAAGAGTCAACCAATGAATGCATGAATAAGTGGAACAATAGGTCAATCTCTCTCTCAACCTCTCAATCAATACATACATTTTAAAATAGGCAAGAGAACAGATATGGACAATAAGGTAGAAACTAAACTCTAAAAGCTGGAAGCCACTAAAATTAGAACAACAGTACTGGTTGTCTCACAAACGTGATCTCTTCTATACAGCACATTTTCTGAGGGTGTTTAGGAGATAAAATGTAAGGAGCTTATATACAGGGTGGGGCAAAAGTAGGTTTACAGTTGTATCCATGCACTGGAAACAGAGTTAATTCTTGTATTATTATTTACTTACCAATTTTTATATGTGAAAGTGGACACCTACTTTGCCCCACACTGTATGTCTCCACTTGTCCCCACGGATGTGCATTGGGGTGGGGAGAGGTAGTATACAAATACCAGTTCATAGTCAATTATTTTGGCGGCAAATTGCATGTATACTGTCAGTTTAACAAAAACTTCCATTTACCATAACCTGTAACTAAGATGGGGGTCATGAAGGGGAAAGAATAACACAGTTAAAAGTTACAAAAAGATTGAGAAACTTCTATGAAGCCCTTATATGTGTGTACTCCAAGGCCTTTACTCTAGGTGTTTCTTCATCTAGCTGTAAACTATTTGGCTGCCTGACCCCCATATGCCTACCTGCCCCTCAGACAGTAGCATCTAGCATACCCAGCATGCTTCAGGAAGCTGAAACCCATGCATTTCACTTCACCGGCACCAGGGCACCAAACACACATACACTCAACATGGCGCTGTGACGGAAAGAAGGGAAGGCTGGAACGGGAAGAGAAAGCTCCTCTGTTTTAGAGGGCACCAAAAACAAAGAAAAAGAAAAGGAAAGGAAACCTTCAATCTGAGCTGAACAGTGGTAAGATAGACAAGGTCATTCTGACATGTATTTAAATAAAATAGCTTTTCACTTTCACTTTCCCACTTGCTCAAGTTTTTCTCTTTTATGTGGTAACTGAGAGATATTTAATTGGAATTTATTTTAAAATAACATAAAAGCAAACTAAACCTTTAATATCCAGACAGAAAGGAGAATAAAGACATACATGAAACTGAGCTACAGATGGGGGAGGAGGGTCAACAAACAAATAAAACCCAAGGAAGAATATGAAGACAAGTTTCCTAAGATCCTGAAAACAGGTGCAAAAGATGCAGAAGAGCCAAGTTTGCTACCAAAAACAGACAGACAGACAGACAAACAAACATAAGAAAACACCAAAACACACTAAAGCAGGAGGCAGCATAGATTCACAACGAACTCCACAGGCCCAAAGAGAGCACCTCCCGCCCCCTAGGTTTCAATCAGCCTCTAGAAGACCTAGAGTGTGAGCCTGCATATACTTTTGACCGGGCATATTTGGCCCTAATGTAGATCACCATTGTGCTTCCCCAAATAGGTATTTATAACTCCCCCCATTCCCTGTAGTTGAACAAGCAAAAAATTATCCTTTGATTACCCCAACATCTTCACCAAAAGGATGATATTAAGGAAAATATTGAGAATGATATTAAGGAAAATATTGTTAAGAATGCCATAGCAGGTACATATAGAATATATGTAAACGATAACTCAGCAAGGTAAGCCACGGAGAAAACAGGGCTGATAGCATCACACTGTTAACAATGAACAGATACAACTTAGTCACCTGTGGCTCTAAGACCATTAGCAACAGGTTTGTGGGACTCTCTACTATGAGGAGTGCACATCAATGTACCTCACTCATTAAAGAGAGACACAACTTGTTGACAGAAGTCCAATTACTGTAGGCAACAGTGTTTAGTCTGTAATCTGCAGTGACTGGCTACAGAGAAAGAAAAGCTCAACAGAATTGCAGTGCCTAATAGGAACAGGGTACCACTCCATCTAGGTAAGGGTGACATGGCCAGACAGACACATTCATGATATGCCATCACAAGGAACAAAAGGCAAAGCCTCAGCTAGACTTGGTCAGAGAACAGAACCGGAAGATAATATACTCTAATTCATCACTGCTGTGGGCTAGGCTGAGCTCTAGCAGCTTTTGTTTATAGTTGTTTTTACTTCTTGGTGCCCAAGGCAAGCTTCCTGAGTGTCCAAGCTAAGATTTACTAGTCCTCCTTCTGTTTCCACCCTTGGGCGATGTGGTCCTCCCCACACATGACCTGAATCCCTTTAAGCATCAGTGACTACGGAAGCTGAAATGGATGGTGTGTCCTTGGAACTGAGGGTGAATTGATGAACCAACAGGCCTTCCCTAGGCAGCTGGTCAAAATCAACACCTCAACTGCTCTCTATCCCCCGTGGTTGGTTTCATTTCTCTTTAGAGGAGTTGCCACTCCCTGACTTTGCTATTGTCTACCTTTCCAATGTGCATGTAGGGACTTGATCAGTTTTGTTGACTGTTATATTCTCAGTGCCTAGACCAGTGCTAGGCACAGCAGGCACTGAAATACCTGCTAAATAAATGAATAAACCCTCCCAATTAACAAAGGTATTTATTTAGCCAAGAGATCCTAATCGTGCAAGGGTAGGGTCCTGATCACCAACCACTCATTTGGACACAGCCTTAAAAGTATCTCGTGTTCTATTCCTCTACAGCATCTACATCCACTAGCTCAAAGGATGCTCACACATTTCTCCCTCTTAGAGGCAACCTTAGAAAAAAGAAGTCATGAGAAAATGTCAATACCTAAACTTGTCCTAAAACCTATATTGACCTTTTCCCACTAAGATTTCCTAGTCATAGTGAGAATTAAACAGGGATTTTAAAAAGAGGTAATTTTATTTTAATATAACTAGAAAGAAATACCTTCTAAGTCATATTAAAAAATGAAAAAGCAACACAGTAATAGCTCAGGTGACAAGATAGGAGGTTAAATTTAAGCCCCAGTTAGAATTCTGCTTTTCCCTGAATCCTATCTAATAAAAGAGTAATATGCAAATTAACCATCACCCCTCACTCCGTCACTCCGTAACAAAGATGGTGGTGGCCATGGAGCTGGAGTGAGCAGGTGGCTTGAGCTGCCCCGGCGATGGGGGAAGCCAAGCTTCCCACCTGCCCTGCTGGCCCTGAGCTCCGCTCAAGGCTACAAAGTTTCAAATATAGAAGATAAATAAATCCCAGATACCTGCTTCCAGCCCGCGGCGTAGCCAGCCTGAAAACGGCCATCAGCCCCTCATCCAGGCTGGCCACACTCCCATGGGGTGAGGGTCCCCACTGGGGGGCTTGACCAGACTGCAAACAGCCATCAGCCCCTCACCCAGGCTAGCCAGGCACCCCAGCGGGACCCCCACCCTGATCCGGGACACCCTTCAGGTCAAACCAGCCAGCCCCCACCCGTGCACCAGGCCTCTATCCTATATAATAAAAGCCAGGACACCCTTCAGGGCAAACCAGCCAGCCCCCACCCGTGCACCAGGCCTCTATCCTATATAATAAAAGGGTAATATGCAAATTGACCCTAACAGCAGAACGACTGGGAATGACTGGTCACTATGACACACACTGCCCACCAGGGGGCAGATGCTCAATGCAGGAGCTGCCCCCTGGTGGTCAGTACGCTCCCACAGGGGGAGCTCTGCTCAGCCACAAGCCAGGCTGACGGCTGCCAGCACAGCGGTGGTGGCGGGAGCCTCTCCCGCCTCTTCAGCAGCATTAAGACTGCAGTTTAGGCCTGCTCCCCGCTGGCAAGTGGACATCCCCCAGGGCTCCTGGGCTGCCAGAGGGATGTCTGACTGCCAGCTTAGGCCCATTCCCCCAGGGAGTGGGCCTAAGTCAGCAGCTGGACATCCCCCGAGGGGTCCCAGACTGCGAGAAGGCACAGGCCGGGCTGAGGGATGCCACCCCCTCCACCAGTGCACAAATTTTTGTGCACCAGGCCTCTAGTATAAAACAGAATCTCTATAGATGCAAAGGTAGCTGCCCTGGAAAACTTCACATTCAGTGCCTGAAAATAAACAAGCTACAGAAAACACAGAGCTGAAGTCCTTTGGTTAATCAGCAGCCAAGCTCTTGGCACCTCTGAGCCACACAGCTCTATTCAGGGACACAACTCACCCCAGATATGTCTGCGACACGGTGGATAGGCACTTCCTTCTTGCTATGCAATCCTTTGCCATTCTTAATAGCTCTGTAGAAGAAAAAAAACAATTAAAATACAAATCACACTGGGAAGAGGTAGGAGAGTGGGAAAATGCTGGTGAGAAGAGAAGTCGTTCAAATGGAGGGGTCTATTACTCACTACACAAGTCACACTGCACAGAGCTGAGTAGCCAGTGTCTGCAAGAGTACTTGGAGGAGGGAAATATAAGCCGGCTCTTCTAAACCCACTTATCAGTACTTGGCTGCTAGTTTCAGCTAATGGTGTGTCTGGTAATCAGAGAGCTCCCGGAACTTGTTTCCAAATTAGAGGCATTGTTCCAGGCACAAAAGAAGAATAGTTGGAAGAGTAGACTCCTAAGAAACACAAGTAATAATGTTTCTTCCTATGTTTAATCACATGAAACATTTAAAATGCAAAATATGTAGCTAGTGTTCCAATTCTAATGGAAATAAGTTCCTCCCAAGTAAAAAGATAAGTTGCTCTGAATGAAGCAATATTGTATGGAAAAGCCATTTAACAGTAGAGAAGTGGTTAGCAATGGCTACATAACTGACATGAAGCCTCGTTTTTCATCAGTCTCACGTTGTAGTAACAGTAGCTTTAGCAGGGGGCTCTGGGACTCTGCCACACATCTGACCCCTGGTTGGTCTGCTCCAATCTCCCACCTTTCATCCCCTAATCCCTTGAATGGTAACAGGGACTGACGCCCAAGCATCACTGGGTACGATCACTGATGTAACAATGAAGGGCTGGTGAATAAAAGCTGGTGCGTAAATAACGAAGTCACTGCACTAATAGGTCAGACCTTCCTGTGTTCTACCAGTCTGCAGACCCAAGCAGGGAACATTCCTGAGAATGAGGAACGGAGATTCAGGGGTGTGCCCATTCTGTGGATTAGCCTTTTTAGAGTTTCTGAATTCCAGAGAAAAGGAAAACTGACCAGACCAGGGTCAAATATGTCAAACCCTCACACCAGTAACCACACTTCTACATTCTTCTCACCCAGGCTCTCACGAAATGACCAGCAGGAGAGGACACTGCTCTGCAAGAGGTTCTTTTAGGCCCTGACTTTCTAAATCAAATTCACAGAAACCAAATGAGTGAATGTTGCTCGACGCAAGGTGGAACAGTCATATTTCTTACATACGTGGGCCATTACCATCCATCCCTTGCCCTTCCTCCATCACAGGGGATCTGTCTCTGACTCAACTGATTTAAATGCCTTCTGGTCAGAAACAACAAACAAATACTTTCCTTACTACCTAGTTTTCATTCCATGATGAGGTTAGGATATGAAAGCACAGAGGTAACAAGAAAAAAAAAATCACACACTCCCTCTGATCTGAGCTGCTAACTGAAAGAAAGCATGTCACAGTTCCTTGAGTATCACGGCTCCCTCCTGAACTTGAAGCAAGGGCTTCTTCAGCTTTAGAAATTGCAAATAGGTCAGATTCTTCCTTTTACAATTTAGTCCAAGGATTGATCATTCAGGGAGCCTGTTAATATCACGGACCAGGGCTGGTTCTCAAGGTCTGTCCCAGGCCTTTGGGATTTATAAACTCACGGGAGAGGACTAGAGGATGGTTTATATGGGAAACCACTGGCTGGAAGCCAACAACAGAGCTAACTCATCCTCTGCCACCAACAGGCTCTCCCTCTCCCCATTCTGCTACCTTAACCTTCACGGTGAGGCCTGCTAAGTTTTCCGCAGGTCCTCTGGGGGCACAAAATGCCTACAGCCTGATCTCCTTCCAACAACAAGGACAACGGAAACAAATGGACCTGCCCTGTAAACAGGCAGTTCATGTGAGAGCACTGCTGACCCCGTGGCCTTTCCTGGGGGCTGGAAAGCACTTCGTACAGTCTGAGAGAAAAGAACTGGGCCTGAGCAGTAAGTTAGAAAACAGAGGTTCGAGGCAAAGGATTCTTTCTGTGACCCCAAAGTAGCTCTGCTCTGTGCCATAAGCAGAAATCCAGGACTTAACCAAGATTAAGCATGCCACCCAAGGGAAAAAATAATACCCCAAGCAAAAAAACCATGGATAACAGAGTGCATAAGACATTTAAACACAAACAAACCAGAATTCTTTAAAATTAATTCTTAAAAAGAAAACTTTATGCTCTACCTTGTTCCTAAAAAGGATATTATCAGACTCTTATTTACATTCAGGCATTAATTTGGGAAAAACCTTCAAAAACTTAATTTTTTCATACTTATGACTGCTAAATTAGATCAATTTCAAGTACATTCAAGAGGCAGCAAGAAAGCAGTAGTATAACATCATATACAACCCAGCCATGGCTCAGTGGTTAAGCGCTGACCTATGAACCAGGAGGTGATGGTTTGATTCCCAGTCAGGGCACATGCCTGGGTTGCAGGTTGCGGGCTTGATCCCCAGTGGGGGACATGCAGGAAGCAGCCAATCAGTGATTCTCTCTCATAGATGTTTCTATCTCTCTCTCCCTCGCCCTTCCTCTCCCTTTTATGAGATCAATAAAAATATATTTTAAAAAAGTAACATATAGAAACTGAGAAACAGTTCTCACTGCTGTTAACAAACTAGAGGCCACACTGAGAGTTAATAATTTGCAAATACTAAATACAAATAATGCCACCAATAGTGTGAATGATACACTGGACTCAGGCTGCCAAACGAGAGGGCTCGGAGAAATGAGCTACATGGTTATGTAATTCTGCTTGGGTCTCCCTCCCTGTGCCGGGGTTGCCTTGGTTCTTGTCCCCATACTGCTGCAGAAATGAGCTGGTGAGCCATCCAGAAAACCGCCCTCAGCCTGACACAAGCCTAATAATGCCACAGCAGGAGAGTAACGGAGAAGTGCCCAGTGTCGGGTCTCAAAGAGGAAAGGAGCAAACACCAAGAGTGGCAGGCCTGCCACAGTCTTTCCAAAGGGAACATAATACACATCTCTGTTCCAGGACTATAAGGCTAAAGGACAGACTCCCCTAACAGCTGGATGGATGGTAAATAGAGTCAAGACCCACGCGTCTTACATAACCTAATTTCTTTGGGATGGGTTTGGGGAGCTTTGTCTTTGAAACATAGGAGGGGAGTCAGCTAGCAGGTTTGCTTCCACTGAAACCTGCTCCATAGAGCAAATACCAACACCCCTCCCGCATTCCCTCTCCCCACAGGCTGCAACCACAGCTCAACATCCCTTTTCATTAGGCAAGGAATGAAACTCCTGACTCCTAAACTTCTCCTGCTGCGTCTGCTTAATAGCTGCTTTCTCACAAAGGCAGGCTGTGCTCAGGCCAGCCAGGAGAAAGGAAGCAGTGGGGCAGAGCACAGCTTGCTTCTCGCAGAACCTTAGTCTCCAAGAAGCAGCAGTGTGCAAAGATGGCAAAGACCAGCGATGTCAACAATGGAGAGAAATCATCACCAGCCAGGAAACCTGAGTATACATCCATTCATGCAAAGGGCTAAAGGTCAGAAGAGAAATAAAAACTCAGCTTTCCAGGTTGCTTCTAGAAGCTACAGTGTGGGAACAGAATCCCATTCCAATCATTAGAAACACTCCTCTTCCTTGAAACAGCCAAGTTTAAAATTCTCACACAAGATGCTCCTGCTTCCCCAATAGAAGATAAAACCATCAACTGTTAAAACAAGATTACCCCCACTGACTGAGCACAACAGGATTAGAATCTCAGCACATTTTATGCAATGACGGAGTTTTCTCTTAGGATCTGGGGTCCCTAACTCAGACGAAAAACCTACAGACCAAGACCAGCCCTCTCCAAGGCACCATTGACACTAACAGTTTGTAAGATTACAAAGAAAGTCAAAGATTCTATGGTTAGATGCAACCTAACACCAACCGTAAAAGAGCTGTCACATTCGGAATTATTAACCTGGGGACATAAGTGAGCTACACATTTAGCTGAAGTATCTACAAACTATCCTAAAATGGTAAAAGTATAGATCTGAATTTTTATGGGGAACAGGAGCTTCCAACAGTTTCACAAAAAGAAATGCTTTCATATATAAAATCTATTTAAAGAAAATAAAGTGGTGGAGAGCAGAACGGCCTACAACAGAGAAGTGGCAGGGAAACGATATGGTGAGGGAAGCTATAGAGCTGAAAGATAGAAGGAGATCCTGAATTCTTAAATTTCCCTTAAACGATGCTTTCTTGGTAACTAGGAACCAAAATGTCCCATAATTCTGCTTCTGCTTCATCCACCATCCGATACTTCCTTCCTAGATGTACGCACGTGGCCCTTTGGTCACCTATTAGGCCAGGCCCTCACCAATTTATTCCAAGATAGTAATACTTCAAGTAAATTCACTCAGTTCCTTTTGATACTGCACACTACTTTGATCCAGCATTGTGTTCCACGGTTGCATGGCTTCTCATAAAAATCTGTTTCATCATTTTGCTCCCTACTTCCACCCAAAACAAAGACCACCAGCCTGTGATATCAAGGGGAAATTAAAATGCTTAGCTTACTTGGGCCTCTACCATGCAGCCCCAGTTTATATCTTCACATGGTTTCTACATTACTCCTTCTAATACAATTAGGCCCATTTTCTCTAGGTCTCTACACCAAAGTTATTCATTATGTGTGCTCTCCCAGGTCCAAAGTATAGAATAAAAAGAGTTATAACTTAGAGCTGTAGGAGCACAATTATCACATCAGGAATTCTTAACCTCGGGTCCTAGGAAAGCTGCAGTTTATATGCTGGGAGTATTTACAGATGACTTTGAAATGGTAGTGGAATTATATAAATATACATATGGGGGGGGGGGAACAAGCTCAGTTCAGCAGGTAATTATAAACTGCAATATATTGCTTTCAAAGTACATCATGTGTTCATCTTTATTTCCATAGCTAGAACTCAGGCCTTTTCAGGGTTAGGATTCTGTCCTTGATGTTTGTTACCGTATTTAACACAGAGCTATGTTCAAATAGTTATATAAACCCAGTACCATCTAGTTCAATTATTGTGTGTCTAGCAAAGCTGAACAAATGACTGGTGACTGACTAATGCAGAACGCTGAGAATATTTCAAACTGGAGACATGGATAATGCCAAAGTGACTGCAGGCTAAAGAGTGAGGTGCCTGGCTCTCCTACATACATTCAGGGCATGCTCCCGTTCTTAGGCATATTGTTTTTACTACTTGGAATGGTACAGGGCAGAAGAGCTTAGAGCCTGGCCTCTGAGCAGAAGCAGAAGTGCACCAAGAACCAAGGCATCACATTCCCCTCAGCCAGTCTAGCAACAATCTGAATGGCAGTGAGTCGGAGCAGAGCTCTGACCACCATAAACAATAAACAGTAAACCAGAACAAAGTGGCAGGATTGCATGAAACTCCTAACTTGATAATACAGGAGAGGCTGAAAAGCAGAACCAGGAGTGAATAACTTCTAAAGTACCTCTCACTGTGTTTCAGGTCACATTGACGAATACAGTGTTTCAGCTTGAACCAAATACAGGTATCATGAAACATAACAGCAATAAACAATTCCTTTAGCCTCTCTACTGGTTCCTTGGAGGAAGCAACAGGGTTCTGAAACTCAGAAAATAAGATACAGAGCAGGCACAGGTGCAGAATGGTACGGTGGGGGCACTAAGATTATGCGGCTACATTTTCAACGCAATCAGAATTACTGATAAGAAAGACAGAAAAGATGGAGCAAGTGCAGACTGGAAATGAGGAAATTGAGTCCTGCAGTCAAGGAGAAGTGGGAAGACTAGTGACTCTGTAGGTATTACGAGGCAGTGGAGCAAATAACAAAGAACTCTAGGCCATCATTTCATCTAAAATTAATATAAGGAGAAATGAAGACACATGCTATTGTGCCAGGCATGACAACTGACCTGCAGTGCTTAGTGAGAGAGAGGAGGAAAAACTGAGCCCTGCACAAAGAACCACCAGAGAAAAGGCATCCCAGTGCTAAATTGATGGGAAATACCAGCAAACGAACTCTACGGCCCCATTAGGACCACAGGACTATTAGTTCTGGTGGAAATGGTCGATAACAGTCTAAAGTCTGCTTGAGAGGACAAGGCCTCAGAAAGGTGAGATCAGATGCAATGATCGCTTAAAACTGCCTCAATGACACTGGTTTCATCATTTTTCATGTCTTGATAACAAAGGCAATAAATGGCCATCAGAAAAAAGATTGGTGTAACAATAATTCATTCCAAGACAAAAGCATCATTACCATAATTTTTAAGTGCTTATATACACACTAGGGGCCGGGTGCACGAAGATTCATGCACAGGGGGAGGGGGGTGGGTCCCTCAGCCTGATCTGCACCCTCTCCAATCTGGGAGCCCTCAGGGGAGCCTTCTCCAATCTGGGAGTTTCTGTCTTTGCAATCATGTGAGCAAATTGTCTGAGACCCCAACCCAGTTTGGTTTTGTGCTCACAGAATAGTAGAGGTCCTTTTTTTTTTTTTCTTTGCTCCATTGGTGGAGATTTCCTAGAAGTTTTAGGATATCTTCCCTTTAATTTTTCCTCAACACTCTGACTTTACTTATGTCTCTCACCTTTGCTCTCCCTCCATCCCCCACCCGCAACAGTAACTTTCCCCAGGTTCACTTTGCTCTAGTGTCTAGGACAGTGGTTCTCAACCTTCCTAATGCCGCGACCCTTTAATACAGTTCCTCATGTTGTGGTGACCCCCAATTTCATTGTTACAAATTGAACATAATTAAAGCATAGTGATTAATCACAAAAACAATATGTAATTATATATGTGTTTTCCGATGGTCTTAGGCAACCCCC
>NW_005871121.1:384386-385431 GCF_000147115.1 Myotis lucifugus
CGGCCGCTTGGCAATGTGGAGGGCATTCCTGCCCCGCCCCCCAACTGCTCGGAGCCTGTGCACATAGGCCCGGGTTGGCCGGGGGTCATTCTTGGAAGCCTGGCCACTCCTGGCCTACAGGCTCAGAGCGGCCTGGGTCCCAAAGATACCCATCCCTGGGACCCACACTGCTTGGCGCTGGTACGTGCGCAAGTGGCTGCCCTGCCCCCAGCCACTTGGCGCCTGTGTATGCAAATTAACTCGCCATCTTTGTTGGGTTAATTTGCATACTCGCTCCTGATTGGCTGGTGGGAGTTGTGAAGGTACGGTCAATTTGCATCTTTCTCTTTTATTAGTGTAAACTAGTGGCCCAGTGCACGAAATTTGTGCACGAGTGGGGGGGTTGTGTCCCTCAGCCCAGCCTGCACCCTCTCCAATCTGGGACCCCTTGAAGGATGTCCATCTGCCAGTTTACAGGGATCAGGCCTAAACCGGCAGTCGGACATCCCTCTCGCAATCTGGGACTGCTGACTCCTAACCTCTCACCTGCCTGCCTGCGTGATTGCCCCTAACCACACTGCCTGCCGGCCTGCTCGCCCCCAACTGCCCCCCTGCTGGCCTGCTCACCCCCACCTTCCCTCCCCACTGGCCTGCTCGCCCCCAACTGGCCCCCCACCGGCCTTATCACCCCCAATAGCCCCCCCACCCCCACCGGCCTGATCACCCACAACTGCCCTCCCCTCCCCTCTTGGCCTCTAAGCGCCTCTACCTTGGCCCCGCCACCATGGCTTTGTCCAGAAGAACATCTGGAAGGTCTCCTGGAAGGTCTCCCAGTCTAATTAGCATATTACCCTTTTATTAGTATAGATAGAGGCTGGTGCACGGGTGGAGGCTGGCTGGTTTGCCCTGAAGGGTGCCCCAAATCGGTTGGGGGGTTCCCTTGGGGAAAGGGCCTGTGGTGGTTTGCAGGCCAGCCACACCCCCATGGGTGAGGATCCCCACTGGGAGGCATGGCCAGCCTGGGTGAGGCCTGAGGCTGTTTCAGGCTGGGCATACCCCCTTCAGG
>NW_005871121.1:385608-421317 GCF_000147115.1 Myotis lucifugus
CTGGCGGGCCGCCATCTTTAGTCGCTTTCAGTCTTCACTTCGCCCGCATATGCAAATTAACCCCCATCTTTGTTGAGTTAATTTGCATACTCATCTGATTGGCTGGTGGGCGTAGCAGAGTTACACCAATTTGCATGTTTCTCTTTTATTAGTGTAGATGCCCACCCACTCACACTTCCAAAAAAAGTGCGAGAAAATTTTGCAGTCTCTCCCCCGCAAACAAAACTAAATGAACACTTCCCTATGTTAATTTTTTTACATTATTTTAATAGCTGCACATAAATCCATCATATGGATACAAGTTTCATAATTTACTCAACTGTCTATTGCTAGATATTTATGTGAATATAATACTCCTAATATTATAAATAATGCCATGAGGTATAACTTTTAAATAAACTGTTGGGTGCCTCACTAATTACCCCTCAGGATAAATTCTCAGAAGTCCAAGTGTGTCACAGGACAGCAAAGCACTATTGTTTTCCATTTCCAGATAGACAGAACACGCCTTGCTTCATGGATTCTATTTGTGGATAACTCTTTAATTTAGGTGCTCCTTCCTCATGCCACTCAGATATCCACTTACATTTCCACTCTTACACAATTATATTTGCAATTTTTCACTTGCTCCTTCAAATCCCCATTAGACTATTTGGGTTTTTTTTGTTTTTTATCACAATGCACCTGATAATGTATTTGTTACTGTAACAGAGAAAATGTTAATGCCTCTTTTTCACTGAGCGAAAAGCAGCAGGCTTTTTGGTTGGAGAATGGTTTTCCCAATGTGCGCTACATTTACTGGGACCTGCTGGGAAAGATTCAATGCCATCCACCTGAGACCTAGATCTCTGAACTTGATGCAGACAGAGGCAAAATGAATGGGAAGCACTCCATCTCAACTTCTGGGCCCAGAGCTGCAGAGGGGAGTTGGGGCAGCTTAGGATAAAACAGACATGCAAGAAATGTAGATGCAAAAAATAATGCAATTCAAAGAAAGCTATGAAGTGGATCTCCCCTTCACCAGTAGCTATAAAATTCTGTTCATGCATTGATGTATCAGTGATTAATTGTTCAAACTATAGTCCTCCTGAGAGATTTCCAAGGCTTAGAGTAAAGCAGGATAGTGGCATCTGTGATACTTAGCCTTCGGACCACTCAGCCACCTCACACTGCAGACGAGCCAAATCAAGCAAGCACAGCAACCCTCAAGCACTGGTAAAGGCTCCTCTAAAGGAACTGAAAAGAGCCATGAATGCAGAGTATGAGGAAGGGGACAGAGACAAGACTCAAAGGGAATAAAGAGCTGTTTGACTAACTTGGTGGGAACAGGATGCTGTAACTACAGGGAAGGCAAATCCAAAGCCTGTCATTCCATGCCTTGCTCTCTATTACTTACAAACATGATTATAATTCACATTGCAATAAGATCATTAAGTTGTCACAGAAGGACACATATTTTGATTTGTTTCATGGTAGTCAGGAATTGTTTAGGGCAGTGGTTCTCAGATTTCAGGGTGCACCAGGATCACCTGAAGGATGTGTTAAAAGAGACTGCTGAAACTCAAGTCCAGAATTTCTGGTTCAGTAAGTCTGGGGTGGGGGGAGTTTTGGAGGAACCTTAGAATTCGCATTTCTAACAAGTTCCAGGTGCCATTAACATTGCTGGTCTGAGGACCATACTTTGAGAATGACTTGGTTTAGGGAGTCAAGTTATAAGACATTCAAAAGAGTCAATAGTCAAGTGTTATCACTCCATTGTTACAAATTATTTTGGATTAAAATTATATTCCCAGTATGATCATCTTCAAATGTATTTTGAAATACACATTGAAACTTCAAATATTTAGGAGTTGTGTGAAAGAAGCAAGAGCCATTTAGCCAAGAGAACAGTGAGATGGAAGAGAATAGACAAACGGTTCTGGATAAATGATCACGGCTGACCTGGGATGGGATGGGATGGGATTGGGTGGAGGGAGGCCGACAAACCCAATTATCTAGGATGATATTCTAGAATGACTTCCTCCAAACTAATATAACAAGTTCAGATTAATGACTACAGAAAAGAGTGGACAGAGATATCTATTTCTTACTATGAGTTCATTATTTGACCATGAGCTGACAGAACCACTCACAGCTTTGTATATAAAAAAGAAAAAAAACTAATAGGTTCCAACTTTATCCCAAACCCCTCACACTAGTCATCAAGGTGAGTCTCACAGCTTGAGTTCTTTCAGCAGGAACTGGGGGTAGCACAGGAAGGGAAGGGTAACATGAAGAGTGAACAGATCCTCTGAATATCCTGAAGGAGAAAACTATTTGGAAATGGAGACATTATACAGCTCTCTAGAAGTGGCCATTTGTGCTGCCTTAAATGCAGATTGATTACTGCTATTTGGATGTTGAGTGCATCATCTTTTCTGAGGAAAGGGAAAAGCTCAATTTCCCCACATTCAGCTGTGTCGTCAAATCACTTCCCTACACCAGTTCTTTTAATGCATTTTCCTGTTATCACAGACTCTTGCAATAGCTTATCTACCCTACACCCCAACAGCGAAGCCCCACACACTGACACGTGCTGCATAACATTAGCAACCTCATGACCATGACACCTAACTGCAAGTTCAAAATGTAGTGGGGTGTGCACTCTGGGGTTAAAGAAGAAGGGAAGCCGTCAGGATATTGACGAGAAAGAACAGCCCCCTTCCTTTGCACTGGCTTCCAGCGTGCACTGGCATGATGCAATGCTACTGCTGAACAGGACAGAAGAACACTGGCCCAACTCCAGCTTTCGATGAAGCTTGGGCTAAAAATCCAACCGTTCCCTGGAGGTAGAGGAATCTGCGATTATGCAGAGGAGAGAGAAAAACTTCAATCCAAGCTCTGTTTTTAACAGTATTCGGTAGGATCTGGTTTGAAACAATAATAAATTTCATTTGTTGAGGTCATTAGATTGAAAGTGAGAACTCTTGGATTATTTAAAGCTGTGTCATTGAACTATTGAGAAGATAAGAACAGAGGCTGAATAGAAGAGCTGAATTTCAGAGACATGCTCTCACGGGAAAATTTAATAAAAGAGATGGAATAAAAAAGATGTACGGCAGGCAGTATTATTAACACAGAGGGAGAAAGAGGAGGGGCTCAGAAAACAGGTAAGAAAATAGAAGAAATAGGAAAAATAGCAATATCTAGAGGCACTATTGAAGTTATTTAATGTCTGTCTCTCTGAGATTGCGTGCTTTGCAAGGCTTGAGTCCATTACCTTTTTTTTCACCACTATTATCCCCAATGCCTGGGCCCCAGGATACACTCATGGAAATGAGAAGAAAGAAAAGAAAAAAATGAAAAGCCATCACATGCAAAATAAACTGGCCTTGCACAACTGCTCCCCATAGAGGAATGATTTGTTTTCTTGGAGAACTGGTTAACTCCTGTAATCTATACACGGTGATAGGATATATTAGATCTAAAATTTTAAAACACACTCAAATTCAACACCAGTTTCCTCACTGGATTGGTATGCAGATGAAACTTGCTTCTTATTAAGATATTTAACAAATCAGGACTGTCAAACCAGAAGTACCGAGCTCTTCCATTTTTCCAT
Source organism: Myotis lucifugus (assembly GCF_000147115.1). Classification (NCBI taxonomy): domain Eukaryota; kingdom Metazoa; phylum Chordata; class Mammalia; order Chiroptera; family Vespertilionidae; genus Myotis; species Myotis lucifugus. The sequence continues at coordinate 389,210 of NW_005871121.1, forward strand.
TTAAGTATCCTAAAGTCAAAGTTTTTAACTTTGCAACAGAAAGTGCGGGTGGAAGAAAGTCTTCACATTACATTCAAAACCGATACTGTAAATGTCAGTTAGATTATAGATACCGAGAGGAAGGATTCTATCAAAAAGTGTTGTACTTTTAAAGCACAGGGTGTGTTTTTTCCACCTATTGAAATTTTGAGGGAAAAATTTCTATAAATCAGAAAAAATGGGAGCTGCTGTGGCTAAATAAAGAATGGGAGGCCAAGAGCACTTCTTTCCCAGTGGTACTGAAAGCACTTCAGTGCAAATGCAACACACAGTCACAAGTCACTGCTACAAAGGCATGGAAATTACATCACCACGGGAGATTCTTACTTACAACAATTTGATAAGACTTTAATCAAGGACTGGTGTTGATGGGGATTGGAGATGCAGAAGTCAGCAAGGCAGGAGCACTAGTTGGTTTTTATTTTTTAAAGAAAGGGGGTGTTGCCCTAGCAGGTTTGGCTCAGTGGAGAGAGTGTCGGCCTGCAGACGGGGTCCCAGCTTCAATTCTGATCAAGGACACATGCCTGGGTTTTGGACAAGATCCCCACTGGGGGGCTTGCAGGAGGCAGCCAATCAATGATTCTCTCTAATCATTGATGTTTCTCTCTCTCTCTCTCCATTCCTCTCTGAAATCAATAAAAATATATTTTCCCCCAAAAAAAGAAAAAAAGAAAGGAGGTGTTGCAAGGTTTGCTCAATCAGAAAACAGCCCCTGGAGGGCGTAGGAAGAGAAGGAGCTAAGGCAGAGCTGAGAGCGGCAAGCTCATGCTTGCTTCTCAAAGATGGAAGACAACATCACAGTTTTCTTAATCTGCAGTATGCTGGGCCAGAAATAGAAAATACATGAGAGAGAGTCTAGCCTGCCCTTTTCTCTTCTTAGGAGATAACCCTAGACTCATTATGCACATCCAGAATGAATCAAAATTCATTTAAATTGGCTCAGACACCAGCCTGTTCAAAACAATTACTTTCCCACAGTCAAACTGGGGCATCATTTTCTGTTTTGAATATATATCTTAATATCACAAAATCTTAGCATTAAGAGGTGCCTTAAAGAAATAAAGCCCCCGCCTTGGGCAGCTTGGCTCAGTCATTAGAGTGTCAGCCCGAGAAGGGTTCAATTCCTGGTCAAGGGCATGTACCTCGGTTACAGGTTCAACCCCCTGTCCTGGTCAGGGCTCAAGCGTGAAGCAACCAATAGATGTGTCTCTCTCACGTCAATGTTTTTTTTCTCTCTCTCTCCACTCCCTTCCACTCTCTCTAAAAATAAATGGAAAAAATATCCTACTCCTCCGGTCAGGATTACAAAAAAAGAAAGAAAGAAAGCCCTAGCCCTGGCTGGTGACACTCAGTTGGTTGGGCATCGTCATGTGCATCAAAGGTTGCAGGTGTAATTCCTGGTCAGGGCACATGCCTGGGATGTGGGATCAATCCCCAGTAGGAGGTGTGCAAGAGGCAGCCGATAGATGTTCCGCTCCCACACTGATGTTTCCTTCTCTCTCCCGCTCCCTCTCCCTTCCCCTCTCTCTAAATATCAATAAAAAGTCTTAAAAATAAAATAAAGAAAGCCCCAACTTCTGAACTAACAGAAACGTCTGGGTTTTGCTGCAATGAGTGGCAGAGGCTAACAGTTTCTAGGAGATCTTAAAGTATGACATTTTAAGAAGAATGTACACAGATAAAATATTCTCCAGGTATGGATGTCCAAGGAAAACAAGGCACACAGCCAGGCTTTGATCTAATTCCAAGCATCACCAGCTCATTTTCAGTGTCCATAACAAGCTCAACAAAAGCCAACTTGGAAGACCTCTGGAATACTAAGGAAATTCACATTCTAGCCTGTTTAAAATCATATGGATGTGTTATACCAAGTATACAGGATAGAGTACATAAACACCTTAGAAAATAAGAAGGGCCCCAATAATGACTCAGTAGCTTGGAAATCCCTCAGAAGAATATGGAGATGCTCTGAAGGAGTCAAAAGCTTGCCTTCAGTTGAGACCACTCATCAAGACTAGAAATGCAGCAGGCCAGCCGACTGAGACATACTGAAATTAACCGAGAATTGGAAATGTTGGAAAATCAATGTGGAGAATGAAAAATTAGCATGGTGCAGAATGGAAATGATGTGTCGCACCACCAAAGGAGCCCAAATGATGTCCCCAAAAAGAAGCAGCAAGATGAGGAGTATCACCAAGAAATGTGGATCAGCTTCTACTCAGTTCTTTCTATTAAAAATCAGAAGGACACACACTAGAGCTCTCAGAATCCTGGACAAAGTCAAGGGCTTTCAATGGAGCCCAGGAGAGTGCATACAAAAATGCCAAACCTTATCTTGCCAGAACACAGGTAATGAGGGAGGAGGTAGCTGATAATAGACAACTGAACTAGAAAAGAAGGTCTGCATGTTGCGAACTACGGGTTTATTTAGCCTTTAAACGAAAAAAGATGTGGCTTCCTCTAAACAGGCTAGAACAGGGGTGGGCAAACTTTTTGACTAGAGGGCCACAATGGGTTCTTAAACTGGACCGGAGGGCCGGAACAAAAGCATGGATGGAGTGTTTGTGTGAACTAATATAAATTCAAAGTAAACATCATTACATAAAAGGGTACGGTCTTTTTTTTTTTTTTTTTTTAGTTTTATTCATTTCAAACGGGCCGGATCCAGCCCGCGGGCCGTAGTTTGCCCACGGCTGGGCTAGAATGTGCATTTGAGGCATAATGAGGGTTTCCCAGAAGCAGACAGACATTTGTCTGAAGGAGCCTGGAAGGGTCAGCAAACTGAACAGAGCTCCTGAGGTGGTCTGAGCGTGTTTCTGGCAGGCAGGTGAATATGCTTGAAAGCAGCAGGCAAGCTAGAAATTGGTATTCTTGTTCTTCTTTGGTTTCACCTGGTCTCCCAATGGGTGCATAAGGCAACACTCCCTGAGCTCCCATCAGATGATCTGAGAAAAGTTGGCAGATCACACCACCCCCCTCTGCAGAGGAAGCAGCAGCTGCAGAGCCCTGAGGAAGCTCATCAGCTCCTGGGCAGGCAGGTCCGTTGACTCGAGAAGTCAGACGAGTTAACAGGCTGCCCTTTCCCCATAGCGTACAATGTTTCTCTAAAAGGTCTAATGGCCAAGCAATGCTGTGGAAAGTAAAGTTAATAGAAGAGCACTGTGCACCGTGCTGATATCACTGGTGATAACCAGAGAGAAAAACAGGGATCCAGGAGTCAGAAACAAAGAAACGTGTTGGAATTAACACCCTTGGTGGGGGAGGGCCTAACAAACCACTTTTTACTGAATGAATCCCAGGATGAACGATATGAATACAGCAGATGCTATTCATTTGGCCTCTGCTCACGCTTTAGACACAGTACCTCAAGAAATTTTACTTGGGAAATTAATTCAAATTAGCTTGGTTCAGCATGTAATCACTGAAGATTAAAAAGTGGCTGAAGGATGATAAACAACAGACAGTTAAGTGAGAGTCCACACACTAAGAGACTTGGGGTCAACATCGAAGCCATTCTTGTCAGGGGTTCTACTCAGGGCCCGGGAAGGCGTAAACAACTCTCAGGTGAGATCTGCAGAGGATGTTAAGCTGGGAACAGAGGAAGCCCACTGACAGGGGCATAAAATTACAAGGCAGAGTTCAACTGAAAAAAAAAAAGTTAATCTATCTTGGGGAAAAGGACCCTAAACTCCCATAATATTCCATAGACAGGCAGGGTAAGGGGCAGAAGCAGCATGGAAAAAGAGCTCTGACATGCTGTAACGTGACAGAAGCAAGTAAGAATGCTAAGGGAACACGAGGTGTGTGTCATGGAGAATGGAGCGCTGCATACTGCAGGCAAACAAAAATAAAGCAGAGCATCAGAAAATAGCTGATCTTGAAGTGAGGCCAACTTTATCATTTAAAAGGTGGGGGGGGGGGTACATTCTGCACTGAAGAAATGTTTTAATGGCTACAAAACCACCATTCTTATCTGGCAGGTGTTCCGGTCTTTCTCAGATCTTAAGTCGTCTCCCTGGGGGTTAGCATCTAGAAGGTGGCTCTGGGCTGGCTGCTGTTCTGAGGCTCATTGACAATACTGCCCCAAAGGAAAACTCACAGTTCAGGCTGGCCATTTCTCCTCAATCTTGACGAGGTCTGCACTGCCTTAGAGCAATGCCTCACAGGCTTGGGGAAGTAGTCAATTTCTCTCCGTTTACTCAACCTGCAATAGTGCACTGACCCTGAAGCCAGTTTTTCCACCATCCATCTGAAAGCAATGGCTCAACACAATTATCTCCAGGCAGCTCACTGCTTTAGCAGGCAGGCACCTTGTTACATTCCTTCAGCTCAAAATGGGTACTGGACTAAAGAGGCTCTTTTCTTCTTAAAACCTAAAACCTAAGAAATTCACTCTCTATGCAAACTCATTAAACATGACAGTACAACACAGCTACTTCAAACAGCATAGTAGGAGAGCTTGTGTGGCTTCACTTTCCAGAGCAGCTATGCAAAGGACTTTCATGCTCACCTGCTGATGAGAATTAAGTCTTCACTGTGGCAGAGTAAACCAGGGTAGAAAACAGGCTTCTCTGGGAATGCATAACCTGTTTTTCAAGTTACCACCAGACCAAGCTGAGCTCACCCAGCACAGATTCACCACCCCAAATCCCACCTTAACTATCTACACTAATAAAAGAGAAACATGCAAATTGGTGTCACTTCGCTATGCCCACCAGCCAATCAGGATGAGTAATCAAATTAACCCAACAAAGATGGTGGTTAATTTGCATATGCAGGCACGGAGCAAAGACTGAAGACGACTGAAGACTGAAGAGGCTTGCCTTCTCTGCTGTGGTCGGAGTGGAGAAGCCTCCAGGCTTGCCTTCTCCGCTGCGGCCGGAGTGAAGGCCTGGGTCCCGGGTGCCGGAGGAAAACCAGTGCCAGCAGCCAGGGGAAGGAACGCCTATTGCATGAATCTCTTTGTGCAATGGGCCTCTAGTAGTCTAATGATTGTCCATTTTCTAGAGTAACTAGATCATCAAATAGTACTTAAGAGATGTGAAGCCACATTTCCCACTATGGGTTCTTTCAGCCCAGTTGACTTAGTGATAACATGGGCAGGGAGAGAAAAATGAGGAAGCGAGGAAGAATGAGAGAAACACCATTGATGGATTCTCTATCATATTATTTTATAGCTGCCATTAACGAGCCTTAAATGAACAAAGATACTGGTATTTTCACTGAACTTTTTGTGCACAAGAATCAGGTCCTAGACTGAGCCCATTGGGGAAAATCCATAAGAAAGAATCCAAAAAGCTGCAGCAGTTTGACTGGCTGATTTCTGAGCTGACATTCTGTGTGACCTTCTACAGATGCTCTATCCATCAGGATGTGACATGGTATGAGAGGTAAATGTCACATATCAGGGCAACGTTCTGGGCCAAAGAGCAAGAGAAGTGATCTCAATGACAAAGTCTTAAGTATAAATAACAATATGACCAAACTCACTCCTCCTCTAACTATAGAGCATGACCTGGCAATTACCAAACTTCTAAAACTAAAGTACAAGGCCCCAGAAAAATGGCCGAGTGAGGCAAGCACCTGCATCACTATTTGAAATAGTGGATGTATTTTGGTCGAGTCCAAGCAGGCTGCTGAGCTATCCAAGTCAGCTCAGCAATAGGAGCCCAGATCTTGCTCTGTTTCCTGGGAAGTCTGGGAATCACTCAACAACCAGCACCACCCAGTGACAGCCGTCTCAGCGAGTAAAAGCCTTGAAGAATGTCGCTGGTAGGAAATATTGCTGAGCAGAATGCATGTCCTTGGGGCAACCAGCCACAGGGATGAAGGACAAACGTAAAATGTCACAGGGCTTCTCAAACGCTCTCCTGCCAACTGTCAGAAGTGTGAAAGCAAAACTCATTTCCTAATAAATGTTTTCATTTCCTTTGTACATGACAAAAGGTCTGGAGGTGTTAATGGGAGGGGCTAGGGAGCAGAGGCCTCTGGAGGTAAGAACCAGAGGCAAATGTCCTGCACACGTAAGCAGGGCTTCACTGTTCGTCCCGGGGAATGAAGACAGTACAGTGATGACAACAGCATCTTATGCAGTACTTGATCTCCATAGAAAGATCGTCTCTAATATATCTCTATTACACAGATTTAAAAAACTGAGGTCCAAGTGTACTTAATCAAGATTAGACAGCAAGTTCGAAGTGTGCCCCTTTTCTTTTCATGGGGGAAAACTGGAATAAAAGAATATAGGCTTTCTCAGCATATTATTTCCCATAACATTCTGCCCAGGGTTAGGCAGGAAATTGGGAAAGAAAAAAGGGGCCATGGATCCCAATGCGTTTAATAATTATTCATCTCACCTGGCCTCTGCGGCAAGCAGCTCGTCATAGTGAGAGGATCTCTGATCGTCATCCTGCCGGTATCTGATCACCGTGGCTAGACCTTTGCTGACAAGGGCCTCGGCAATGTTTCTGCAACAGAAAAGATAGGTCAGTGAGCACCGGAGGTGCATATGGGGCTCAGTCAACAGAAATAATAACAGTTCGCACCTGGAGGTCTTAACGTGTCCTGGCAGAAGGAGGAGAAGCCAAGGATTTTAAGACCAATGAGCTGCTAAGCTAGAAATCCAAATAAAAGATGGAATAAAGTTCCCCAGCTCAGCACTTTTTGGCTAGTACAGTCAGATGCTATATCAATCAGTACATAAAAACAAGCAGAGAATATCTATAAGAAGCCCACATTAGGCCAGCCTTTCTACAGAATGTTATCAATAAGCTACTACCTTCAAGAAAAGTCTGCTTTAAAACATCAGATAAACAGATAAAAAATAAAAACACATAAAAGCATGACCTAAATTTCTCAAAATCTCTTCTCTAGCCTACCCTATAACTAGCAAATGTCTTATTCCAGTTTGGCAGTGTTAGAAACACTGGTCTAACATAACAGTCGGTGCTTCCCTTCTCATCAGAACTCCTGACCGTGGCTCTCCCACCCAAAGGGGCGTGCAGAAGGTGAGTCTATGAGTGAATTGGGTAGGGATGGGGAGGAAGGTACTGGGGGTGGGATAAAAGTTCTTCATAGAAAATGGGGGAACAAATAAAATCTGAGATGACCAGCTGTGGAATAATATTCCGAGTGGTCCGTTTAGGACGAAAGAACATGCAGATTAGAATCCTTCTTAAATCAGTTCTCAATGGTGTTCAATCTTCTTCCCTTTGCTAGAATTAGAAAGAGGTCCTACTCTAAGTGACTTATATCCACTAACTAGAGAAGAGTGCACTGGACATGACTCGCAGACAACTAATGAAGCCTATCTGCATGGTTCTTCCGCATGCTGGAAAGAACCTTGATGCGAAGCACTCACTCTACAAAAACAAATTTTCAAAAATTACCTGTAGCAAGTACTGGAATCCAAGAGGCATGAAGTTATTGGGGCAGACTGGTGGTTATGTCTTTCTTTGTGTCTGTCATAATTACATGAAAGGTCCCACTCAAACCATCTGGTGAGCTGCCCTTTAGGGAGGGGGTATGCTAAGCAATAGGCGACTGTACCATATGCTATGATTTAGGGTTGTTTGGAAATGTAGTTAACTCTTAACAAACTGAGGTTCCTAGAGACTCAGATTTGGAGATGCTGGGAGCTGAACTAAACATTTTATGTGCATGTTTAATCCACTTAAAGAAGGATTCTCTTCATCAAAACCCAGGAAATTACTGTTTTAAAAGATGAAGAAAAAAATAATGTGTGCAGAAGAGAAAGGAGGAAAAGATGCTGTGGCCGATTCCCCTCTGCTGCCTGTTTATCTACTGCCAGCACGATATTAATATCTCCTAACCACCACGGAATTAGCACTTCTCAAATCCACTCCCACAAAGAGGCTGCTTTGCTGGCCACCCTGTCTCCTGAGTCACCGCATAAGCATGCTGGCAAACGCTGTCATTATCACAGAGTTGGGTTTGGCAGCATGGAGAATGCCAACAGCCCCAAGTCCACAGCTGTAGATGTTGATATACGGTGAGAATTTAACTCAGGGTGTCACCATGAAGCCCCAAGTGGGCAGGAGAGGGGCTCCCTTGTAACACGCTGAGAGGTCTGAGGATTGGAAATGCCAGAAGAACAAAGACGTATTTGTTGCTGCATTTTGAATTGCTGCGCATTGACATTTTACAGTCAATACATGGGGTCTGGAGGAGAGAGTTGGAATGACAAAGCAGGCAAGAAAAAATTCAACACAAACAAGCTTCTATCTGAAAAAGCGAGAGAACACTAAGCAAAACAGCACAAATGTTTAATGATCCACTCCTGTTAATGCTGCTCAAATCAATTCACAGAATTACTGAGTACCTGCGTGGCCAGCCGAGCACCAAGGGCACAAGCATTCCTTATGCCTGCTGCCCTCTGTATCCTGTCAGCAATGTCCACAAGTCGGCGAAGGCCTCAGATTCCCAACTCCACACCCTGCCCACTACCCTCCTCTTCTTTCTCTCGGAAGCCTAGAGTGTAAGCCATATTCTCTTAGCTTCATGTCTCTAATTACAGATTTCTCCTGGAGGAACAGTTGTGGTGCTGCTGCTTAGCAGTAAGGAGAGTAAAAACACATGAAATAATAATAACCACCATCATTACTGGGATGAGCCAGGCATGAGAATCATGTCATGTGTGTTTTCTTCTTGGTGTGTGCTCCCTTGTGATACTCCTCAGTGTCTATCTTCCTTCTAAATTATGAGGTCGGAGAGGGCAAGAGTCTCCTTGTTCTTGCTTAGTAACACAGGGACTAGACCACACTTGGCATAAAGGAGACAGTAAATATTTCTGGATGAAAAATTTAGCTTATTTAGGATAATTTTTCACTGTGGTAAAAATCACAGCACATTCTTATAATTTTATTTTAATACAACCCGAAACTCGAGATACTCTTGAAAATGTCAGAAAAACACCCAATCATTTCGGAGAGGCAGCACTGGAACATTATTTATTATCCTAAGCATATATTAGCCAAGCTTGCTGAGAACAGAATTAACGACAAAAGCTTTCTACATATGCCTTACCAGCTTTTGTCTTTCTCCTCTCCATTATCTAGGACTTAGAATTAAAGGGAATGAAAGGGAGAGAGAGAAAATGGAATTAGCCTAGTCTATGTACTTGACTCTCTCATTCATTTCTTTTGGCTGCTAATGAAAGGTCAAGAGATTCAGCCCCGCCCCGCCCCCAAAGATGGTTCAGAAACCGACACTGCTGTGTTGATCATTTGCCCAGTAAGAAAAGAGAACATTAAATTACGTGCCATGACATTATGTCGCTTTAGACAAATTTATAAGTTCTGCTTTCTTGAGTGTATCAGTAATTCTACTCCAATTACACATGTCTGGCTCAAATGGATAATTCACAATCAGCATACAAAAAGGACACTACGAACAGCCTGAGAATTAGTGCTGGGATTGAGTTGCTTCTCCAAACTAAAAGAGAAATTTAGGTTCTATTAAAAGTGAACACTTTCCATTAGACATGACCAGATATCCTTGATACAAACACAACCAACACACAGATTTTCTCCAAAGATCTGTACTAGTTGAAATCTTCCCCTCCCACTTGTTTCAACAGCAAGTAGGTGGTTTAATGAGCACATACTTTCCAATAATAAGATACCTCTGAAACCGTGGGGTCCTAATATTCTGCCAACTTGGAGAAAAGGTGTTCTATGTCCATACTCGAGAATACAGTTATTTAAATAGATTTCATTTACAGGAGATTATAATTGTTTTATCACATTTTTGGCAGTCTTCTCCATCCACAATCCCCCCACCCCAATCAAAACTTACAGAAAAGTTGCACATACTGTATGAAGAACAGACCCTCCATCTTTGAACCATGTAAGAGTAAGTAACTGACCAGGTGTACCATCACCCCCAAATATTTTAGTGTTCATTTCCTACACACTAGGATATTTTCCTGTATTATAATAATAATAAAAAAACAATGAATAGAATAGGATATCAACAAGAACACAATATTATCAGAATCAGTGTTACATTTAGACGTCATGTCTCCTTAGTCTGGAACACTTCCTCAGTCTTTCTTACAATGCGTGGCTTGACACTTGGAAGAGCATAGGCCAATTACTTCTGTGTCCGATGCAGATTATGCATCATTGGAGGCAACACACAGAAGATATGCTGTACTGTTCCCTAAGCCCCCTATGAAATGATCTATAATTTACCACTGATGTCCACTTTAATCACTTGATCAGGATGGTGTCTACCAGGCTTCTCCACTGTAGTTACTCCTTTTCCTCTTTATAATTATAGGAGACACTTTAAGCTATGTAATTTTCAGCCCTCAAACTCGCAAGTTAGTCATTTATTTATTTGAGCAGTATAAACTCATGGAATCTCATTTTATTCAAAGGGTTATAATCTACTACTATCATTATTTATTCTGATGCTGAAATTGTTCCCAATCTGGCTAGTGAAAACTGGCTCAGTGGGCTTCTGTGCCCTATGGACATGCCCCGATCATTCTTTGAGCATGTCCTGCTTTCCAGGACAACAACATATCCGGACTTATCTTGTGCTGTTTTCTGTAACTCTGAAATTAGCCAATTATCTAGTAGCCTACATTTACATCATTATTTCTAAATATTTATTTCTAATACTATTGGAAACCATGTGTGACAGTCATGAAAATGTGCCTCTCAGATTTCTCACTGCAGGAAGCATTTCTCAGTGACAGTCCCAGCTGCTATGCTCGGAACCACGGCTATGCTTTCCACCAGCCATTGCCAGCCAAAGACTGAGCACAGACAGCAGAGACACTGATGCAGGCCTATTGCTGAGACTTTGGACTCCTCTGATGGGCAACTTTGGCTTGCGGACTCCTTGTCAGCTTGGCAGAAACTCTTAGAATTAACTGCCCTACAGCTTAGATTTTTCCAGTTCGACCTTCCTTCTTTCCCTCCCTCCTCTCCACAGGGCTAAGGCCCACAGTGCAGTCTGATGGCTCTCCCAGCCTCATCCGGATCCCTGAGAAGAGTCTTCCCCAATTAAACTCTTGCACTGCACATCTAGTCCCATCTCGGCATCAGCTTCTTAGAAAACCTGAAACAATATATCATGAATTAACACAGATATCTATAATCCCAACCCAATATTACAGGGCTCATTGTAGTTTTCTTCCTTTCCATATTTATACCTCCCTTCTCTGACTGTGAGAAACCTGGCTTACATTACCCTTAATGTTTTACTTATAAGAAAAATCTCCCTTTATATACTTATACACTTACTTGCTCACTCATACATACTCTGACTTCCTTGATTTAGTACCTAACAATAGAGCTAATTTAAGAGGAATACACTACTTAATAAAAAAAAGGACCTGGGTTAAATGGATAAGTATTTTAAAAGAGTGGGCATAGGGAATAATAACACACACACACCCACACACACACACACCCTTCATTCTCCATCTGAATAAGGATAACAGGTAATTCTCAATGGTTCTGTCTCACAGATCTCTATCTAGCTGTTTGAACTTAACATTTGCCACTTAAAAACCATCTACATTTTATCAGTCACTGAGGTGTCCATGGAGATTATAAAAGCAGAATATTTTCCTTAAGGCAAGCATACATGTGGGCACATATTCAGAACAAAGCAAGCCCATAAAGAAATGCCTCTACAATGTATTTTAGTCAAGGCTAAAGGAAAGGGGTGACAGATAATTAACAGCTCAATTCATTCATAACAGTTGCATTAGCAATAGCAGAGGTACATATCTCAGTATGTGCACAAAAATACACACACTCCCCATACAATTTCTTTATAATAATTTCAAGGTCCTGTGGTCAAATTTCATAAACAGCAGAAAATGCATCCCATGGCTATTTACTATGAGATAACCCAGATCCAACAAGACATCAGGCACATAGCTTGGGCCTCCGTCATCTGTGAACCTCAAACTCCAGGATCTTGTGCTGGAAAACTGCCTTTTCATACGGCCTGTACCTTCCCCACAGGGACAGACTTTCTCACAAGTCCTGAGATGGAGATCACCAGCCGGCAGAGTTCCAGTACTGATTTCTAACCTACCAGGTGGCTCACCTCACTGCTCCTCAGCTTAACAGGGATGCTCTGCTGTGGGCTGAGCCACAGGGGAGCTTCACTATGCTGACATCCTTCTCTGCCACTAGGTCAGAGACAAGCAAGGAGGAAGAGGTCACCACAGGACTTGATAAGGAGGTAGACTAGAAAAGTAATTTCTTCCGAATATTAGGTCCACTTTTACTCATGTCTATGGAAAACGTGGCCTTTCCACTCTAACTGATACTAAAGAAGTGGGGAAATGACAGCCTACGGGCCCCAGAGCCTTCCTTCGCTACCGGCTCACAAGACCTCTATACCCATGCTCTTTGAGGCAGGAACTGGACAATTTCAGGCTTGAGTTAGACTTGGCTTTGGTAAAGCCAGCAAAAGGAGAAAGTGAACTTCTAGATTAGTGGTTCTCAACCTTCCTAATGCCACTACCCTTTAATACAGATCCTCATGTTGTGGTGACCCCCAATTTCATTGTTACAAATTGAACATAATTAAAGCATAGTGATTAATCACAAAAACAATACATAATTATTTATGTGTTTTCCGATGGTCTTAGGCGATCCCTGTGAAAGGGTAGTTCGACCCCCAAAGGGGTCGCGACCCACAGGTTGAGAACCGCTGTTCTAGATGAAAGGGATCTGCAGCCAATGGGCAACAAACAAGTATCTTTATTAAATTGCTGTTTTTCAAACAGGCCTCAAATTAGAAAAAAGTCCTACAGAGCAACATGTAGCTTCCAAAAGCTTGTATGATGACACCTCTAGGGGTCACATGTGACCTCTCCCACTTAGTGTCTTTGTGCTCCAGTGACTGAATTCCCATGAATCTGAAAATGATGATTTACCCTCTTTTTTTTTCTTAAAATGTATCAAGGAGGTGCTTCCCACATAACCAAGTGGCATATGTAGACCAGATTCTGTTTTAGAAGCATTAATAATTAGAAACAGCTGAGGTAGCACAACATCCTTTATAGACTTACCAAATATCTTTCCTACTGTCTTCTCTATTTTTTCATTTCTCCCTTGAACTAATGTAAAATTCTAAAAATAACTAAAATCATTTTTGGGGGTCTTCTTACTCTTATCTGCTTCTTTATCTGTTTAGTAAGTCCCATCAACAGGACAGCCACCAGAGGATCTGCACAGTGGCTAGGGACTTTCGCAGAATGCATGACATTGAAAACAAAGAGGAAGATTCAAATGCCTAGATGTTCCCAGCCAGGCTCTAGAACAGGGGTGGGCAAACTTTTTGACACAATGGGTTCTTAAACTGGACCGGAAGGCCAGAACAAAAGCATGGATGGAGTGTTTGTGTGAACTAATATAAATTCAAAGTAAACATCATTGCATAAAAGGGTATGGTCTTTTTTTTTTTTTTTAGTTTTATTCATTTCAAAAGGGCCGGATCTGGCCCGCGGGCTGTAGTCTGCCCATGGCTGCTCTAGAAACTAGGGTAAAACGGGGCTGGGGGTAGGGTGGGGGGTAGGGGGTGGCGGATATGATTATCAAGGACTGTATAAGGCACATGCAGTCTTAGGGCAGCACATCCTTGTTCCAGGCTCTGAGAGCCAGAGGTAATTGCTTTTAACACTCCACCAACCCAGCTGTGGCAATACTGAACATAAGATATAGCATGACCTACAGCGAAGCAGGACCACAGAAAGCCAGACTCAAGAATGGGCAAGTATGGAATGGGACTTAACTGAATGGCCTTAGAAGCAGATCAAGCAAAAAAGCACTCCTCAGAACAAAAATGTCTAATAAGTTTTAGTTCATGTTTAATGAGCACTTAAAATATGCACAAGTCCTAAACACAACTGTTCTTTTCATGAGAGCATTTTCCAGAGACTAAAGTTGAGATATGAAAATCAAGAACTCTTGGGAACAAGACTCTAGCCTTTTTGTATTATAATGAATCCCAATCCTTCCTCCTGGTGGAGAGGGGGATGTGGAAAGAAAACAATTAAGCTTGATATGGATATAGTCTAAGCAACCCCAAAGGATGCATGGTTAGAATGGAACCCAAGGAGACCCATAAACAACCCTGGCAGGAAGGAAAGAAAGGAGGGAGAAAGAAAGAAATGGAGGAAAGGAGAAAGGGAAGAGAAAGGAAAGGAGAAGGAAAAGAAAGAAAAAGTCATTCCATGAAAAAATTATTGCTTTGTACAAAGTTAAATCCTTGAACCCCTAGAGCAGCAGTCGCCAACCGGTGGTCCGTGAGGTCCAAAAGGTTGGCAACCGCTGCCCTAGAGCACATACTCTTCCAAACTTCACTATAAAGAAGAGGCTTACTCCTGAGCACTGACAAAAACTTCCCTAGCTTCAGAGGCCATGTCCCACTGCGCACCAACAGTAACCTTCCGTTTGGAAGAAAAGAAATAAAACCAAAGATACCTGGGGACCAGGGTTTTAAAAGTGGGTGATGAAGAGATGTCACTTCATACTCAACCTGCCAAGAAAAGCTAATTCTCTACTCCAAGGCAGCTCTGGGCCATATCACACCCATTACCTTATTTCCACTCATGCCTACACAAGGGTGTACCTACCACCCTTGATCTCCTGAAAGAAAAACTAACAGACAAGAAAATAAGACAGAAATATAGAGCCCCTCTTATCTGCAGGGGACATGTCCCAAGACCCCCAGTGGATACCTGAAACCAGGGACAGTACTGAAGCCTGTATGTCCTTTTTTCTTCCTCTACATAAATATCTGTGATAAAGTTTAAGTGATAAATTAGGCATAGTACGTGGTTAACAACAATAACTAATGGCAAAACATAATGATTATAACAATACACTATAACAAAAGTTATGTGAATGTGGTGACTCATTTCAGGGGCCCCTGGAACTGTCTCCTGCAGTCTCAATGCTTTCCGGTGCCGCACACTGCTATCAAGCAGAACCCGCTCGCTGGCCATGTCTCCCACCCATGGATTTAATGCCTTTTCCATCTTGACTAAGCATTCCTTTATCATGCACCATGGCCGTTAACTTTAGGAGGTGCACCAGCAAAACTAGCACAGATTTATTTTTCCTTCTTCACACTTTTAGTAATAGAAGATCCGTTCTTACTGTTGATCTTAGCAAACTCAGCACACAATTTTTTTTTTCTTATTAAGTGAGAACTTTCACCTTTTCATTTAAAGAAAGCACTTTATGGCTTCTCTTTGCCATATCCAAATAGCTAGCATCACTACTCTTGCACTTTCGGGCCATTATTAAAAAAAAATAAAAGTTACTTGAACACGAGCACAGTGGATCTGATAACCCAAATGGCTATTAGCTGGTCAATGTGCAGGTAGCAAACACAGCATGAAGATGCCAGACAAAAGGATGATTCATATCCCAGGAGGGATGGAGCAGGACAGCGTGAGATTTCACCAGGCTACTCACAACAGCCCGTAAGGTAAAGCTTAGGAATTGTTAATATTTAAGGACTATTGTTGACAGGAGGTAACTGAAACCGAGGAGTGAAACTGTAAAAAAGGGGGACTACTGTACTTGGAGGAGGCAGAATTAAATTCACTTCATAACTCTAGCTAACGGAGAGAATGGTGTTGAAAATATGGGTCGAAGTGATTTAGAGAAGGAGGGGGGAGAAGCTTAACACCAAATAGCTCTATCAAACAGTTATGATTACTAAATAGACAATTTTATTCTGCCCCTAGGATTTCTGCAGTACTGTAATCTTATTGCCACCTCTTATATGATATTTTCATTTATTCAGCAATATCGTGGTGATGGCTTTATAAGACAAAGAAAACTGGAATTGTACTCTATTATGCCAGCTCCTCTCTGAGTATCACTGCATTTCCAAGTCAGCAAAATATCTGAGGAAGTTAGGACAATGATGAAGCTTGGCTATATATATGAGGGGCACATTAAATGTAAGTGGCAATAAAACAACATCACCTTCAAATATCTAATATTTTCCCCAATCTCCAATCCTCAAAGTAAGACAGAAGCAAAACAGTGAAGAAAAAAAGGTCTGTTTCATGGACAAACTACAAGGACTTATCTATCTGAATCTCCCTTATACAATAGGGAGATACTATAACCAACAAGAAAGGCTCTACAATATGTACCCAAGTGACACTCCCTCTATTAGACAGACATGTTCCCAGAAGGAGACCAATAGATCTTCCGAAAACAATGAAGGTAATCAATTAAATACTGACTCTAGCTTGAAGAAAGTAAACTGTTAGCCAAACTGGTCAACTCATTGCTAAATACGCCACACAGTTCCAGTTCCAACTATTTGCAGGACATGTGATTTTGTATGATTCATCATCATGTAAAACTTGGCATTTCAAAAATAAAACAGTTCTCTAGAATAAGCTCTTCTGAAGCCTACCAAATCAGCTCATTCTCCTAACATCTCTTGCTAGGACCAGCATACTCCCAGTCACCCAGACCTGATGTCTTTCTCACTCCCATATAAAATTAGTTGTCAAAACTTTGAATTCAAATCCCCTACATATGTTTCCTATTCCGTTCCTTCTCTTTACCCCAGTTGTGGCTCCCACGAACGCTCACCTGTACCACGTACTGCAGCCTCCATTATCTGCTTTCCTTGCAATGCTGATCAATTTCAAACACTGCCAGTTTCATCCTCATAAACCCCAGCCCGGGTCTGACAAATATTCCTCATTGTCAAACCCACCAGGGGCACAAAAAACTTGTTAGAAAATTTTAATACAAAGACAACATGAAGTTACCAAATATGCAATGAAGATGAAGGAGGGGAAGGAGAGGAGGAGGAGACAGAGGTGGAAAGGAGGAGAGAGGGAGGAAGAGAAGCAGGGAGGAGAGGTTTAGGGTTAGAAGGAAACGGACTGGGGAAAAGGGAGGAAGATGAACATTTTTTTAGCAATATCCTAAATGCTTTACATTTATGAAACCACTTCGGTGTCGGGTGAATTTCCCGCCAAAATATAAGATGGCGCGTTAAAATGCCTATATCTTTTGAAGTATGGGTTCGATTGAAATGAAATATTTGGTAATACGCAGTTACAATCGGCCCGAGTTTACACGTTTCCCGCACTCCACCGCAAATCTATATGAACCGAGTTTAAGACGGCGAGGAAGATGAACATTTTTTTAGCAATATCCTAAATGCTTTACATTTATGAAACTATTTAATGGTCACAAAATCCTGATGAGCCCTAGCTGGTTTGGCTCAGTGGATACAGCGTCAGCCTGTGGACTGAAGGGTCCCGGATTCAATTCTGATCAAGGTCACATGCCCCGGTTGCAGGCTTGGTCCCCAGTAGGGGGTGTGCAGGAGTCAGTCTATCAGTGATTCTTCCTCATCATTGATGTTTCTATCTCTCTTTCCCTGTCCCTTCCACTCTGAAATCAATAAAAATATATATTTTTTAAAAATCCTGATGAAGTCAGAGTTTTTATCATTCCTGTTTTACAGATGAGAAAGCTGAGAAACAGACAGGTTATAAAACTTGAGACAGAACTATAACCAACAAGAAAGGCTATGCATAGAGACATGGCACTTCGTCGATAAAAAGGATCTTGCTAAAAATCCTATCCAACCCCTAAGCTGTAAACATCTGATAACAGAACTATTTCTTTGATTTTCACTCAATAATTTCAGCTTTAATGAAGATCTACTGGGTGTCTACTATAGGACAGGCACTTCAGCACACATTAACCTAACCCTCCGAGCAATACAACAGTGGTAAGTATATGGTAATTCTATATAGTCACAAGAAAGAGTAAACAGTTTTAGATTTGCCTCGATTAGAAGCCAGTGGTTTTTTTTTAATTCTAAGTCCATTTTTCTTGAGACTAAGTGCCATAAATTACAAGGTAACAGACTATAAAAGGCATTCTACAATGGAACCTTCATATGTCTCCCTAACTCTATTCCATTAAATGCCTTTCAATCTTCTGCTTTAGTCCAACCAGTCAACTTAGCTACCAACCACGCCCTGCATTGTCTGCATCACTATGCCTGTGGCAGCACCACTCATCCGGCACTTGCCTTGTAGTGCTGTACATTATTATCTTCCTTTGTGTACATAATCGTGTCTTCCCAACTAGATCATATTCCCTACTGGTCCACAAAGAGCCAAACACTTAGTAGGCAGGCACTCAATAAATATTTATTGGCTAGCTGATTGATTTCACTCTCTGAGTTCCCAGGAGGTTCTATGGGCTGTTGGATGAAAACAAAGTAATAACTGACTGAGTCATAGAATTTTTTAGCAGAAAGAGTCCACAGAGATGAAATAATCCAAAACTTTCCATATATAAATGATGACAGAAAGAAACCCTGAAAATTTTTACATGAGCTGTCTAAAGAAACACAGAGACTAACACCATCACAATGGGCATCTCAGATCCTCTGATTCTCATCCTATTTCCTGTTATTATGCCACTGTCCTTTTAAGAGTCTATAAAATAGGAATAAATACATTCTGCACATAAATTATCCAAGATGCCGTTAATACATTAAAAATTTATCAGCTCATTAAAAATAGTCTATCCATATCATATTATAAATTTGATCACTCTAATACTAATAATGCTAGCTAAAATATATATTAAACATTTAATTATAATAATTTGCTTGCCTTTTGCGGATTCAGAGGACTTTTTCTGGGAGAGAGGGAAGAAATGATTTGAAAAAGTCTGACTGCTTTTTCTCTATATATTCTAATACAAGGTGGAAATGTTCATTGTGTTACAGAAGGCCAGAGAAAAACCAAGCCACGCTTAGAGAAAGAGAGTTACATTTTAATTATGATTATGCACAGGCCCAGAGAAAAATATGTCTTTCAATTTCTGAGCCCCCCAACATGGAGGCAACCCTCTTTATTTATACTTTTTCCAGTCCTTTGTCTCCCAAATTTGGAATGAGAATTCCGGACCTTCTGAGAAAGAAGGCTGCATGCTGGGAAGGGGCCATGAGACCATATCTCAAGGCCTGGTCCAGTGGCAGTACTGACAACTCTGTCTGGGGCATAGTTTACGGCCTCTCTGGAATGGGAGTAGTCTTATTTTCCTTAATATTTAAGCAAGCAGGCATTTACAGAAGCCAAAATAGCAGGGTTAAAATTTCAAACAGCAGTTTTTATATAAGATGGATACTTCAATTGTAGACATAAAGTATGTTTTCTTCGTTCCTTATTTCCTATTCTCTTCTTTCCTTTGAGAAATCAACAATTTACAAAAGAGCAGTGTAAAGAGCATGGATACTGGTATGAGGTGAAAACATCCTCACACATTCCTCCCTCAGTAATAGTGGAAGGAATGCACTGACCATCATCCCCAACACCTCAATAGTCACTGACCTAGGAGAGCCATTGACTGTAGTCATTCCTTACTTTTGTACATCAGGTGGCTTTACATGTGTTTGAAAGCCAAATATTCACATGTTTTACAGTGACTGTGAGTAAGAGACAATTGCCACCCCCCTTTCTACCTGGGTAATTTTACATTGTTGGATATTTCTCATCTACGCCGTGGAAGATGAAAATCATTAGATGCTCACCCTTGCCCCTGTCCCTGACAGCCAGTGCAGACACACTGACAGTGGCTCTGCCAATTAGATGCTCCTGCTCTCAGAGGGAAGCAAAGGAGGGGGGCAGTCAGAATTCATGTAGAGTGGTATCTCCCCTGAGGCAGGGCTCATGCAGGTGATGGGGTCCTTAGGCTGTGCCTGGTAAAGACAATGATTCTGCTTCCTGCTTCTTGGCCCTTTGGAGCTGCCCTGGTCCCCATCTATTTTCCAAGTCTGATACTCTGTCCTTAGATCAGTTCTCTCATAACTTCCCAATTTATCTTCCTCTTTAGGACAATCAGGCTTGTTTATGTTCAAAACATCTTAAAGATTTATGAGGCTGTATTCTTAAAGTCCCTAAACATGGGTTACAGAGGTCACAGTTTCCTTTAAACCAGGAAACCTGGGAGCGCAGGCCTAGGGTGAGAGGTAGATGCCACAGTAAAGCTTCCAGAAGTCTATAGGTCCAGCAAAGGCCATACAGAGTGTTCTCTTTCCAGAGTACCATTGTATTACCCAAATAGCACAGGGTCCAGGGCAGATGGACCTTTTGCTTAGGAACTTGGAATAGAATAAGTGGGGAAAATTCTTTTCTTGACCTATCACCTCACTACTAACCGAGTGAGGAATTATTACAGTGTGATCTCTATCTAAACACCTGTTGCTCAATGAGGTTCCATAACCAACCTGTAACCCAATAGTTTCGGCCATCTTGCTAAGTGGAAGCAGAAGTGCAGAAGATGAACAGTGAAGTGGGAATGGCTTTGAGGATTTTGCCACGGAGTTAAGAATAAGAGCCAGTTTAGGGATCTCAATGATCATATTAAAGTGTGGTGTATATAAAGGGTGAATTATCTTAAAGTCAAGAAAACATGTATTTATGTTTTTACAAAGATCCTACTATATTCAGGTATAGGGATCAATTACAGGTGCTTATAAGAATGAATGAAAAGGTAAGTGTGAAGTAGGTTTATTATTAGTAAAAGAGATTTTCCTAGTTATGTCATTTGAGTTTCTAAGCATAAATGATGCCCAACTACAGTATACTCATTTTATTACTGGAAAAAAACAAACCAGAGGCAGTAAACTGCTTACCAGTTATAACAATTCCGTATCTTGAGGTACAGAAACATAAAATAAAATTTTAGTTTAGTTTATTTTGTTTGTTGTTTGCTTTCCAAAATGCACATAAGAGGTAACCAACTTTCTTTAAAAAATAAAGTGTGGTTTTTTACAAAACAATAGTCTAATACAGTGATGGCGAACCTTTTGAGCTCGGCGTGTCAGCATTTTGAAAAACCCTAACTTAACTCTGGTGCCGTGTCACATATAGAAATTTTTTGATATTTGCAACCATAGTAAAACAAAGATTTTTATTTTTGATATTTATTTTATATATTTAAATGCCATTTAACAAAGAAAAATCAACCAAAAAAATGAGTTCGCGTGTCAGAGGTGACACGCATATCATAGGTTCACCATCACTGGTCTAATGTAATACATTATCTCATACCAGCACTTTAATAGAGGGGAAATAATCTAAATTATAAAAAATGAGTAAGCGCCCTAGCCGGCTTGGCTCAGTGGATAGAGCGTCAGCCTGCGGACTGAAGGGTCCCAGGTTCGATTCCGGCCAAAGGCACATGCCTGGGTTGCGGGCTTGATCCCCAGTACGGGGTGTGCAGGAGGCAGCCAATCAATGATTCTCTCTCATCATTGATGTTTCTATCTCTCTCTCCTTCTCCCTTCCTCTCTAAAATCAATAAAGAAATATATATTTAAAAAAAAATGAGTAAGAGATAGAACAATACAGTAAAACAGATTAATATGATAAAACAGAAATGTTAAGAATAAATGTTGATCAATTCTCCTTCATCCAATAAAAGAGAGAAGTTACACAGAGCATTTATATTTATTCTTCAATGGTGAAAGCCAGTTAATGTTCCCCACTTGTTCCAGCCCTTGTGGCCACAGAGAGCAGTTATGAGCTCATTTCATAAAGAGCTCATGGCACAGAGCAGTCATTCCAGGCAGAGGATCTGGGTTCTTACCCAGCTCTCTAGTTGTTTCAACTCCTGTAAAGGCACTAAGCTGGTACCAGTTTCTGAATCTGTAAAATGAGGGGGTAGATCTAAATGCACTACAAAATATGTTCCACCTCACATATATTCTAATCTAATTTTTAAAATGAACCAGCATATACTGATCAACAGTCAGGCATATTCAATATACCTTTATCCTTCTGTACATATCTTTATACAGCACTAGATGATAATGTTTGAGGCCACCTAGATTATTTATCATTTCAGTAAGTGTTAAACATACCCTAAGGTTTATACACATTTCTGGTGTGGTTTGCGGAGCACTGTGGCAGCAGTTACATTTCATCCAATCCTTCCTCTAGGGACTATAAGGGCCCTATCCCCTCTGTGCACACACAATGGTGGCAAAGGGTGGGAGGCCAGGCTACTTGAAAAATTTATGAGAAAGTATTTATTCTCTTCAGCTCTTTAATGTCCACTATTTAAGATATAATGTATTACCCAAATGCTCTGGAGTATAAAAAAAGAGGCTGGAGGGATGAGCAAATAAAGGATATATAGCAGGGGGTTGTCAAGGGCGGGGGAAAAAAGGACACATATGTAATACCCTTTGTAATACTTTAAGCAATAAAAAAATTAAAAAAATAAAATAAAGTTAATTCTGCCCAATAAAAAAAAAAAAAGGATATATAGGACATTTTCTACCAGGAAACTATTAATGTGCAAATTTTTTGATTCTTCACTGGCTAATTCCTTCTACTTTGGTTAAGTATTTTATTCAGTGACAAAAAACTGACTTATCTTATTAGTACAAATGTGTTTAAAGAACCAATTAAGTAGAATTGACATTTAATAGGAATTTGCTACATTTCTTGTATTGTGGTTCACTAGATTATGTAAATTAGGAAGTTTACTTCTGTATGTGTCTTATCACTTAAAATAGTGAAAAATCAGATCCACCTTCACATTTACAGTTTGCCAAGTAATATTTTGGTCTATTAAGCTTATAGCTAATTCTTAAGAAGTACAGGTGGTAGCAATATGTCAGTAAAACAGGTATGAGCTGTTTCTTGGGTAGTCCTTATGAGACTATAAAAGATGACTACACAGTAAGTATTCACAAAAGAGGTGGACTTCATTACTATAGACAGGCAAAATCAGAAAAACTTCATTCATTATAATCAGAGTTTATATCTGAAAGAATCTTACTGTTCTACTCCAATTCCCTCATCTTACAAATGCCTAATCTGAGTTTCAGAGACATTAAAAACTAGTTAGTGACCGACCTGAAATAGAACTCAGATCTCAAGTTATAAAAGGCATCCTTCCACCATGACAGTCTGCCCCCAGCCTCCATATACCGACTGGAAAAACAAATAATACACACAACGCCTTAGATGGATCTCAAGGGAATTCCTCTAAGGTTCGCACACTGCATGGTTCCATTTATATAATATTCTTGTAATTACAAAATTATAGAGATAGAAAACAGATTACTAGTTAAGGATGTTGGGAGGGGAAAGACACAAGGGAGATCTTCATGATGACTGAATAGTTTTCTATCTTCATTGTGCTGATAGTTACAGGAACCTACACATGGGATAAAATGGCACAGACCTATTCACACACCTTCACATTTATAATATCAATGCCAAATTCCTGGTTTAGATACTGCACTGTAATTGTAAGATATAACCATTGGGGGGAACTGGAGGGAGAGTGCATGGGGTGAACCTATCTGTACTACCCTTGTAACTTCTTTGAATTTATAATTACTTTAAAATAAATTTTTAAAAAATTCAATAGAATTTGAACTTACTAAGAAGAAGAAAAACAACAAAGACTCTAAAGTCCATTCTCAATTGAATATCAGAATAATTCTCAGCCAGAATAATCCTTTTAAAATTAAAGTCCACAGATGTTCCCATCACTCCTCTGCTCAAAACTCTGCAATGGCTTCTGTCTCCCTCAAAGTAAAAGCCATATACTTGTTATGGCTCACAAGAACTTCTATGGCTTGCTGGCTCCTCCCTACCTTGCTGACCTCGTCTCTCACCACCCCACCGCACCTTTGCTCCCTTCGCTCCAGCCGCAATGCATTCTTTTTATCCAGCCACACTTGCGCCAAGAGACCTTTGCCACTGGTATTCCCTTTGCCTTCCTACCACCTGATCCTTCACCTTTTATCACTGAAGTCTCCTGACTATCTTACTGAAATTTTCCCTCCCCCCAACCCTAGAATACCTCCTCTGCCCTTCCTGACCTTTATATTCTCTATAGCACTTTGACCATCTACCTATTTCTACATGTTCTTTGTTTCTTTATCTATTTGCCACCACTACAATGTAAGCCACACACCCCACCCCACCCCACCCCAAATAAGCTGAACAGACAACAAAACAAAAACCAGGGTAGGAAAGTAAAATAAAAATGTTATGTTCATGTGGCCTGAAGAAAGGGTGCAATTTGGGGAACAGATATATGAAGCTGGGTTTCATTTAGATTTGCAATCATGAGACCTTGGTTTCAATTCCGGCTTGAATTAGATGACACTTAAGACACATTTACCTCTTAAGTCATACTTTTCTGTTTATCATAACAAAGGGAGGAAACTGAAGAACCTTTAGGGCCCCAGACAAAGCTCAAGTTCTAAATGACTCCACATAGTACATCCACATTTCGAGTCTAACTCAAGCAAGTCTAGCAATAAACCCATGGGAAGTCATGGAAGGTATTTCAGTATGTGTTAACTCAAAGACCCTCTACATGGCAAAAATTGTATTATGCACTGGGGATTTAAAAAACGAGATTTGGACCTCGTGCTGTGAGTATTATTAGTAAGTGAGCACGGGGTGCTGAGGAAGCACATACACAGATGTTCATTAGGATCCCCTTCTTGCAGGGCACCTAAGGTAAAGCTTCCCTGACACAGGAACTGCTGCAGGACGAGAAGCTACTAGGTGAAAATGTGTGTTCCAGGCAGAGAGAGCAGTCTGACTTCAACAATACTGAGGTTAAGTTGTGTTTTTTTAACAGAAATGATGGATGAGAGCCAGGGAATGTTAAATATAAACATAGAAAGGTAGGCTAGGGCCAGAACATGAGTTTGTATTAATCCTAAAGGCGGCGGGATGATTAATGAAGAGTCTTAAGCAGGAGAATAACAATCAGATTTGTGTTTCAGAAAGTGAAATGGATCGGAAGAGAATAAGAAGAGAATTAGAAGGTCAGTAAGGAGACTGACAGCATAAACCAGGCAGTAAGAAGAAAAGCTGGATACATTCCAGACAGAAATGAGGAGAGCCAGGACAATAGGTCAGGTACAGAAAGTCACCAGGGCTGAAAGCCCCAGGTACCTAGCAGTAGGCAAAACTTGGAAAACAAGGACCTCACAACCAGGGTCACCTTTCTTCCGCTAGCATATCACTGGTCATGCAGGTTTGACCCCCTGACCTTTCATATCACTGGTTATGCAGTTCAGACTCTCCACTGGCATGTTGCTAGTCATGCAGGTTAGACCACCTTAGCGGGAAACAAACAAGGGGGGCATACAATAGCCCTTAAGCATTAACCCCAAGACAATGAGGTTCTGACCCACATCTAGGCCTCAGTTGTGGCCAAGAAAGCAGCAGAACCAGACAAGGGACGGCATGGATGACTTCAGAACCAGCTGCACTGACTAATGACTCACTGCCCTGGCACTGACCAATCAGTGGAGACCACAGGGACACATCTGTAAAGCTAATTAATATTCCATTGAAATCCTCCTCTGAGACCTCCAGATAAAACCCCTCAAGACTAAGTGATACTATTGTAATTAGTTAGTATTTAATAATAAAGCGTGTCCCAAAATTCATGCAAGATTTGAATTTTGCGTGAGCATTAACAACAACAACAAAATAAAAGCCTAATTTTACTTGGTTTATTGAATCAGATTCTAATATCTGTTGCCTTTTGATTTCAATCCCTTCAATTTGATAAGCATTACCAAGTACCAATTATGGCCCAGGAGCAGGGATAATGAAGACCATGGCTTTGCATATGTGCCAGCAAAGCCGTGGAGGCCATTTATCCGATGTGCTATTCCATACATAACCCTATACTGTATACTTTATGAATCAATAAAAAATTTACAATTTTTATTATAAACCTGTGTTTTCTATCAAAATTACTTCTTGCGTGAATTTTGGGACACCCTTTAGGACAGGAGCAAAGGAAAGGCCATACGTTATAGGCATGTCATTTGGGCAGCTTCACCAGGAAACTGCAATTTCACATTCCCAGGGGAGGGAAGGGATCCAACAAAGGGCAGATAGGCACATGCTCACTAAAGTTGGGGTGCCTAGAGAAGGTGCTTGCCTGTCAATCACACCTTGGGACAGAGATGGTTGGCCAGAATGGGCGTGGCCACTACAAAAGCTTGAGTATTTGGAAATACATAATCCCCTAACCAAAGAAGTTAACTCTCTTGGGACTCTTGTTGCTCAGGCGTGTTCTCTTGCTTCCCATACATTCCCCCATGTGGCCCATGACCATGGGGACCCCACACGCAAGGGACTACTGGACTGCAGTAGGGAACACAAGCTAAGCTAGCCTGATGCTGGGCTGCACCTGGCTCCAACTTGGAAAGGAAACTGGACACTGGCTCTGATTTTAGCTCTACTGAAACGCCAGCTACACTTCTATGACTGGACTAAGGGAAATGGGATTTTGGAAACGCAGGGGTGTAATTCCACAAAAATAAAGCTTTCTACTATATCGCATCCTCAGGCCCTCTGAAAATCCTTATTCCAGCGGCACTCCAAGATCCCATCTCCCATGAGCAACCAGGTGAGAAGACCCCTTTCCACTTCTATGACATAAGGACCCAGTGTGGCTCTCTTTCTCTCCAACACACTCACACCTTTCCCCACCTCCTTTCCCCAGGAGCGTTTTCCCTGCCTCTTTCTTTCTCCTAAGCTCCAAGGGTCCTTCCTTTGCCTCTGTAACTTGTTCCCTGAGCTCACTTCTTCCACTGCTCACTTCTTCTATCTCTGTGACTTTCTAAATAGACTTTTGCTTGTATTTGAATTATTGGCTCTGAATTATTTCTTAGCCAGAACTCAAGTACCGAGGTTGCTGAACGAAGGTTCAATCACAGGTAACAACTGGTGCCATTTTCCCCACCAACATTACCAGTAGATAATCAGGTTGGAGAGTGAGAGAGGAGGAGATAAAGATGACACTTCAACTTGTAGAATGAAAGACTAAGTAAATGGTGGTACCATCAATCAAAATGGGATCACAGAGTAAAGAAATCGCTTTTAAAGGGGAGAGCATCAGCTCAGTTTTAGCCACATCGAGTTCTGGTATCTAAGAAGCGATGTACAGTCAGGAGTTGAATATATTGGTGGGGATCCTGGTAGGAAGAACTGGCCTACAGACACAGATTTGGGAAAAGCAACATCTACATGAAAATTGAAGCAATGGGATAAATATGATCACTCATGTAGATTGAACAGGGGGAAGAGGGACCAGAACAGAAGCCTGGGAAGCATAAATATTTAAGAAGCACTCAAAAGCTGAATGAGGAGAAATTATCAGAGTTGTAGAAAGAAATCCAGTCAAATATGCTTTACTGAAAAGAAAGTAGAAAAAAATTTCTCAAGAAAGACTGTGATAAATTTTAAATACTGCAGACAGATCAAGTCCACTTAAGGATTGAAAAGTGCCTTTGCGGGAAGCATTGGTCTTCTAGGTAAGCTCAGTTTCAACCATGTGGAAGGGTCAAAACCAGGTGGGAAAGGAATGAATAGCAAATGGAGACAATTACAATTTCTTTTAACTCGCAAATGTATAAGAAAAAGTAGTTTGGAAAGAAAGAGGCTGAAATCTTCCACAGAGATGGGAAGGCAGGAGATAATGCAAGCAGGAGAGAGACAAGTTTGGGCTCAGAGAAAAAGTTAAAGGCATTTTCCTGATAAGCCCATATTTTCTCCATAAAGTAGGACATGAGAATGTCTGCTGAGAGTGAGGAGAGAGAGAACAGAGTAGGAGACTTGATTGAAGATGGTTGTGAAAATCTAAAATAGCTGTTGTGGTGGTGAAATAACAGCATGAAAACAGCATTTATGGAAAATTAGTCCAGCAGCATTATGCAGGGAGAAATGGAGATGGGAAAACTGCAGTTACAAAAGGCACATCTAGAAGGCTCCTGAATTAATTTAGATCTGAATTGCTGAGCGCACGGAGTAGAGTGATGGCATAAGTGATAGGAAAGAACAAATAAGGGAATTCTTTAACAAATAACTAACCCACCACACCTATCCAACCAGACTGCTTTCTCCCAACACCTCAAGGGTCGCCGAGGCAGGATCAAACATCCTCAATTATTTCAGCTCCTGGTGTGAACTAAAGCTACGGCTAGCTTGCCCCCAACTTTTAAGCTTCCTGGTACAAAATGCTTGTACTACATCATGAAAGACATTATGGACTCCTTAAAACTCAATGGTCTTGCTTATTTAAAGCACATCTGGAGTACACCCTGTATGAGCAGTGATCAATTCTGATATCTGCCCAGTCAACCTGGACAATTCTTCACAATGACCCTAGTCTAGAATCTTGGCTTCTCTTTAAGCTCACTACATCACAGACTGATATGACAAAATAGAATCACTTGAGAGAAGATTGTAATTTAGTGAGTCTTACAAAAGTTGGGCCCACCACACTGTCTGGGAAGCTTTTTAATAAGTTATACAGGTGATTCTGGGGCAACTTGAGTTTGAAAACCATTTTTTAAATCAGCATTCATGTTAAACACGTTGGCTTTGAAATGAGAGTAGGGCATACAAAAGGAAATGGAAAGCAGGTATGTAGTAAGTTAGGAGTAGGGATATGCAAAAAGAAATAAAAAGTCGATAATCAGCAGCATACAGATAATAGGTGAAGCTATGAATTAACAAAATACCAAAAGGAAATCTTTTACAGAGAAAAATATAGCAGAATCAAGACTGAACCTTAGAGAATGTAAAGCCAAAGAACTTAATTATATCTTCTTTTTTTTATGTTTTTTCTCCTTTATTTGGTAACTTTTACAAAATCTCATTTTTGACTGGGCTCAGACGTATAGGTAGATGTTTTCAGAGAGGACAGTCTTTGTCTCTTGGTAATCTGTCCCTGGCGTTTTTCTTTGGCCTCCTTCCTTCTCTTAGCCAAAAGCTTAGCATATTCTGTGGCCTCTTCCTTATTTTTCTTAGTATGTTGTTTCTTCTGAGCAATACCCTGGCCTTCGTGTTGCATGACAGGTGGAGTAACAAGACACCGGATCTTGGGTGCTTTAGTCCTAGGTTTCTTCCTTATTTGTTTAGAGGCTTTCTCACAACATATTGGCAGACATCATCTTCTTTAGAGAGACTGAAAAGTCTGCGGACTCTGCTAGCTCTTTTGGGCCCCAGATGACAAGGAGGCACAGTGTATCAGTGAGCCCAGGAATATCTTTCTCCCCCAAAGACCAAGAACACTGCACTGCAACCCGGAACAGATTTGCATCTTCTTTCTCCAGTTCCCCATGGTCTATAGCAGGAGTGCCCTTTACTCATTTTTTAAAATATAGATATTATAGCGAAGGCAAAGTATGACACTTGAAAAGAGCACATCTGATTTCCCACTCCTCATTTCAGCTCTGAAGTTCATTTCTAAAGACTGACAAGCAACAATATTTTTTATATCTATACAGCATCTTTTCTCTGGAGAATAAACAGTAATGCTTTTTGAGCCACATCTACCTAACCTACATCCAATCTTCATCTTCCTAAATTAACCAAATAGAGAGAAACCACTTCAAATTCTTTAAAGCTAGGAGCAAAGAGGTCTGATAACTTAGAGAGGGCCGTGGCCAAGAATATGTAAACTATAGAGAAATTCAAGAAACCCAGCATATGTGTGGGTTTTCTCAGAGGGACACACTAATGTAAGCACCAGTAGTGTTTATCTCTCAATGGAATTCCTGCCTGACTGCTGGGCTGGGTGCAAGCTAATTTCCCCCTGGGTGAATGGTGCTGTTGAGATGCAGCACTCACCACCATCTGTTACCTAGAATTAGCATAATGACAAATTATCTAATCCCTTCCATTTAACAGATACAAATGGTACTCTTATAACACCAGTTCAGTCATATCCTCATTCATGTGGTCTACCCCCACCCCGTAAAATTTAGTCTTCCCACCCTGCTGGTGATGGACCCTTTCAGGGCTTTACCCCCAAGTTCCCCATCTTGCTGAAGAGTCCAGGTGCTTTACGATGAGAAGCTTTCCTGACTCATTTTATTCAGGAGTTGGAATGCAGCTGTTATTCCAGATGCATCTGAAAAGGGGCATGCTGAACATAAAGAAAAGCTGTCTCTAGGAGACAAGCAAGTACAGTGCAGAGCAGTGCCTTCTTAAACTAGATCAGGTTGAAAATTTCAACAGGGTTAATACAAAGAAAAGGCATGTCAGTGCTGATCTGGTGAGAATGATAAAAAGGAGAAAGGGAAAAGAAAGAAATCAGGAAATTAAACAAGTAGTAAGTCATAAAATTCTAACAGGAAAAACTGCTGTTTTACAGTTTTAGATAGCAAGATATAGGTAGCATTAAACAAAAAGTAAGAATCAGCCCTAGCCGGTTTGGCTCAGCAGATAGAGCGTCCACCTGCAGACAAAAGGGTCCCCGGTTCCATTCCAGTCAAGGGCACGAATCTTGGTTACAGGTTCCTCCGGGGCCTGGGCCCTGGTCAGGGCTTGTGCAGAAGGCAACCAATCAATGTGTTTCTCTCACATCCATGTTTCTCCCTGTCTTTCCCTCTCTCTTCCACTCTCCCTAAAAATCAATGGAAAAATATCCTCAGGTGAGAATTAACCAACAAAAAACCCTATATAATAAAGAGCCAATATGCACATGGTCATCGAGCCCTCACGCTGTCATGCCCTAACAGCTCAGAAACTCAACACTGGGGACCAGCCAGACACAAATGAGCTCCCGAGAGAGAAATGGGGACCAGCCAGGCAAGCCACCCGCCCCACGGTACCGGGTGCCAGCGGCTGAGCCTGCTCCTGTGGCCCGGAAGAGGGACAATCCACATGCCCCAGGTCCCCACAGTCCCAGGCACCAGCGGCTGCAGCTGCGGCACAGGAGAGGGACAAGCCGCCTGCCCCATGGTCCTGGCGCCAGCAGCTGTGCCTACAGCCTGGGAGAGAGACAAGCCGCCTGCCCCGTTGTCCCCTGCGGCTGCGGCCGGCCCGGGCAAAGCCGGCCCAAGTCCTGAGTGCCTGCAGCTGGCCAGTGGGAGGGAATCCTGGGTCCCAGGTGTGGGTTGAGGCAGAGGCGGTTAGGGGCAATCAGGCCAGCAGGGGAGCAGTTAGGGGCGATCAGGCAGGCAGGCAGAAGTGATGAGGGGCAATCAGGCAGGCAGAGGTGGTTAGGGGCAATCATCAGGCAGGCAGAGGGGTTAGGGGTGATCAGGCAGGCAGGCAGGCGAGCAGTTAGGAACCAGCGGTCCCGGATTGTGAGAGGCAGTCGGACATCCCCCGAGAGGTCCCGGATTGGAGAGGGTGCAGGCCGGGCTGAGGGACCCTGCCACCCCGTCACCCCCCTCCCCCCGCCCACACACAAATTTTGTGCACCGGGCCTCTAGTAAAAGAATAAGACATCTAGAAAAACAAAAACATGCTCATTGGCTCAAATAACCAGAAGAGCACAATCAATAGATGGATGGCTGGCTACCTGTGGCAGCACGTAAAGAAGTGAATTGTTCTATCACCAGTGACCAGTATAGAGACAGTTCCATTAGAAGGAAGCGCAGAGTCGGATGTTATATTGAAAACAATTTCCAAAGTCAGCCATTTCCTCATAAACGGAGCTTTTGGTAGAGGTCAAGAGAAAACATTATAAGAAAATATATTTGCATATAAAACGATTCCACATCCCCTATAAAAATATAAGTAGAGAAAATTTCTTGTTTATCTTGGGTAAATAACATTTTGGATATTTGTGAAATCATTAAATATTTATTACATTTACTCATCTAGATGCACTGTTTAAAGCACTACATTTCAGAAATATTTTTCTCAAGCTACACTCTGTACAAGTGTACTCCATCACAATGTGCATCATTACAGCCACCTTTTGAGGCAGTTCTGTCTTCTCCATCATGACATTTTCAGACATAGCTCTTTTGAAATCTATGTATGACGCTGCCATCAGAAATTCTTCCCTTAAATAACAAGGATCCATTTTCAAAACATTCAATTGCCTGGTTTTATCATTTGTCCTATAAGTATTTATTCATATCTCCACAGTGTAAGTCCCATTAAGTCTGCAAACTCATTGCCTGTTTTGTAATTAAAGTTTTATTGGTGCACAGCCACACCCAGTTGTTTGCATATATCTGTGCATGCTTTAGCA
>NW_005871121.1:421555-504503 GCF_000147115.1 Myotis lucifugus
CCACACTCACCAGAATAATTGCTATATGTTTGTGTAAAAAAAATTGGCTGCTTGAAATGATTCTGCCACATAACCTTCATATTGCCCCGAGGATGGTTGAGTCAGGCTAATTGATATGTTCAAAATAAATTAAGCGAGGAAGCACTTGTAACACAAGGGCCTTTGCAAAGACTCAAAGTAGAAGACTTCCTTTCTCCTGAGCAATAATTTTTTTTTTTTGAGGGGATGGAGTGAGGGGAGAACCTGGCATTTTTTTCATGTTATTATTATCCTGCCACAAGACTCTACAGTAAATAAGCTAGCCCCTCTCTTCGAAAGAACATTGAAAATGCTTCCACTAAGAATAAGGAAGGCAACTGACACTGTCATCTCTGCCGTCAACGACAGCAGGACGTAGAGAGAAGCTGCCTGGAGGACTGAATTGCTGTGCGATACATGTCACCTCACGACACCGGTGTGAGAAAGAAACTAGGCTATTCTTAGGTTCTGCCTGGCACATAGTAAGCACTGTATGTGTTGGTGATCATTCTTCTTGTTGATGTCCATTATCAGTAACACGGGCCTAGTTGTGTTACTTCTCCTGGACTAAGCCACCTTGTTTATAAATGAGGGAGGTGGACTAGATAGCTTTGAACGTATCTTCCTACTATAAAATTCCATGACTCTATGAGAAGAAAAAATGTTCACAGTTTAGACATGAAGGAACTTGTTCTCAAAGAAAGCATCTTTTAGGAAATAGCTGAAAAGGTTGAACTTGACTTCACAAGTCCAGAGATTTGTCCAGTGGACAAAGCTGTCAGTGCAAATTCCCACTTCATATCCAGCTATCCTAGGAGGTCACCCTGTACTGATAAAGACGTCGAGTTCACCTCCTCGGCAGCGGTGCATGGCTGGGGAGAGCACCCATCCTTCCACAGCACTCAATCATGCACGCCACTGCAGAGGCAAAATTCATGGCTCCAGCAACAGTCCAGTGTTATCCAATATGCATGAAATCGAAGTTTTCATCATTTCCAATGGTCAAAGGCCAGTGAGTGTTAAATCCCAGACTACCAGGATTAATGAAGGAGTCATTAAAAACCCAGCATTAAATCACTTCTGTAGCTAATGCTGAGAATGATGTCTGTAATACATTACAAGGCTGATTAGAAAGAAACAAGGTTCAATTTAGAAATGAATTACCTGACTTAAAAAAAACCACAACACTGTTACATGGCTATCAGCAATTTTGTTATTACAAGGGGAAAGGGTGGGAAACATATAAATTATGTCATAATGGGAAATTATCAGAATCAGGGTGAATAACTTCCTAAAGATATAAGAGGGAGAAGGGAGTCCTGACACCATGATCAGATTTTCCTTGGTTTTCTGTTTTGTTTTAAATTGGGCTGGAGTGGGGGGAAGCGAGGGTAGCAAGTTTAATCTAGAAAAGTTTTAGAACAATTATAGTCTGATTAAAGTCCCACTATCCCTGCCAGATTCTAGGAATGAGCTGAACTCATTCTTCAAATCATGTTTTTTGGAGATGCCAAACAAAGAAGTACTGTACATTTTCCGAAAAAAACAACAACAAACTACTCAGCTATTAAAATTGAAGGTAAACTATGGCGAGGGCTGAATAAGGGGGAGGAGGTGAAGGTGAGTGCTAAAACCCTAATGAACTATCTTCTAATTCACAATAAGTAGTGTCTTATTGCCGAACGTAATCTATCAATGGGAAAAACAAAAGTCTTCAACAAATGCTCTAAAGATAAAGCATGGTGAAAAACATGGAACTGGCCCAAGCATGCCAGGCTGTAACCTACCAATACACTCCAATTTTCCTGAGTTTCTGAATGGGAAAAATACAGCCACCAGGGACTTCTACCTACTTTTTAAGGTCTAAGTCAGTGCACTAGTTGGAAAAGCAAATGCCACCAAGTAGATGCTCAGGTACAGAGAATCCCTTACAGGCAATGATTCTCACCCACAGCCTCTCAACAGGCAAAGGTCATTAATGCAGGGCAATGTGCAGAAAACAGTTCCAGTTCAAACAATGCAAACCAAAATAGAAATACTTCTTACTGACGTTCCTTCTCTGTCAGCTCACTATAAGGACAAGATTGGCACCTCTCCCTGAAAACAAGTCCTGAAGAGCAGGTGACATAACTCAAATCCCTGTGCATTATAATCAGGGGTGATATTCAAAATATTTAACATGATGGCACAGGTTAATTTGTTATACTCATGTACGCGAGCGGAATGTAAGCCCTGATTATAAACAAAGATGTGGGGGGAAAAGCAACAACAATAAAATAACCAACAGGGTCATAAATGGTGCTATATTTAAAAGGGCATCAACATGAAACAACAAATCACTTGAGGATATTAGTTTGGATTAGGCCCCAGGCATCAAAATACACATTATTAATTTCAGATGCATCAGTGTACACACAATAAACTATCAAAACACAATAAACTCTAGGGCTTCTTAGATATTTAACTATTGGCTTGAGTCTTTAATCTCCCCCCACAACTGGCATTTATTGAGTCTAACAAATGAATAAATTATACTTGAATTTCTTGGGTCCCCAAGAGTATTTAAAAGACAGTTTTGTTTAGTTACCAACACCAACCCCAACAACAAAAGACATTAAAACCTTTTCCTGCCCATGACTTCCTTTTAAGGAGGGCATTTTAAAACAGTAAGACAACAGTTACCCAACAGACAAAATCTATAAACTTGATAATTAGAGGTAAAATGAATACTAGATGTCTAAATTCAAAGCTCTCTCCAATGTTGTCCATTGTTCTCTCAGGTAAACAATTTAACTCAAGGTCATGTCAGGGGCTAATGGCAATGAGTCAACTGGTAGTTATCACTACTGTTTGGGTAAAATCTGACTTTGAAAATCTACAGACATCCAAGTAAACCTAATGTTTAGGATCAAGAGTTTGAGGAGGAAGGGTTACACAAAAGGAAAAACCTATAGCTACAGTTTAAAACCAGTGGGGCCCTCACTCGCTGCCGACGGCCTGCCTCGCCGCCCGCACGCCCTGCCGCTGCCCCGCAGAAATGCTTCCATTACACACAGTCCTTCGCCAGATGAGGCCCGTGTCCAGGGCACTGGCTCCTCATCTCACTTGGGCTTATGCCAAAGATGTAAAATTCGGTGCAGAGGCTCGAGCTTTAATGCTTCAAGGTGTAGACCTTTTAGGCCGATGCTGTAGCCGTTACTATGGGGCCAAAGGGAAGTACAGTGATTATTGAACAGAACTGGGGAAGTCCCAAAGTAACAAAAGATGGTGTGACCGTTGCAAAGTCCATCAACTGAAAAGATAAATATAAAAATATTGGCGCTAAACTTGTTCAGGATGTTGCCAATAATACAAATGAAGAGGCTGGGGATGGCACCACTACGGCTACTGTGCTAGCACGCTCCATTGCCAAGGAAGGGTTTGAGAAGATCAGCAAAGGTGCTAATCCAATGAAAATCAGGAGGTGTGATGTTAGCTGTCAATGCTATAATTTCTGAACTTAAGAAGCAGTCTAAACCTGTGACAACCCCTGAGGAAATAGCTCAGGTTGCTACAATTTCTGCAAATGGAGACAAAGAAATTGGCAACATAATTTCTGACGCAATGAGAAAGGTTGGAATGCCCTAACCGGTTTGGCTCAGTGGATAGAGCGTCAGCCTGTGGACTGAAGGGTCCCAGGTTTGATTCCAGTCAAGGGCATGTACCTTGGTTGCGGGCACATACCCAGTAGGGAGTGTGCAGGAGGCAGCTGATTGATGTTTCTCTCTCATTGATGTTTCTAACTCTCTATCCCTCTCCCTTCCTCTCTGTAGAAAATCAATAAAATATATTTTTTAAAAAAAAGGTTGGAAGGAAAGGCGTCATCACTGTAAAGGATAGAAAAACACTGAATGATGAATTAGAAATTATTGAAGGCATGAAGTTTGATCGAGGTTATATTTCTCCATACTTTATTAATACAGCAAAAGGTCAGAAATGTGAATTCCAAGATGCAAACGTTCTGTTGAGTGAAAAGAAAATTTCTAGTGTTCAGTCCATCGTACCTGCTCTTGAAATTGCCAATGCTCACCGCAAGCCCCTGGTCATAATTGCTGAAGATGTTGAGGGAGAAGCTCTCAGTACACTGGTTTTGAATAGGCTAAAAGTTGGTCTTCAGGTTGTAGCAGTCAAAGCTCAGGTTTTAGGGACAATAGGAAGAACCAGCTTAAAGACATGGCTATTGCTACTGGTGGTGCTGTGTTTGGAGAAGGACTGGCTTTCAACCTAGAAGACGTTCAGCCTCATGACTTAGGAAAAGTTGGAGAGGTCATTGTGACCAAAGATGATGCCATGCTCTTGAAGGGAAAAGGTGACAAGGCTCAGATTGAAAAACGTATTCAAGAAATCATTGAGCTAACAGTTAGATACCACAATTAATGAATATGAAAAGGAAAAACTAAATGAACGCCTGGCCAAACTCTCAGATGGGGTAGCTGTGCTGAAGGTTGGTGGAACAAGTGATGTTGAAGTGAATGAAAAGAAAGACAGAGTCACAGATGCCCTCAATGCTACCCGAGCTGCTGTGGGAAGGCATTGTTCTGGGAGGGGGCTGTGCCCTGCTTCGGAGCATTCCAGCCTTGGATTCATTAACTCCAACTAATGAAGATCAAAAAATTGGTATAGAAATTATTAAGAAAGAACTAAAAATCCCTGCAATGACCATTGCTAAGAAAGCAGGTGTTGAGGGATCGTCAATAGTTGAGAAAATTATGCAAAGTTCCTCAGAAATTGGTTATGATGCCATGCTTGGAGATTTTGTGAATATGGTGGAAAAAGGAATCATTGATCCAACTAAGGTTGTAAGAACTGCTTTACTGGATGCTGCTGGCGTGGCCTCTCTGTTAACAACAGCAGAAGTTGTGTCACAAAAATTCCCAAAGAGGAGAAGGACCCTGGGATGGGTGGGATGGGCGGCATGGGAGGAGGGATGGGAGGCGGCATGTTCTAGCCCTGGAGAGTGCTTCACCATCATCACTGAGGACCGAGAGGAAGCTCAGGGCATCTCCTCACCTATAACTTCAGAGAAGTCAGTTGAAGGAAGTGACTGAAGAAAGGGCTGGCTGATGTTCAAGAAAATCCCTCTAACCACCAGTTACTGGTTTCAGTTGACAACATACAATGGTTTACTGCTGTCATTGTCCATGTCTACAGATAATTTATTTTGTATTTTTGAATAAAAATACATTTGTACAATCCTGATAAGTGCAAGAGCCATGTACCAATGTACTGCTTTCAACGTAAATCACTGAGGCATTTTTACTATTATTCTGTTAAAATCAGGATTTTAGTGCTTGCCATCACCCGATGAGAAGTGAAGAAGCAGCCATTCTGTGGAGAGTAAGAATAATTGTGTACAAAGTAGAGAAATATCCAATTACGTGACCTTTGTGTAATAAAAATTTGTTTAAAGTTAAAAATAAATGAATAAATAAAAATAAAACCAGTGGGAAACTTTTGGCTTGACTGCTACTCCTTTCATCCCCAAACACACCCCTGTTAATGTTCCCTCTGATAGAACCTGAGAGCAGGTTGAAAGAAATTTTAGATTACTAAGCGATACATTAAGGAAACATAATATTAGCAGTACTGTTTATGCTACTTTCTCCTTCAAAAAGGCCAGATAAGGGCCTTAGGAAAGGAGGGTGAATGACTTGTCAGGTCACCCTATAAGTTGGAGGCAGAGCTAGAAATACCCATCACCCTATTATTACTCAAAACACCAATGCCAGGCCCTAACCGGTTTGGCTCAGTGGATAGAGTGTCGGCCTGCGGACTGAAGGGTCCCAGGTTCGATTCCGGTCAAGGGCATGTACCTTGGTTGTGGGCACATCCCCGGTGGGGAGTGTGCAGGAGGCAGCTGAATCAATGTTTCTCTCTCACTAATGTTTCTAACTCTCTATCCCCCTCCCTTCCTCTCTGTAAAAAATCAATAAAAAATATTAAAAAAAACAAAGAAACAAAACAACAATGCCAGGCTAATAAAACCGGAAGCTCCAGGGGTGAAAATCAATACTTTAAAACATCGAACACTATACCTACATTTTAAAGACAGGGCACCATTTTTTTTAAAGTGCCCTAGGTGGGTCTTATCACATAGTTTTTTTGAAAAACTGCCCACACAGAAGAGTTCAACTAACACGTTCTTCTTTTCCAGAATTTAAGGGCCCAAGATTGACCTAATGTAGCTTAAGGCCCCCAGAACCATAAATGTGTCAAAGAACCTGGCATTCCCCCAAAGACCAAGAACCTAAGAATTGTAGGTAGGGAATAAACCAAACTTTGGAACTGGTTCAGGATCAGCAAATTCATACCTATTGGTTCTACCAGTATTTAGGTAGCAGGAAGACAAGAAATCGATTGTGGGAGCAACCAGAGGGAACATGCCTCATCTTTGTCTCTTCAGAATAGAACTGCGAGTTCCGTGCTGCATTTTCTAGGCAGCTGTGATGACAAGAGCCCCCTCCAAGCTGTAGGCACCACTTGGGAGGGGGAGTTCTCCGCCTCCCAGGGGAATAAAGGACACACAAGCAAACTCGTGGCCGTGATGACAAAACTAGGCCTACGTATCCATTTTATTATTAGCCTGACATTAAACACCACTTAAAAACAAAACAAAACTACCCACCCACACAAACACACACCCCAAGGCAGAAAATTATATAATGGCATCTGGAATGATTTGCTCTGACAGTGAAAGTAGAACCAGACGTATCAGAGAGGTCTGCAAAGACCAAAATGGGGGCGGGGTAGCCCCAGAGAGCCATGTTCACATACTCAATAGTTCAGGCAAATGCTTTGTTTAGAGGAAGGAGCTCAAAATAATGCTCTGGATTCTGGAAGGCTGCCATTCTACTCTGAGAAATTCTGAGCCACTATCAACTGGAAGAATAACTCCCTGTTCTTATACCAAGCCCAATCATTCTAGATAAATCAGAAGAAAATTGTTTTGGCACAGGTTGCTTCTTGGGGTGGAAACTCAAGATAAGTTTCTCATATTGGTCAAAAAGGAAAAAGGGGCCCAGTAAGAAGAATTCCACCACCTGCCCCATTATAGTTTATGGACCACGACCAGCCAGCTGGCACCACAGGAACATAGCAAGCCGTGTTTTTGTTCCCCAGAATCCATTAGCAATTGGACCAAGACCAATGTCAGTGTGGCAAAGGTCTATGTGGCAGCTACTTTCACTGCATAAACAAAGTATAGAACCTCTGCAGGTGAAAACACTAGACATGAGTCTCCACCTATAAAATTAAGTTTAAAAAAATACGTTTTCAGGTAGTCAACATTTTTCATAAAATTTAGAAGCCATAATATTTTTCACTCAATGATTCATCGCTCAATTTTAGGCAACAAATGAGCCAAATTAAAAAGGTCAAGGGTTTTGTTATTTCTTATTCTCCACTTTCCTTTATGTCAACTCTCACTCAATGATCAGATCTCTCTCCACTGCCACAGGCTGCAGTAGGTGACACAAGAAGAAACCGTTTCAGAGGGAGGTTTTTGAGAAAGTGGTGACAAGAATAAATGCTTTACATAGTTGTTTCTTCACTTAAAAAAAGGAAAAAAAAAGGTGACTTTGCAATCAAAGTCAAGATTATTTTTTTTGGAAGGAGGAGGGATGACAAGAACTGTAGTATAGCTGCCCTTGCTACTGAACTGATACGTAAAATCACAATTTTAACACAATGGAAGCTCACATTAAGGCAACAGCCTGGTGAATCACAGTTGATGTGTAAGCAGATGTATCAGAAAGCCTTACGGCTCCATGTAAAATCCACACTGTAAACCTGATGGAGGGCAGTCCCAAGTTTCCTCTACCCTTTACGACAGTCATGCTATTAGACATCTCTGCATACTTGCATACATATTGACCTCCAAGGTCCAAATAGTCCCTAAATCCCTCCAAGTTCCACTTGTTGTAAACACCTTTTTACTGATAGCACAAAAATTCGCAAAGGCCTCACAACGAAAAGGGTTGTTCTCTACGTTCCACGGAGAATGATTTCAGTAAGACTTTAAGGTGGGGGCACAGAAGAGCACTTCCTAAGACACTTGAGTAGCGCTCTGCCTTTTCAGATATACAGACAGGAAGTAGAGAGGTAGAGATCACTAACTACAGCAAGTATATCCATGTAGGTTGCTTG
The DNA here is from genome assembly GCF_000147115.1 of Myotis lucifugus. Lineage (NCBI taxonomy): Eukaryota > Metazoa > Chordata > Mammalia > Chiroptera > Vespertilionidae > Myotis > Myotis lucifugus. The sequence goes on from NW_005871121.1 coordinate 429,758, forward strand.
CTACATACCTCTTGGTTTGAAAGATATTCAATATGTGGCTTTTAATGAGGGATAAATTGTGTGCCTATTCAGTGGTAAATGTGTGTTAAACTTCTTGAAACATTACAAATTACTCATGAAAATCTATTACTTCTACCTTTATGCAAATACTTTCCAATCATTACTGTGTTAACATAGTATACATTCAATATTTAGTGGAAAAATGGATGTAATTTAGCCATCATGACAATTTTAAAAGTGAGAAAAGAGATAAATCCAAACCAAAGTGCCTGCTATGAAACAATAAAAATGAACTACTACTATAAAAACTAAGCCATAATCCAATGGGGCATTTTTGTTTTGTTTTTTAATTAACCTTTGGACATTTCCTATATCTTATTTAAGCTAATACTTAGAACATTCTGTGAGGGAGCAGTATTATCAGTGGACGAATTTGGCCAGGGGGTAGTGAGAAGAAAAAGAAGAGACTGAAATATAAAAATATTCAAGAAAAATTCTTACAAAAGGAAAGGTTTGAGCAAAAAGAAGTAACTAAAGATGTTGAGGAGAGGACAAAGAGAAAGGACAGAAGTGACCACTGGATCTGAAATAGGTCAAAGGTGACCAGGCTGATTTCAGTACTTGATTGATTTGTCTTAGTGACTAAAGCTAAACATTTAAGATGCATAGCACATTTTATCTCCACAACAGCTTGAGATTGTTATTTCTTACACAAGAAAAAACAAAGGCCCAAGATTACACAGCTATTTAGGAGTAGAGCTGAGGTTTTACCTCAGGTCTGCTCACCTCCAAAGCCTACCTTAGAAAAAATCCACAGAATCTAAACATCCAAGAATAGCTTGCCTTAGACTTCACCTCAACAGTATGCCAAGTGGTTAGTGTTCTCATTCCTAAATTCGTAAAAAATAACCAGTCTTCAAAAGGAATACCCTCCAAATAACAGCTATTATATTAGCATGAATAAATAATGGGTAGTTCTACCCTATTTTCTAAGCTTTTAAAAATGTTACTCTAATTTTTATTATTCTTTTTAAAATTCACTCAGTATGAACTGGAGCAAATCCCTGTCAAGGAGCATCACTACTGGGAAATAGAAAAATCTATAAAAACGCCAGTTTTATTTCCCTCTATCACTTGGTACTGTGCTGGCCACAGGAACTGTAAAGAGAAAGGGGCTGAGAAATGGCACAAAAAAGATAAAGAATTTTTGCTTACTAGTAACTACATCAAACGTCCCCTTTCCTTATCACATCAACTGCACTATCCAAAGGAATAAAGAAAGAATGCTCGAGGGAGGTAAGAATGGCAGACTGAGAATTTATGTCCACATGACATCCTTTACAAGATCCTACTGAAATGACAGGAAAGAAAGATATGGACATGAATAAAAAGCCCTAATGGTGTTAAAAAAAAACACCAAGAAAGTGTGTTAACAGCATATCAGAAAGTTTGCACAAATCCTGAAAGACATAAAGCAGATGGTATGAGATTGGGGGGAGACGTAGGGGCACCTCAAGGACCTTTATCGAGAAATACAAAGCACCACAGTGAGTAGGCTTTGGGGACATCATCTGACCAATTGATCAGGAAGACCTGGGCTAGCCAGCCTCTCTCTGGTCCCTATGATGCCCACAGAGGTGCTAAGAGGGTTTTGACCCTTAGCAAAACTCCAAGAAATACTCTACCAGCAAGTACAGCACAGACATTTCTTTGATTGCATATGTTTCTATTGATTTAAAGGAGAGGGAGGGAGAGAAAATCAATGATTAGAGAGAACTATTGATTGGCTGTCTCCGGCATGCCCCCTACTGGAGATCAACCCTGAAACCGACGCATGTGCCCTGACTAGGAATCGAACCCTGACCTCCAGGTTCACAGGTCAATGCTCAACCACTGAGCACACCGGCTGGGCAATTGCATTCTTTCTATGTGTGTTCCTGAATCGGTGACATTCACAAAAACACCAACAAAACCCCCTAAACAAATAGGACTTTAAAGAAGAGCCGGGTCATGGGAAGACCACTTAAATGCTATGGAACTTTCTAGCCTAAGCACCAGCAAAATTAACCTCGGCTCACAGTTAAATCTCCACTGGCAGAGTAGCCTTTACCCTGGGGCTCTCACGCTTCCTCCTCCTTCCAGATGAGGTAGTAGAGGGCTTTGTTTCCAATAGAGACCATTTTAATTAAAACATAAAATCTGATCCAGGGTGTAGCCTTTCATCACTAATCCACTGTTTTAATACAGGAGGAGTGTCTTCACAGCTTTTTCTACTGCACTTGCAGGTTGCTAGTCAGCGTAACCGCAGAAAACTATAGAGCAAAAAGCACAAAGCTTCTTAAAGCCACTAAAGCAGTCATGACTTAAACTAAAGGAAGCTACTGTGATAGATTTCTCAACTTCACATTTTCAGATTTTTCTTTAGCTATTGCTAAAGTTTCTCCCTTTAAGTCTCTTATTATTTCAATACTGTAGTGTATTTGGGAATTAAAACCAACATGACTTCAACTTTATACCAGTGAGATTCCCCAAATTCCCAATGTCATATGAGATGGTTATATGAGATACTTCAAAGCAATATATGTAATAGAACAGAGGGTAGGTGATTCATCTGGGGAAGGACCTTAGATGGAGTTTGTATCCTGAAAGAAAAGCAGAGCAATAGCTTTTGAGACAGAATGGGCCAAGTACATCACAGGTCCTACCCCTGCCCCCCACGTCCTATGCCAACCCAGTGAGATACACTAAAGCTGGCTGAGGAAACCCCCTGTGCTGTGACAATTTTAGTCAGGTCTGCAATTTGCCTGCTTCCTCTGTGTTCCAGGTCCAGACACTTTCAGGACCAAATATAGAGACTGCCTTTGATATTTCCTGCTGCCAACTCAAATCTGGTCCTTCCTTCACACAAAAATACTTGAGAACTTATGAATAAAAAGAAACAACAGAAACAAAGAACAACTGGTCATGGGGAAACAGATAATTCAATGGAAGAGGGTGGTGTGTTTTTTATTTTTAAAGAGTATTCTCAGAGATATCAGAGAAAATACTGTATTCAGGATGCTATTACAATAGAACACTTAAAAAAGAAAAATTTTAAATATAAGTGCTGAAATTTTTTAAAAAATTTGAATGAGCAAGAGAACAGTCTCTATAAATTTCATGAGGACACAAATCATTTCACTTTCAGTACTACCAATATATTTCTAATGCCTAACACAGTGCTTAGTACATACCAGACATTCTATGAATTACTTCATAAATGAACTAAGTAAATGAGTGAGTGAGATGAAAGAGACCAGGAATGCATGAAAATGAGTCAATATGCATGGCCGTCTGGCTAAGTGAGCAGGAAAATAATGTTGAAGACATCTCCTTGAATGTAGAAGAAAAATGTAAAGGAGATCTTTAAAACAAATGGAAGAAAAGTTAGAGATATGAAGCATAAGATACAATATATTGATAGAATTTCCAGAGTCAGAGGCAAAAGTGAGAAAAAGAAAATAATCCAAGCAAAAAAAGGGAAAAAAAAAATCTCCTTGAGTTGAAGACATGGGTGTTCAGATTTAAAAAGCAAATTAAGTATAGGTTTGTTTTGTTGTGTGTTTTTTTTTTTTTGGGGGGGGGGGGGGAGAATGGTGGTGGAGTATGTAGATGTTGCATAGATACGCTCCCAGGAACAAAATGGAATTACAACTAAAATACAGAAAAACTTCCTGAATAATCAACCAAAAACTCGCTAGAAAGAACCCAGATAACCAAGGACCGAAAGTGGAGACTGCATAGAGGCTGTGAAAATACAATCTGTCAGCCCTAACCGGTTTGGCTCAGTGGATAGAGCGTAGGCCTGAGGACTGAAGGTCCCAGGTTCGATTCCGGTCAAGGGCATGTACCTTAGTTTCAGGCACATCCCTAGTAGGGGGTGTGCAGGAGGCGGCTGATCGATGTTTCTGACTCTCTATCCCTCTCCTTTCCTCTCTGTGAAAAAATCAATAAAATATATTTTTTTAAAAATACAATCTGTCAGAAAATGTGTCTTCTAATCATATTATGTAACACTGTTTTCTTCTGAAATGCGTTTACTTTGATTTTTCAAACTAATAAGCATTTTCAGTGCATTTTAAAAAAAGCCAATTGAGTATAAAAAATAAACATCACCAATAAATATTTTAATAAAATTTCAAGAAACAACAAATAAACAACATTTCCAGAGCCAGAAAAGCTTTCAGAGTCAAAAAGAACAACTTTCTGAGATATAATGGCAACTGCACATGAAAATGTGCAAAAAGGAAAATGATAGACATACAGAGAGAAACACACACACAAAGAGAATTAACATTTATATGGGGGTTTAACAACACAGCACTCTTTTCTAGAGATTTAATCACTCTACCATACTTCTTGGTCCAACAGTAACACTCACACAATTATAACTGCTATTGGGGTGGGTGTGGCTTAAATTTTCAGGACCAATTTATACGTAAAACTTAGAAGTCAATTATAGTGACAGTGGAGAAATGCAATAACTAACATAAATCTGACAACAGTAAAACTATAACATTTTTAAAAGGAGGGGGTAAAGTGTAAGCATCAAATTTCCTAATACTTTTGCTATAAAGTTAATCAAAAGCAGAATAACTGAAAATTATAAAATTCACTATAATATAACAAAATTAGGGGATAAAGAGTGTAGGTAATAGTGTAAATACTCATCTTTAATATAAGCTAGTAAATAGATACTGTTTAGAGCAAAAAATTTAAAAATCAGTAGAGTCAATTTATAAAGTTACAAGGATAATCATCGAAAAAAGTGAAAGGCAGACAGTGTTAGGAAGCTGGCGTCCGTGCCTCTGCCAGGTGAGGCAGGTGGACGCGTAGCAGGATGGGTACCACCGTGAACTGTCAGGATTCATAGAGCTCTATCAACACTGAATGGCCCACGAGCTGTCATATGTGGTGGAAAAGGACAGATGGGCTCCAGTGGGCAATCACGTGAGCATTTTATTTTGTCTACTCAGAGGTTAAGTTACTGCCTCATAAGAAAAATAAAAATACTAGAAGGATTATCTTTCATTTATATTTTAACCTGTTTCTAAGTGGTAAAGTCTCTAAAAGTCCCCGCGAAAACCTGAAGAGAAAAGAACCTTTGTAGGCACTGTTTAAATAAAGTCACTTATGTTTCTTAGAGCAAAAAACAAACTAACAAAAATCTACATAAACACGGCTCTGTGGGTGGCAAGGACAATGAATACCCACAGGACTCCTGAGCAAAGAAACGCTGAGAACTGCAGCCAGGAAAGCCTTACCACTCAGAACCATCTTTGTTCACTGCTATATTCCCAGGGGCTGGCACATAGTAGGTGAACAACGAGTATTTGTTGAATGAATAAACAGATAAGTGAATTGTTATAGTAGGCAGCTATAGAAGCAGCAACCTGTCCTTTGTCTGGGCCCAGTACTTCACTCAGCCACTCTGAGTGCTCACTGAAATCAGAATGAATGGACAGCATTTTTAGTTTTTCAAACAAGGCCTCTGAGATTATTTTGAATATACTTATCTGTATCTCTAAACATTCCAGAATGTTCCTCCCTTCCGATAAGCTCCCCTTATCTGGAGAAAACCTTCACTTTCCCCCAGGCCCGCCATGTTATATACTTTGGGAAACTGAAGAAAGGGAGCTTCGGAAGGATCAGCTCAGAAAATATTAAGCCACCCAATGCCTGACACTATACTCAATTAATATTAAAAAAATAAAGAAAAAGGAAAGAAAGATGAGTACATGGTGCTCAGCAAAGGATTCTGCTGATTGGTACCTATGAACCGAACCAAGGGTTCCACTATGAAAAACTTAATTGAACTTCGATATAGACATGATGGTAATACAAGAATCTGAAACCAAGAGGTCTTTAAAGAAATAAGACTTGGCTGCATGGGTAGACAACCACAAAATACTTGAATAAGAGAGCTCAGTCTGAAACTAACTAGTGTTTCCCTGACTCCCACCCTGAACCCTTAGCAAAAGCCATGTTCCTTCTCATAGCACTTTATGGGACCAGTCTCTTAAAATGACAGCTATATACTAGCAGGAGATAGGTGATGTTGTTCAACTAATTCCTCCCAGGGTATTCTAAACTAATTGCCACAGAGACTTGCAAAGGCTTCAAAATGGTAGACATGCATACTTCTACCACTCAAAACAGCAGAAGTAGCATAATTATTATAAACCAAGCTGCCTATGACTTCCAGAAAACAACCTAAGGTGCTCTTTTGCGGGGGGTGGGGGGCATGGTGATTATGATTTAAGGTGGGGATGGGCCTTATGCTGGAGTATTCTTTTTCTGTCTAAGTAGGGAAATATTCGGGGGGGCGGGGGAGGGCACTAAATTTGATTAAATGTAACCAATAAATCTATAGAGAAAAGGGTTGGTTATTACCCAGATCCTACCTGTTGGCTGAGCCACTGGCATTAATATTGTCTCTGTACTTCCTCAGGAGTCAAAAAAGTACTTTCAGTAAGAACACTAGGCCAGAAAATAGAGTTTCTTCTTATGTTTAGCTAGAATGTCAGATATTAACATGTTTTAAAATTTGAAAACTCTGATAGGAGTTTTGGCCTGACAGTGAAAGCCTCAAAGCTAGGAGCTCAGGACAGAAAAGCTGGGGACTGCATGACACGTATTCCCATTGTGCTGAGAAAAGCCAAACTGGGATTATAAAAGAGTATCGTAGAAGGACAAGACTTAACTTCATGCTCAGTCACTAATATAATAGCTGAGGAAAGAAGTTATCACTGAAGACTGGAACCTGTGAAAAAGAAAGCAGCAGCAAAAGAATTCATTTCCTTGTAAGTTTAATAGTCTGGTTTATATAAATACTAGAGGCCAGGGCACAAAATTCGTACACTTGGGCGGGGAAGGGGGGGGGTTCCCCTCAGCCTGGATAGCAAGAGGGCTCGGGCCAGGCCAAGGGACCCCACTAGTGCACGATGGGGCCTGGGAGGGAAGCGGGAGGTTGGCCAGCAGGGGAGGGACCACGGGAGGGCTCCAGGCTCGCTCAGTCCCGATTGGCCAGACCCCAGCAGCAAGCTAACCTACTGGTTGGAGCACCTGCCCCCTGGTGGTCAGTGTACGTCATAGCTAGCAGTTGAGCAGCCTTAACATATCATTAGCATATTATGCTTTGATTGGTTGAATGGCCAACCAGATGACCAGACACTTAGCATATTAGGCTTTTATTATATAGGATAATAAAGACAAGCTCTATCATGAAGAACCCAAAGAGACACAAAGGAAGTTCATAAAGATGGCTTTGAGTCTGCTGGAAGACAATCCTTAAACAAAGAGGGAACTAAGATGTCCAAGCCCAGTAGAGCTTTGACACCATCTCTGCTAGCAAGGCCCCAAACTACAAGCAGCATCAAGGGGAACTGCAATCAGTGGCTTTTCATGGATAATGGGGAGTGGGGGGAAGGGGAAGCAGAGATGGGCAATGCAGGGGACCAGCAGATTGAAATAATGTTTCCAGTAGCACTGTTACAAAAAACAAATCACCTCCCCAAAAAAGTGACCTAGTGCAGTAAATGGGCATTTCCTAATTGTGCCTACTCCATAGTTCCATCTCCGGCATTCACTTTCCGAAAATGGGCCATGTCTATTATCTCCTACTATTGTGGAATGCTTCACATAACGGAAAGCATTGGGGAAATACCTTAGTGACACTATATCTACTGGGTGTGTGACAATTTTCCAGGAATAGGGTTTTGGGGTGGTGTTAATTATAAGTGTGTATGTGTGAGGCTTGACCCTAAGTTAAGGTGCCCCTTTATATATGTGAACAAATTTTCTTTCAACACTTTTCTTTGCAAATGTGATATGCAGTAAGACATGAGCAACCAGTTAACGGATTACATAGGTTTGCAAAATTGGAGCTCAAAGTAATTGAGAAGTCCAGCACAAGTAAAGGTCACCCCAGAAAAATCTCACTCTTCAAAAAGGCTCTGGCAATAACGAAAGAATGAGATTTTAATCACTGGAGCTAATTACATGGAAGACTAAATCACAAGAAGAGTTATTTAAGTGTCTTAAATACAATAAAAAGTAATTAACAGGAAGTGCCATCTTGACAGCTTCACGTCACAAACGGCATAATAGGATCAGCTAATTCCCAACCTGGGAGCCAAAGAATGAGGAACAACTCAAAGTTTGATCTTTTTACTTTTTTACTTAAACTGCTTTGATTAGCAAATAACAACTCTTGCCAACTCCACAGTGAAGTTATTTTAAAAAATTTAATCTAGTAGAGGAATGATGAACCTCATTTTCATTGATTCCCCAGAGGGCAAGAGATGGGGAGTTGAAGACTATGTCACACCAGACTCCCTTCCAAACATCAAGAGGAAAAACAGAATGATCAGACTGAACCCTATGGAGGATATAGGCCTGTGGCTGGCAAACTGCGTCTCGAGAGCCACATGCGGCTCTTTGGCCCCTTGAGTGTGGCTCTTCCTAAGCCTTAGGAGTACCCTAATTAAGTTAATAACAATGTACCTACCTATATAGTTTAAGTTTAAAAAAATTGGCTCTCAAAAGAAATTTCAATCGTACTGTTGATATTTGGCTCTGTTGACTAAAGGGTTTGCCGACCACTGATATAGGCAATTCACACACTTGGGCATCTGAAATACATTTAAAGATCTGCTTTGAAATAACCTGTTAAGAGTCTCCATCTCAGCTGCTTGTCTTTCTCATTCCCCTGGAACAGGGGTCCTCAAACTATGGCCCGCGGGCCACATGCGGCCCGCCGAAAACATTTATCCGGCCCGCCGGGTGTTTTTGCCGCCGCTGCCTATCCTGCTTAGCATCCGACTCGTCCCCGGGCCCGCAGTGCGCATGTGTGGAATGTCTGAGGGACAGTGAACTGGCCCCCTGTTTAAAAAGTTTGAGGACCTCTGCCCTGGAATCAGCAGCTTGAGGGAAGCTCTTCCAGAGCCAGACAATCCCAGCTGATCTCTCAAATAACAGGAAAGCCACTAGATCTACAAAGGCCTATATGTAGGTGGGTAAGCCAACAGATGATGACAGACATAATTTAGATTGGCTTGCTTCTTAATTCTACAGCATTTCTACAAGCTTGGACAAAGCCTGTCTTTGAAAGAGGCAATGCATTACTACAAAAGCTCTTCTAACTAAACTTCCCTTAACTGACCTGGACTTTCTATAACTCACTCAATCTATTGGCTGATGACATTAGAGTGATTGAGGGCCACTCTAGCACACCCGTGCACTTCTGTTCCAGTCTGTTGTGTCATTTGTTTCTGTCTCCAAATTTATGTATACTAGTTGTGCTTGTTATTTTAATTATGTCATTTATTAATTCTACATTAATAATTAATATAAATACAAAAAGGATGTCTATAAAAACAGATGAATACTTTAAAAAGGTTTAATAAGAAAAAATGGCTACAAAATAAATATGAGCTGGCCAACTATAACAGAAGGGGAAGGCATATGTCACAAAAATCTAGGGTTCCATGATCAGTGTTTTTAAGTCCTCACTCCAAAGAGGAAGTTATGCAGTTCACCAGAATATCACAGTAGATCATGCTGCCATACACCCAAGATTTGTAAATACAAGTCTATTTCTGTGTTTAAAATTAAATTAAAACATTTGAAATAAAAATATTAAATCCCCTTCTCTAGCCAATGTCTTTAAATAACATTAAAGTCAGGTGGAATGCTTTTAGTATACCTTAATTCTGAATATAAGCCAAGTATTTGGACATTTTTATTAAATATACTACCTCACTTTTCTACACTATTAGGAATTGTTTAAGTATAGAAAAATCAAGAAAAAAAGGTAAATAAAAACAAAATCAAGGCAAAGGGAAAGGAAAGAGAAGCTATGAGTAAGAGTGGAATAGAGAGGCATGCTTCCAGGTACACTTTCTAGACATGTACGATCTTTGGCACTGAGCTTCCAATAATCAAACAAAAGAGGAAAACTATCAGAACAAGTTTTTCAATATTGATCAGACAGAAACAAACCTGTTAACTCAAAAAAAGAAAAAAAACATCTAAGTACTCCCTGCTATGCTTCATAAAGGAACACTTTGCAATTCAGTACACAAATCATTCACAAATTTATTGAACTCCTACCTTACACTGAATACTGAGACTACAAGGAATAAAAAAGATGAAAATTACTATGTTCAAGGAGCTTAATGTCTAGTGAGGGCTGGTCTCAACAATATCACTAAATTTTGTATTTCTCCCAAATTTAGCTGAGTAGTTTACTCCAAAGTCTAGTTTAGTATAAACAAACCTAAGAGGGAACTCTATGCTTCTTGGGTACCCTGCCAGGCTGGTCTAATTCAAGGTAAATCATTAAAAATATACATTATTTCTTATAACTGCAAGAACCACGAAGTAGAAGGCCAAGGTTACCATTCTTGGCAGGAACCTGAAGTGCAGATACATGATGTTGTCAATTACAACTAATCAACTGTGATGTTAACTGACCAAACTGATAAAAAGGTTGGTGTCTTCTTACCAAGAGCATTGGCTGGAGCTAGTTACCCAACCTCTGCAGAAAGAGGCTAGCCTGAAGGAGTAATCTTGGTCAAAGCCAAGATCAATGCAGTTGAAACCTCAAGGTCTCATAGCATGGGCATGGCCAGAACACCCTACTCTGGAAAAATTTTAAACCAGTTGTCTCAAATCATCCTTATAGAACACTCCCAGAAAAAAAAAAAAAAGAAAAAGAAACCAAAAGGAAAAAAAGCATCCTTATAGAACACTCCCAGAATATCTAATTTTAAGCAGTGTAAATTTACTTTAAAAATATACCTGTGGTAACTAAATGGAAAAAAAAAATCCACTCAAAAAGATTGTTAGGTGAACAGGAGAGAAAGCCATCTACCAAAAATAAAGATGTGAATTTTTACAGTAGTGATGTTGTTTTTACCAGTAAGTATGAGGAGCAGTTAACTACTGAAAGGATTCCTTATTTGTGACAGTAAAAATTTTAATATAGGGAATATTAACTTCCCAGCTCTCCATAGTAGGGAAACTTGCATCAAGCTCCCCAAGAAGTGATAATGAATTGATAATAAATATTTCTAGTTATACAGATAGAAGAATGATCACAATATTTCCTATATTCTCCCATTTCAAAATTATTACCTAATTTGTCACGAAGCTGTTTCTAGCAAGCATGATATCTGTGATGGTGTTGAAGTAATGACATCAAAAGCCTATATTAAGTTCCTCTCAGCAAAAATGAAGCCTCAGACTGTTATAGGAGTGGTAACTGTGGCTAAAAATACTTATTTCCAAATGTGGTGACGCGAGTGAAGGGAAAAGGTTCCTGTCTGGGGGGAGAGCTTCTAGAAGGCAAATTAGCTGCAAGATCCTCTTTCCTTTCAGAGGCTTGCTGGAGCGTAGAGGTGTTTCTCCTAACGGGTTTCATTGTGCTTTCAATAAGACAATCCCTGCTTTAATGAGAAACCTATTCTTTTCTTCCCTTCTATCATGCTCCCTTTAAAAGAAAAATACCAGTTTGGTAACAAACAGCACTTAAGATTGTTAAATAGAGAAGGAAACAATTACCACGCTGGTATATTTTATGCAGTTTAAGAATTGCTACTAGGGACTGACTGTTTTAATATTTATTGTGGAAGCAAGGCCCAGCAGGCTTCCTCCTTCCCCCATCAGATACCTCCCTCCATAGACTATTCATCAATCAAGCTCTCAAGAGACTTTGGAATATAACCAGGGGACAGCCAGCACAGTATAGGGGGAAGACCCTGTCATCTACTGATTACATACATCTACACAAAGAAAATGTCCAATTAACCTCTCTTCTTCTTCCCTCTGTTTTTGTGGGGTCTTGTTTTTTCTTTCTGGGGGAGGGGGGCAGAGGAGACGGGGAGGTGTCTATAAATGAACTTCCTAAACTAATATGCAGAATAGTCTTTTGAATAGTATCTAGGGCCTGACACTCAATAAATGGCATTATTAATAGTAATAATGTGTGCTACATAGTGCCAAGTACAGAGAGCCCAATAAATCTTAAAAAACAATAATGATGAAGTAAATGATTAGCTAGTGAGTGATTAAAAAATACTTTGCAAACATAAAGTGCTACACAGGCACACAACAATCATAAATCACTGTGCTAACAGCAACAGAAAGCAAATCAGGGTGAAAGGAAAGGGGAGACGTGAATGAAGAGATAACTCTTTAGTTATGGCTGGCGCAGCACTCACATTCCTCCAATGGTGACAGTGGCACAGGTACGCTCTGAAAAGGCAGGCACCGTCTCTGTGGCTGGGCTGGCTGCTCTAATGTAGTCCACAGTCACATTGACCTGAAAATAAAGAATCAAGGAAGTTAAGGTTGGGACCTTGCAACACAGCTACTCGTGTCCAGACAACTGTGAAATCTCACCTCATTCATAGTTTGATTTTCTGGATCTAAGATTTTAAATAACAACAACTGAAAGACAGCTGAGCCACACACTGGTCAAAAATATCTGCAAAAAAACCTTAACTGATAGAGCACTGTTACCCCAAACTCTTAAATCTCAACTATAAGAAAATTAACAACCCAATTTTAAAATGGGCAAAAGACCTGGACATCTCACCAAAAAAGACTTAGAGAGGGCAAATATGTATATGAAAGATGCTCCACATTGTATGTCATTGGGGAAATGCAAATTAAAACAACTACACACCTATGCTGGTGAGGATGTGGAACAGGAATTCTCATTCATTGCAAGTGGGAATGCAAAATAGTACAGCCACTTTGAGACACAGTTTGGCGGTTTCATACAAAATTAAACATACTTTTACCATACGTTCCAACAGCTGAAAACTTATATCTACACAAAAACCTACATATAGATGTTTATAGCAGCTTTATATATAAATGTCAAAACTTGGAAGCAACCAACATGTCTTTCAGCAGCTGGATGGATAAATAAACTGTGGTTCATGAAGTCAAAGAAATGTTATGCAGCTCTAAAAAGAAATGAGCTATCAAACCATGAAAAGACACAGAGGAAATACATAAGAGAAATAAGCCAATCAAAAAGCTGCATACTGTTTAATTGCAACTATGACATTCTGGAAAAGGCAAAACTATGAAGAAAGTAAAAAGATCAGTTGCTGCCAGGGGCTAGGAGGACAAGACAGGGATGAACAGGCGCAGCAGAGGATCTTTTCGGCAGGGAAATTACTCTGTGTGCTCCTATAATGATGGACACATGTCGTTACACACTTGCCCAATCCCACAGAAAACACATCACTAAGAGTGAACCCTAACATAAGCTACGTGTTCCTCAATTATAACAAATGTACCGCTCTGGTGGGGGGCTGTGATAGTAGTGGGTGGGGGCATGGGGGCGGAGGAGGGGAACTCTACTTTCTGCTCAATTTTGCTGTGAACCTAAAGCTGCTCTAAAAAATATACTTGCTGTGCTTTTGTTTTGTTTTTTAAAGGTGGCTGATAAAAAAAAAAAAAAAGAGGCAAATGGCTGCACATGTAAGGCCCCACAGATATCATACTTGACAGAGCAGAGGCTGGCAGCGGCCCTACAGAACTCCTCCATATTATGGTAATGGAGTTCTTCAACCTTCAGACTTCTCTGAACCAGTTTTTAAAAAATATGGAATGCCTCTACAGAAAAGCTCCGCATAATTTCAGCCTGCCATAAATCTCAAGGACCAAGTGAAGAACTACCAAGAACAAACAAGAAGACAACCCCAAAGATGCCTGGGGCTGGTTTCACAGTATGTGAATCCAAACAACACAGCTAACTGCACCCAATACCAACAGAGCTGGAGTTGGGAAATTTTTAAAACAACAAGGACAGAATGGACTTGAAGAACCTTTACGTTCTGAGTTAAGAAAGGATATGTATCCAAACAGTTTAGGAAGTTAGGAGCCTAAAATAGGAAAGCTGCCTAAACCCAGTATATATTAAATATATGGATTATGGACATACTGAGCAATGCATTTTCTCTGTGAAACCTTTTGAGACAAACATGTTTATGTATCAAAAGAAACAAGTATGTGACATCCCTTAGCAAACACACAGGGTTTTGTTTTATAATTAAGGTATATGTTTGGCTTGGGTCATGGCCAAGTTTCATACCTGTACGGAAGAGTCGCATTGGATCAAGCAGCCTGAAGCCACAGCCTTGAAAGTCCAGAATTCCATTTTCTAAACATGTCTTTAGTTCCCACTGATCAGGTTAAAGATAGCCTACAGCACACGCATCAAGTTCAGCCACGCTGCTGGTGAGCACCATTAAAATCCTTTCAAACTGTCTATTCTTCAAAAACTCATTTTAAAATGAATATGAAATGTTTAAAAGGACAGCTGCCTCAAAACTCCGGCTGTCAGATCACGCTCTTGAACACTCCATCTAGTTACGTTTCAAAAGCAACAAGGAGCCATGCCGGAGAGAAAGCCAATTAAGAGCTAAGGGTAAAAAGTATTGTCATAATACAGCAACACAGAAAAGAAGACAATATAAGGATGACTCCTACAGTCAGGTGTCTGCACTGAAATTATTGCTCAGTCTTATCAACTTTTCTAAAGCTAAGGAGATGGGTATAGTGTGTGAGAAACATGATCAGACTGGGGTGGGAGTGAGGGTGAACAACTTACACCTCCAATGAAGAGGTTCCAGTAGTTTCCCTGTGTGCAGCTAACCAGGGTTAGTACAGGCCACAGACAGGGCAAGGAACAGGAGGTCTACACACAGAGCGGCATGGCTGACTCAAACCCTGCAGAGGGAAGGTCTCTCTCTGCTGTCTACGCTGATACACCTGCCTCTCCTCTGGCAAGGCCCGACAACAAAGTTACAGACACAGGCAGAGGGTCAGAAGTGCACTTGGATCTCTGCCGGAGTTACGGCAAAATCACACAGGAAATCAGCAGTGCACAGAGCTAATTCAAGGGTACCCACACAACGGAATGTAAAGTAACTCAGGGCCACATTTTAAAAGGGCATAGCTAGTTTGGCTCAGTGGATAGAGCGTCGGCCTGCAGACTGAAGGGTCTCGGGTTCGATTCCAGTATAGGGCGCATGCCCGGGTTACGGGCTCGATTCCCCAGTAAGGGGGCATGCAGAAGGCAGCCAATCAATGATTCTCTCTCATCATTGATGTTTCTAACTCTCTTTCCCTCTCCCTTCCTCTCTGAAATAAATAAAAATATATATATTTTTAAAAGGGCATAGGCACATGTATGGTTTAATTGGGGGGCATTTGGTGGGAAATCAAAAAATATGTGGAGCTGGGGAAAGAGGTCCACATATCCTTTCACTCAATCCATCTAATAAGGTCAAGCCCTCAGTTCTATTACCATAGGAAACAAATTCATCCCTGCTTATAAATAAACTAAGTGAATTTCAAGGTTACCTTGTACCTACCAATGCCAAGTCTCTTCCTCAGCAGACAGTGGGGGAGAGCAGCTCTTCAGTGCCAAATACACTGCACAAAGTCACATTAGCTCTCCACCAGAAGGAATGCCTGCTCATCAGGAAGGACACTGAGTGGTAGCGGTAATAATGGTGGGGTAATGATAACAAACAAATGAACACTGAGCACCTCATCTTCCAATCCAAAGGCCAAAAGACATGCCATCCCAAAGATGTCCCTCACGGAGATCAGAAAGAGAAAAAGAAGTCTTTAATCTTCAACAACCAAAAGAACCAAGAGCTACATTTACCTGCCAATTAATTCTTTCCTATATCTAAACAGTGGTTCTCAACCTTCTGGCCCTTTAAATACAGTTCCTCATGTTGTGACCCAACCATAAACTTATTTTCATTGCTACTTCATAACTGTGATGTTGCTACTGTTATGAATCGTCATGTAAATATCTGATATGCAGGATGGTCTTAGGCGACCCCTGTGAAAGGGTCGTTTGACCGCCAAAGGGGTCGAGACCCACAGGTTGAGAACCGCTGATCTAAGATAAAAAGAACTGAAAATAAGTAGGAGATTAAAGAGCTCATAGGGGAGGCATCATATTAAAGAAAATCTCAAATACAAATGAGGCCCTGAGAATAGCCCACAGCTAAGACACAACCTGCAGGAGCTATGACAAATCAGGAATTAAAGTCAATGTGTAATTAGCATTTATGTCCCTCTCCTGTGGATTCTGAGATCTGTTCCCTACCTTGGAGTTTTTCATCTCTAGATACTCATCACTGACTTTTCAATCATTTGAAAAAGAAACACAGTTTAAACAGTTTCAATTAAAACAACTACAAATATTACAACACCTTCATCTGAATAAATAACTTGAACTTTGTGGTTGTGGGTAAGTACTTATGGAATGGCATGAGTTAAAGAAAAGAGGGGGGTTAGGGGGAGTCAAGGAGGCAAAGGGGGGACATCTTATATAATAAAAGGCCAGAGACCGTAACGGCATCACGGCCATAACAACCGTTAGACCAGAACCACCACGGCCCCTTGCAGGGCTGGCCCCGCTCCCCAGCAAGTGGTTAGGGGTGATCAGGCAGGCAGGCATAGTGGTTAGGGGTGATCAGGAAGGCAGGCAGGTGAGTGGTTAGGAGCCAGCAGTCCCGGATTGCGAGAGGGATGTCCAACTGCCGCTTTAGCATTGATCCCTGCGGGGCTAAAGCGGCAGTCGGACATCCCCTGAGGGGTCCTGGATTGGAGAGGGTGCAGACCAGACTAAGGGACACTCCCCCACCCCCCACACCCCCTGTGCACGAATTTTGTGCACCAGGCCTCTAGTCTGTAATACTTTCAACAATAAAGATGAATTTGTTTTTGAAGAGTAGTAATAGGAAAATGCGGATGCGGTCCTCATTTTTCAAGCCAAGATGCTCCTGGAATGTTTGGTATACAAAAGTACACATTTTACACACACATGACACAAAGCAGGGCCTGATCCCTCTTTACAGCAATAACTAGGACCCATGGGCTCTTGCTTGGTCATACCTGTCATTCTCGTACAAATGAGTCCTATCACATCTTTGTTCTCACTTTTTCTCCACCTGGAAAGTGAGCACACTAGAACTTTAGAGTATCATTGAACTCTAGAATTCTAAAAGATAACTTAGC
Organism: Myotis lucifugus; assembly: GCF_000147115.1. Lineage (NCBI taxonomy): Eukaryota > Metazoa > Chordata > Mammalia > Chiroptera > Vespertilionidae > Myotis > Myotis lucifugus. The sequence goes on from NW_005871121.1 coordinate 446,861, forward strand.
TAAAAATGGTGTACTACAGAGTGTTTTCTTGGACCTTTGTAATAATGAGACACGCTGAGCATCTCTTAAGATGGATGGAAATACTCTTCAGTTATATCTTTTAGAGCCTCCCCGAGATAAGATTAAAGTTTCTCTTCAGGCACACTCCAAACCAATGCAGCTGTGCCAGTCCATGCCAGCCCACGGCGGACCCTGGAGAACAAAGAGATGCAATCTGCACCTGCATGGAGAAACCCAGCTCTATAAAAACCAGACCTGAGCAGCGGTTCGGGGAGCCGCACTCTCTGTTCGGGTGCTCCCTTAATGCATCCAGCTCCCTCCCTTCTTTCTTTCCCTCCATCTTTTTTTCAGTAAATCTTCTTTTGAATCTATTTTGCCTGATTTCTATCCTGGGGGGCGGGGGCGGGGCAGGGGTAGGGCAGGAGGGGGAGCTAAGAACCCCTTCTCCAGGGACAATTCCTACCTTACATTTACTACGATAAACTGGAACATATAGCTTGTACGCTCCAGGGCAGGGAGACTATGTCTTTTATTCACTGAAATCGTTGGGTAGGGCCTGTACAGTAGAAGGGAATGTAGGAAATATTTGTTTCATTAATGGACATATATAATCAGGAACCCTTTCAGATAAAATCCTGAAGGACACTTTTGAAATGAGGGGGTTAGGCATTTGGAAGACCATTTTAACAAGCTACTGACCATTCTGCTGCTTTATATAACAAAAATATATTAATGTAAAGCATGGGGGAGAATATTTTGAAATTGGGATAAAGCCGTAATCAAAGCCATTCCTATAAAAGACTAAGCAAACAAAATATATATAATTTCCCACATTATTTGTTCTTCAAAGAGGTTCTCAAACAAACAAAAAGGTAGCAGGCAATCTAATTCATCTTTGGTTCATTAAATTGCGAAGTTTTCCTTGAAAGCAATTTCAAGGACCCTTCAGAGGAACTAAGATGAGAACTTAGGACTGAATTTATATCTCAATCTCTTATAAAGACTAAAGCAGTTTAATGCAAAAGAATAGTTTTGGGCCACACATAAGAAATTCTGAGGATCTATGAATATTCTTCATATACTAATCACTAGAACAGTGTCAACCCACCAAAGAACTTCAACTTTATGATGCTGATAACAAAATGACAATATCTGCACTACCTCTGCATAAAAGATAAGGTAGGAAGAAAAGCAATTTCATATCCACAACATTTCCAGGACACAGACTCAGTTTAGTTTTAATATAACTAGGGCTGTTATGTGAGGCTGTTTTGCATAATTGACATATAATCCCACCCAATATTCCACATGGCCAATCATCAGTTCACAAAGAGCTGTAATAAATACCCTGCCTATCAAAATAAGCTCTTATATGACCTGTCACTCTCAAGACAGGATTTCCAGGCCATCATGGAAAGCCTTCATGCACCCCAGGTACAGAAAAGAGCATCATCCAGGCAAGTGTAGCTAATGCAGCCAGGAGACAAAGGTAAGCAGAATAAAATATTTTACACAGCATAAGTAAGAGCATGAACTCTGGAGCTGCTAAGCTGCAGGCTTGGTTCCTCGCAATTCTGCATATGAGCTGTGTGAACTTGGATGAGTTATTAAACCTATCTGTGCTTCAGTACAACACAGACAACTCTGCATTAATATACATGAGGTATTTAGAGCAGGGGCTGACTCATAGTAAGCTCTATGAGTCAGTTATTTTTAGATAAACATACACTGATTTTCTTAAAGGAGAGCCTAGAACAAAGTAAATGCTAAATAAGTATCTGCGAGATAAAGAAATAAAGATGCCTAGACACATATATGCATAAATAAGATGAATGTTGACATAAATCATTGGACGACTGAAATTATAAGTCAGAAAGACTCAATTAAATGTACTTTTCTCCTAAGGAGAAAACCAGAATATATATCTCATACATATTCACTCTAACCTAGACATAAATAGGGCTTATTTGAAAGAATGCTATACTATTTAGTATTTATTTAGACATTTCCAGATTAATTTTGCAGGTACCAGTTATTGGAGATTTTATTTACTAAATATAATTGAAGCAGAGTGTAAAAAACCATCTCAATTAATCGGTTACGTAAAGATATTTTGGGAGGATACACTTTGCCTTACAAGATTAAGAAGATAATGAACAAAGAGAGACCAAGTTTCTATTTGCTTTGAATGTAACAGGACCTTCCATAATACTCTTCATATTAATTTATGTATTCCCGCTTTTTCCCAGCTAAAAAGCATCTTATGCAATTATTCTAAAAATGTAAGTTATCTATTTTTAAAAAATTTGAAATACATTTCAATCACCCATTGATTAGATGTAGGATGAGCTTCAAAATAATTTGCTAAAGCACGCCGAAACCGGTTTGGCTCAGTGGATAGAGCGTCGGCCTGCGGACTGAAGGGTCCCAGGTTCGATTCCGGTCAAGGGCATGTACCTGGGTTGCGGGCACATCCCCAGTAGGAGATGTGCAGGAGGCGGCTGATCGATGTTTCTCTCTCATCGATGTTTCTAACTCTCTATCTCTCTCCCTTCCTCTCTGTAAAAAATCAATAAAATATATAAGAAAAAAAAAAATTTGCTAAAGCAGCTCATGGTCCTGTTTCTGAACACACTCTCAGCTAAGCACCAAGCACTTGCGGGGCTGGCTACTCAACCCGAGAGGATGTCAAGCTTACCTCCTCAAGGCCTAGGCAGCACTGTAACGGGCTAGAAAGAAGCTAGGAAAATTCTGGGACAAGATGAATAGGGAAACAGAGGCAGGAAAATTACACAAAGCCAAAAAAGCTTTGCAGGCTGCTTGTAGAGGACATTATCTTGAGAACAAAGGGCTAAAACCTCTCCTTTTCACAAAAGAATGCAGGAAAGGAGATGGGGGAAAGGCGGAGTGGAGGAGGAATCTTAATAGATAGCTAAATCATCCAGAAACTAACTAAAAGGGAGGAGGGTGAAAGAAGAGAGCAGTCTATCTCATCTCACTGTTTAAACAGTGAAGCCAGCAGTCTTGGGTTTGTCAAAATAAAGTTGCCAGATGCTTCTCATAAATTGTGGAGAAGCTGTACCAAAGAAAGGAGGAGCCCTAATTTGTATGGCTCAGTGGATAGACCTTCGGCCTGCATACTGAAGGGTCCCAGCTTTGATTCCAGTCAAGGGCAGGTACCTCAGTTGCAGGCTCCTCCCAGTACCGCCCGGGTCTGGCTCCTGAAGGAGGCAACCAATCAAGTAAGGCAACCAATCGATGTGTTTTTCTCACATCACTGTTTCTCTGTCTTTCACTCTCTCTAAAAGTCAATGAAAAAATATCCTCAGGTGAGGATTAAAAAAAAGAAAGAAAAATAAAAGAGACCTTCAGAGTTACTCTGTACCAGGATATCTAGTAGAGGATTTAAAAAACAAACAAACCTACAGACAGGAAGGTATACAAAGCAGAAACTCCCCACTCCACTCACTCTTCAGATTAGCTGAGAGTCCATCTGCGCTTCATAAACTAGATGTACAGATTTGCTTACCTTGCTTCTTTAATAAATGTGCATGCTTTAATTTTTAAAAAATTGGCTTTATCACAATGCAATCATCGAAAGTCTCTCATTTAAATTCATTTACATGAGAAGATAAGAATTAAAGTTGGGGACAGTCCTCTCTCTGACTCAGAGGGCTGTCAGAATACACCTCTCTAGTGCCTGTGAGAGGTGCCTGCCACAGCATGGTGTCACAAAAAATAATGAGTCAAAAATGAGAGCAACATATGTATCTTTACATTTTCTAATTGCAACATTTAAAAATGAAAAATAATTAGATAAAGTTATTTTAAAAAATACTTATTTAGCTAAAATATGCAAAACGTGCCCTAACCGGTTTGGCTCAGTGGATAGAGCGTCGGCCTGTGGACTGAAAGGTCTCAGGTTCGATTCCGGTCAAGGGCATGTACCTTGGTGGCGGGCACATCCCCATTAGGGGGTGTGCAGGAGGCAGCTGGTCGATGTTTCTCTCTCATCAATGTTTCTAACTCTCTATCCCTCTCCCTTCCTCTCTGTAAAAAATCAATAAGATATATTTAAAAAATATATGCAAAACGTTATCATATCAAGATATAAACAATAAAAATAAGTATTGAGATTATTTTCTTTCTCTGATAGGGAGTCTCTGAAATCCAGTGTTTGTTCTGCAAATAAAACACATCTCAATTTGGATCATCCACATAGGATAAACTGCATGTCTAGACTGTCTTTTCTAAGCCCCATTCCTCGATTATATGAACCTAGCTTTTGTGGTTCTTTATCTTCTCCTAGGAACTTTTGTTATCTTCTATTTTGTGAATCCTTGTAAACACTTTTAAACCATATATGAAAAACCATGGTATGTAAAACTAGGTATAAAATGTTCATCCTTCATTTTATTTAAAAAATCTATTACCTGACTAGACTAGAAAGATAGCCATTAATTTTTTCATTTCAAAAAAGAATTCCTCTAATTTATAACTACCATTGTAAAGTATACTCTGTTCAACAATTTAATGAACTACTTTTCAGGAACTTCTATCAATTCATTGGCTGGGGATCGAGCCTAAACCAGCAGTTGGACATCCCTCTCACAATCCTGGACCATTGGCTCCTGGATCGCTCACCTGCCTGCCTGCCTGGTCACCCCTAATTGCCCCCAACTGCCCCCCCCCGCCCGCCATCCTGGTCCTCAACTGCCCCCCCGCCCCGGCCGGCCTGGTTGCCCCACACAGCCTGCTTGTTCAGTCTTTTGGTCGTCCCTCACTAACCCCCTGCTGGCCTTGTTGTAGGCAGCCATCTTGTGAGGGCATGAGGGTTAATTTGCATATTACCTTTTTATATATATAGGATAGTTTGATAATTGAAAATATTTTAAATAAATCTGATGGGAATCAGAGAAAAACAGAACACTATTTGAAAATAACCTTGCAGCTGCCAGAATTTTCATTAATCCTCTTGATTCTTAAGTCCTTATAAACAAACCAACAATATATCTAAAAAGTGAAATGTGTTGATGTTAATGCTCTGACCATTTATCTTACTCATTACTATATCAATATATAACTCATCCCAATACCTAATTTTGATATAACACTGCTTGTCACTAAAAAGGAATGCCAGGGGGCCCAGAAGCATTACTGAAAACTGTCCGTGTGTCCCCGCATGTCTCTTCTTACCCCTCCTGAGAGCTACCATCTCCTCCTGCCTTTCTCTAGGGATGGGAGTTGAGTGTGGTCTTTTTTCTCCTTTATAAAAGTGTCAATCACAGTCATCTGTGTTCATAGTGTCCAAGGTCAGCATCAGTCAAGAGAAATTAAATCACTTCGTCCAGAACCTTCCCTGGAGGAGTTCCAGCCACACAAGCAGCACAAGTATACAGACACACTTATGCCTTTGTGCAGAATATACACAATGTCACCCAGTCTTTAAAACAACACTAACAAAACTAACATGAGGCTTACGGATACAAGAAAGGGAATGTGCTTTATGACATCTAAGAAGAATTGGGGGGAGGAAAAGGGATATTATTATGATATGGACAAAAACAAAGGTTACATTACATTTCCTATGCAAATGTATGCCAGTCTGTGAAGAAAAGGTCTCCATTCACCAACAGGCAAAACTGGGACACCTGAGCACTAAAAGTGGGGGCTGAAGTATTCACCTTGCCAAGAGTTCCAATAAATTCGATTGCTCTGGGGGCGAGGCATTGTCTATATTGACCAAAGTCAATATAGGAAAGCCATCTTTCATTCACTACAGTTCAAAACACACCCATTTCTCCAGCATGCCCATGAGCTGGCATTTAGAAATCATTCAAACAAAGGAAATATATATTCAGGTAAGATAACTAAAGGCTACACTTACAATAGTGAATTGGACTAAAAGCAGCCTGTCATGACCTCAAAGGAGAATTATGAAGAAAAATATAATAATTCTTAAGAAATACCCGCCAATGACACAAAGAAAAATAGCTCAAGGATGCAGCTCTTTGATTATATAAAATATTTTCGGGTTTGTTGCTAAGAGAAGATTCCAAGATAGCAGGTGTTATCATCATAGGCCTTTCTTACTTTACACACACCAGCCTCTCCTTGTATTTCACAGAAGATAGAGGCCGACTAAATGAAACAAAGTTCTTTGATCAAAGGCACAGTGTGCATAGAGCAATAACAGCTTAAGCCAATGTCTGAAACTACACACAGACACTGATCAAAGACCAACCTGAATTCCATCTGTATCCACTTCCAAATCCAGGTCTCCTGACCTATAGCCACTGTTTTAAAAAACAGGCCACAAACTAATTACTTATTCAGAAACTAGGTGATTAGCATTGAATAATAAACATAGGTCAAATGCAGTGTTTGCATCCCAAACTGCCCAAATTTATGAAGTAAGCTAGGCTCTAGGCAGCTGTATAGACAAAGAAGCCTTTCCCCAGACTCACAGTTCTCTAGTGCCCACTGCTAACTTATCAAGGACAACAAGAAAAATTATTGCTCAGGTTCTTAAAATTTCAAAATAGAATTACCATAAGATCCAGCAATTCTACTTTTGGGTATATTCAATCCAAAAGAATTGAAAGCAGTCTCAGAGATATTTGCACCCCATGTTCATAGCAGCATTATTCACAATAACCAAAAGGTGGAAACAACCCAAAAGTCCATCAAGGAATGAATGAATAAATATAATATACATAAAATGGAATATTACTCAACCATAAAAAGGAAGGAAATTCTGACACATGCTCTGACTTGGATGGACCTCGAGGACATTAGGCTAATTTCAATAAGCAGTCACACACACAAAATACTGTACAATGCCATTGAAATGAGTAGTCAAACTCAAAGAAACAAAATAGAATGGTGGCTTCTAGGGGCTGGAGGAAGGAGGGAATGTGGATTTTGTTTAATGGACACAGAATTTCAGTTTTGTAGGATGAAAACATTCTGGAGATTGGCTGAATGACAATGTGAATATATTTACCTCTACTGAATTATGTGTATACTTTAAATTGGCTAATATGATAAATTTTATGCAATGTGCATTTTACCACAATTAAATGTGTCTGCTTGGCAATTCTACCCACACATTCGATAAGACAATAAATTAACAGCATGAGCCAGACAGAGGCCAGACAACTGTGATCTCAAACCCAGGTAACAGCAAAATCTTTAGGAAATTCAAGAGAATACTTGTATCACATTCCCAGAAAAATACATGGTCACCCAAAAGTAATAATAATTAGAATACATATCCAATAACCCATTAAAAAAGGAGGAAAAGTCTAAGGTAGGACAAATTATTCCATCTATCTCTGTCTATTTCTCTGCTTTCTAAAAAGAAGAGCCAACTCAAGGAATATGTGTAGGTACCACAAGTCTAACTACATGTACCTGCTTCACCATTTCTCAGAGGCAGTTGCAGAATGAGATAGAGTAGTCTATAGCTCACTGACTTCCTATAAAATTGTCAAATAATTTTGGGTGTCTTAAAGAACGCATTTCTTCTATGAAGAATAAATCTCCCTTGGAGATCTGTCAGTGTAGATCTACACATTTGGGGAATTTTCATTGTGTCCCACCATAATTTTCCCACTTATATCCAGTTTTCCAGTTGAATTTAATTACTGTTATCCATGGTTTTGTCTAAGGAACCTTCTTCCATTTTCATGTGTTTCTCTATGTGGTATTTTTCACTGCTGGCAGGAACCAAAATTGGTGCATCTTTGGAGGTCAAACTGGCAACTGTACTAACATTTAATATGTGGCTGTCCTTTGACTCAGCAATTGCACATCTAGGAATTTAGTCTATAGAAACATAGATATATGAACAAGCACTCTGTCCTTTGCATTCATGGTAGCTTAACATAAATGCATAATTACAAATTGTTATCTAACTCTACACTACCCATGAGCTCCATGTTGGCAGTGATCATGGCTATTTGTTTGCCACTGGTGTATTTCCAGCACCTCTCAAATAAACTGCAGCTGTTGGAAACAAGGTGGAGCAATACATTCTACTATAGAAGCAGGATCTGATAAAAAAAGAAAAGAAAAAGCACATGCACAATAGCATATATCATCCTATTTGGTGGAGTAAGATTCCTGGACATGAATAGAAACAGAATCTGGAGGAATATCCCAAACACTGGTAGAAGGGCTCACCTCCAAAGGTAAAATTAAAGGGTACTTTCACTTTTTCACTATCACCATAAATCTCTGAGATTAAATTTTTTAAATTACATTTGAAAGAGGAAAAAAGATTGATTTTTTAAAAAGCAAATGGTCAGTAGGAATAAAAGATATAAAGCTAACGGATGCTTTTATTTAAAAAAAATAAACAAATGGGCCTGCTCACAACCAGAAACTTCAGTGTTACTATTTCATCACACTTCTTCCCAGGCTGAGGGCAGGGTCACCACTAGGCAATGTCTGCCAACCAATAAGAATTTTGCAGGCAGGCTAACCACTGTTAGAAGGACACAATCATGAGGGTTTCCAGGTGCCCAGTGGTGTACTGTTCCCATGGCAGGTGGGCATCAGTCTCTGCAAATGAACTGCCAGTCTCATTGTGAGCTGATAATGATGCTGCCGCGACCACCTGCCTGCCATATGTTTTCTCTACTTGTCACGTAACAAGGAAGTACATTTTGGCATGCTGATCACTGACAAGTCTGATACTACTGGTTGATGTTTGTATTCCTCACTGTAGCCCTACATATAGCTGAGGAATAGTGGATGAAGGATACAAAATAATACTCTGTTAGCTGACCATTCACTGAATCCCAACATTTTTTTAAAATATATTCTTATTAATTTCAGAGAGGAAGGAAGAGGGAGAGACAGAAATATCAATGCGAGAGAATCATTGATTGGCTGCCTCCTGCACACCCCCTACTGGGGATCAAGCCCGCAACCCTGGCAAGTGCCCTTTACTGGAATCGAAGGGGACCCGGGATCCTTCAGTCCACAGGCTGACGCTCTATCCACTGAGCCAAACCAGCTAGGGCCCAACATTTTGCAGCTAACTAGCATCGCCAGTCTTCCTTTAGTTCTAAGGCCAGCAGCTAATGTCTGAAGAGCTGTACCCCATCCTCAATTCATGCCCTGTTATCCTGTTTCGCATTAGTATAGTGGACAAAGAGCTCCCCACTGCAGCAAAGACAGTTCATTCTCTCTCCATAAATCACCATGGGACAGTCAATAAAAACTGATGTCAACCCCTGGAGTTGCCTTTTTTTACTCTAATGTAATATAGATTAGCAGAGAGTGTGACATCATGAGTCACTGTCTCAGAGCAGCAGATAATCTGAAGAAGATAGTAAAATACGGTAAAAGATGTTTGGGGTACCAATAAACTGCCTTCATAGCCACTGCCCCGTTAACAGAACTCAGGACAAACACCATAGCCACTGTCAAAGATGCCACAAATAACAGATAAAAGCTATGGAAAAATCTTCCAAAAAATACAATTCCCTATAGGCTTTATCTTCTCACTGGCTGCATTTGCTTCCAAGTTTCCTTGCACACACTTACTCAAGGTGAACTGAACTATAATTCAGGTTTCAAGGATTTTCACATCTTCATTATTTAGCCTGTCTTAATATATTCTTGGTATACACAGCAATGCAGCTCTCCCTGATGTGTCATTTCCATGGGATGCTCTTCATGACCCAATTCCTCTCCTTTCTCCAGCTCTAAGAGTCCACAGTGGAAAAACCAATGGTGAACTTTTCTACAGTACACGTGTTAAGAAATAAATATAAAGACCCCATGAGCTCTCTTCCATAATTCACATGGAAATAATTTTTATTCTTGTGCTATTAAAGTCTCTATGTCTTTTAGCACAAGATAACATCTCAAAAGTAGAAAAGTTAGTTTACTCTTTAGATAACTTTTTGAGCTATAAACCTGTTAATGTGATCATCCAAAGATCAGTCTGAGAAGACAGTGATATTTACACTAAAAAATCAGCAATTGAGGTTTCTATAATTAGAGACAAGAGTTTATTGCAATCACTGGCCAAGAACTTCATGCAAACTACTTAAGGAGAGACTTTCAAATAATCTCAAAGAAGCCCAGTCACTTAAAGAGTACATTCCAGAACAACCAGTAGGTACATAAAAATCAAACTTACTGCATAGGAAAAGAATAAGCAAAAATGCCATATTATATCTCACATAGAACAGTAATGTTTAAAAATACACTAGAGTACACTGGGGGGTTCCCCTAGCCCGGCCTGCGCCCTCTTGCAGTCCAGGACCTCTTGGGGGATGCCCGCCTGCTGGCTTGTGGCTGGATGGCCTTCTGCTGCTGCACAGGCTGCTGCTTGAGCTTCAGCAGTTGCTGCACGTGCACGGGCTGGGCCACCACGGTCTGTCCTGTGAACACCGTCAAGTGGGTGAGTCAAGCGCAGAGGCAGGCTCACCCTGAGTTCCCTGTGATTCCCTGAGTCACTGAGTTGTTCAGACTGACTGCCTTCTACAAAGAAGGGCACCAGGATCAGGCCTAAGCCGGCAGTCAGACATCCCTCTCCCAGTCCGGGACCCCTCAGAGGATGTAGTAGTGCGCCAAGCAGCAGGCGGCCAGGGAGAAGCCCGAATCTGGGCCAGGAGCCACACCATTCCCACTCATCCCGGCCTACTGTGCCTGCTGTCACCGCTCGGTACTGCTGCCATGGAGTCGGGAGAGGCTCCCGCCATAGCAGCTGTGCTCGCCAGCCGTGAGCCTGGCTTCTGGCTGAGCAGCACTCCCCCTGTGGGAGCGCACTGACCACCAGGGGGCAACTCCTGTGTTGAGCGCCTGCCCTCTGGTAGTCAGTGCACATCATAGCGACAGGTTTTTCCACCTTAACGGTCGCTTAGGCTTTTATTATATAGATTAAAAAAACAAGAATCAATCCATAACATAGTTTCTCTTTATTTTCTCTGTAAAAGATAAGCCAAATGCACAGGCATATTTATATTTATTCCTTTACAACAATACTGTAGAAAAGTTCACCATTGGTTTTTCCACTGTGGACTCTTAGAGCTGGTTTAAAAATAGAACATGCAATAAGAAATAGTTATAACTGAAATAAGTTTATAAATTTAAATGTTGTACCTTATTTAATGAGTATTCTGTTAGTGACATATGATAAAATTCCTGTGAGTAAACATTACAACATAAGAATATAGCAATTAAATCAAAAGAATATTCAATAAGTATGGGGTTCAAAAGTATAGAGCCCTAGCCAGTTTGGCTCAGTGGATAGAGCGTTGGCCTGCAGACCGAAGAGTCCCGTGTTTGATTTTAGTCAAGAGCATGCACCTTGGTTGCAGGTCCCTCCCCCCCCCCCCGCCCTCCTGCCCCAATCCCTGGTCAGAGCACGTGCAGGAGGCAACCAATTAATGTGTTTCTCTCACATCAATATTTCGCTCTGTCTTTCCCTCTCTCTTAAAATCAATGGGAAAATATCCTCGGATGAGGATTAAAAAAAAGGTCTAAGAAAACATCCTATAGTTGTTGGGAAATTGTAGGCATGACACTCTGACCAGGAGCAAATAGAAAGACAAGAGAAGAATTAACTGGTATTAAGCTAATAAAATCAATTCCCCACACTGAAATGAATATAACCAATTTTTAACAATTCCACAATGTATCAGTAATCAATCTTTATCTGAGAAGATTTTGTTTTGTTTTAACCTCTTTGCATCTCCTAAACATTAAGAGGATATTTTTTTAGCTGCTTAGAGGTAGCTGGGCTGTGGAGTAAGGGGAAGCCATATAAATAACTAAAAAACATCTACAACAATAGTTACTTAGATAGGTTAGATAATCTGTCCAAAAATTATGTGAGAAGTGTCTTCTACAATACAAAAGGCAAAATCATACAATGTGGAATTAGGCTAGCTTACAAAGAGAAAAAATACATCTGTAAGTAACTTTTTTAAATGTTTAAGATTTAAATGCTTTGCGTATAAGTAAGATTTCTTTTTTAATCCAACTCTTAGTTAACTGAGCTTTTAAGGGGTAAAGTAACACGAATGACTTTTATTTAAAATCAGAACAAAAGGGACCACAGTTATACCTAGGGCAAGCATGCACCACTATGTAAGAGAAAGCAGACTCAGTAGAATTATGTGAATTCCCTAAATTTAAATACCAATTCAATAAAAGTTATGACTAGATCCTATATCTCAGAGCAAATAAAATCTGAAAGTATAAAAATAGTAATTCACAGTGAAATCAAGTCATTTAATCTGTGATATGCCCGAAGAGAACTGAAGTCTAGGAGGGTTAGCCCAAGGATATTCCAAGTCTGAGTCATCTTAGAAGCCACCTAAAATAAATGGATGATACAATGCAGGTGGCTAAACGTGCTGTTCATGTGGCCAGGACTTCCAATACTCTGTTGAATAAGAGTGGTGAAAGGGGACATCCCTGTCTTGTTCCTGTTCTTAGGGGAAAGGTTTTAGGTTTTGCCCAGTGAGTATAATGTTCGCTGTAGGTTTGTCAATTATTCAACAATATCAATTAATAAACATAAAAGCTTTTTTTGTCCTTAACACCTGTAAACTTTAGACCCTCCCAGGTGTAGAAGTCTGATTTTGGATGCTTAATGAATCTAGTTGATTCTATTATACCCTATGTCTGTTTATTAAAACATAAAATAACACCACACTACCATAGTTCAAAAAAATTAAGATGAACACATATTTGGTAAACTAAATCATCATGTCATCAAGGAATAAAATGACAAAGTCATTGAAATCATTATATTAAAAGTTCATTTAATAATGTGGGAAAATATTCAGGTTATAGTGTCAAACCGGTTTGGCTCAGTGGATAGAGCGTCGGCCTACGGACTGAAAGGTCCCAGGTTCGATTCTGATCAAGGGCATGTACCTGGGTTGTGGGCACATCCCCAGTAGGAGGTGTGCAGGAGGCGGTTGATCGATGTTTCTCTCTCTATCTCTCTCCCTTCTTCTCTGTAAAAAATCAATAAAATATATTTTTTAAAAAAGAAAATATAGCCTAGCCATTATGGCTCAATGGTTGAATGTCGACCTATGAACCAGGAATTCACGGCGTGATTCCTGGTCAGGGCACATGCGCGGATTGTGGGTTCAGTCCCCAGTGGGGGTGTACAGGAGGCAGCCAATCTGTGAAGGCAGCCTGAGACCCCCGCAACCTGCATTCTGATGCATGTGCTTGCTAGCCCCAACCCCCCTGTCCACTTGTGTCCTAGCTAGCCTTGCAGAACCTGTTTATCTGCAGATAAACCCATTTCTATATGTTTCCAAAGCCCATATGCTAAACCACTATAAATAGCCAACAACAGGATATTGATTAAATATTCACTTGATATTAAATGATAAAAGTACCTCATGTAGAAGTCTATTTAATGACACAGGAAACCATGATATTGAAGGTTACAAAACAGTAAGTACCATATAATTACTAGATAAGTTAAAAATTATGCAAATGCCCAAATGCATAAAAAGAAGATTGGAATAATATACACTGAAGTATTAACAGATGCTATCCCTGGGTGGTAGTTTCTTTTTGTTTTAACTTCTCTTTTTTTCCCCAAAAAATATTTTCTTAGAATGAACAAGTGATGCTTTTATGACTGATAAAATGAGAGAAAATGTTACTTAAAATAAAATAAACCCCAAATAGTTCATAAACAAGGACAGAATGGATAATATTATCAGTATGAGCAGAATTAATAATTACATTTTCAAATAGGATAATTATGGCCACAGAAAAAACTAGGTTGGCATTTTCTCTGAGAATTGTGAGCTTTCCCTACACTGTGCCGATCAACACCAACAACCCTTTAGTACTTTTAAGCACATAAAAATGAAAACCAAATACAAAGATACTATTTTTGGTTATACATACAAAAATTTGACTATATTTATGATACTAACATTTGTGTAAGAAGAATATCCACGCACCCATGAACACATCTGCCTATTCAGGCCTAAAATATCTCTGGAAAGATTCCTAAGTAAACGGTAATACTGGCTGTTTCTGAGGAGGCAAACTGAATCAGTAAGGGACCAGGGTAGAAGGGAGCTCTTCAAGTGTATACCCTTTTTCTTACCATTTCCATTTTGAAGTGAATCAAAATCATTAAAATAAAAAGTGGCCCTGGCCGCGTGGCTTGGCTGGTTGGAGTGCCGTTCTAAACACCAAAAGGTTGTGGGTTCAATTCCCCATCGGGGCGCATACAGGAGGCAACCAATTGATGTTTTTCTCTCACATCGATGTTTCTCCCCCACCTTCCTTGCTCTACAAAATCTATAAAAATATACCCTCGGGTGAGGATTAAAAAAGTAAACACCACACCAAAAATAAAAAGAGTAAAGGAAAAAAACTTAATGGTATTGGCTTCCTAGTAAATAAAAATATCTAAAAGGTTGAATGACATGTTAACTAATTTAAATATCTGTCTATTTTTATATAATAGTTTGTCAAAAATATCCTGTTTCCATATTAGCTTTCGTGCCAAATGACTTCAAAATGTCTGTGTCAGCAAATGAAACAATCAAAGGCAGTTAGTTTCTTGATTTGACTTTGAAAATCTTTAGAGAAAAAATAAAAAATCACTGCTTCATCCATATATGTGCTTTCTAAAAATGTCTACATCTATTTTTAAAGTAAAACATGTTATGTTATTATATAAAACAAAAAAAATGTTTTAAATTACATCTTTCTGGCTGTTTAAAAATTAAACTTAAAAAAATCCTTTTCTTTTTTTTTAAAGTATCTTTGCAAAGGGCAATCTCTGTAAGAAAAAGAAGAAACAAGGACCCAAAGACATCAACCCTGCACTACTACACACTAACCTAGACCCACAGGGTTGGAGGACAGGGATGATGACATGGAGTCAAGGAAGAAACAATTAAATCCGAATGTGAATTGCAGGAAGATAGGCCATGCAAGGAAAACATATTTCTCGCAGACTCTTTTCTTAGCAGGCATAAGGTCCAAACACCAACATGGTACTTGTGCTTGGGGCAGCATCAAGCTGTCGTGTCATTAGCAAGGACTCATCTACCCTGTTCCACCTAGAAACCCTCAGGGAAGGAAAATCCAGACTAAAGGAGGTGACTGACAATTTCTTCCTCATCCATGGTTTCCCTTTTCCAAAATCAGCAGGAAATGGCAGTTCCTATAGGCAGAGGGTTTAAAATGTACCACAAAGTTACTGAGCCTGGGAAATTGTATGTTCATCCAGGAGGACCCTAACTCAAGGAAAAACTGAAAACATTAAGCAAACTAAGTGGGCCTGGTTTAGGGAGAAGCTGTCAACTTTGGTTCTGAACCAAGCTGCATGCTGCTGGAAGAACAGAAACAAGAAAAAATGACATTTAGCAAATCACTTTTTTCCTGTTAAGCCCAGAAAGGTCCCAGGGATCCTCTGCAACAGCCAAGTCAGATAGTGTGGCAGATGGGGTGTGTGTCCTGGAAAATGAGAGCTACTACAAGCTTCAAATTTTGAAGTTGTTCATATTGAGGACCTAAGCACCTTTGAGGAGGGGGCGGAAAATGGAAAGCAGAGAGATGGGAGGGGAAAAAAGGATACAGTAAGAAGGAGGCAAGATATGCCGAAACCGGTTTGGCTCAGTGGATAGAGCGTCGGCTTGCGGACTAAAAGGTCCCAGGTTCGATTCCGGTCAAGGGCATGTACCTTGGTTGCAGGCACATCCCCAGTAGGAGATGTGCAGGAGGCAGCTGATCGATGTTTCTCTCTCATCGATGTTTCTAACTCTCTATCTCTCTCCCTTCCTCTCTGTAAAAAATCAATAAAATATATTTAAAAAAAAAAAGAAGAAGAAGGAGGCAAGATAACAAGAAGGTTAGAGATGAAAGGAAAGGAAGGGGGGTGTTTGCATCTATAAAGAGGGATATAGCGACTACCCATTCCATTGTCACTTTCTGAACAGTGAGAAAGACACAATAAATCCACTTAAACTTAGTGATCTTACTCCTTCAGAGAGCTATGATCCTTGACCACCAAACCAGAAATACTGAAGAGCAGCAATACCACTCATCTTTGTCTTTCATCTTCAAAAACGCTCAGGTGCTGGGGAGTTCAGACTGCCTGCTGCTTTTCTTCTATGCAGCCAGCAGCAGCCCTGGCAATGGGGGATCTAGTGGGAAATGTGAAAAGGCACCAGGCCAACGTCAAGGAGTCAATCATTCTGATGGATTTGGTTTCTCAAGCCATTATTTCAACATTTAGTGAACTGATGAATGATGGAGAGAAGGAAACACCAGCCCTCAAATGGAAAAAAATCATCTGAAGACAAACGTAAGTCCTAGAATGGGGAGAAAAGAAGTCCTGGATTCAGTGGTAAACTGGATGGTAACCTCAACCATAACAACTTAAATATTTCAGATAAACAGATATATCAGTAACATAAGCAGAAGTGGGAACGAATGAGTTCAACCTCCTAGCCTTCTCTTGTGGTGGGAGGAGGCTGGTGGGTAAAAGATAACTAAACCATTCCACAGAGGTGGTAGAGATTCATACTGTAGCTCTCTCAACAAATAGGCCACTACATTCAGTACTCAGAGTAAGTATAAAGCATCACCCAGTGGTCACAGGACGCAGGGGTGTGCGTGTCTCACACTGACACACACCCCTCAAACTTTGTCATTTTGTCTACCACACGAAAACAAATCTTTGGTGTGAAAACACTAAACTTTTATAACTATAACAGGTCAAGTAGGTCAATCAGTGTAAACAAGGCAAAAATCTTCACTACAGGGTTTAGTTTTTTAAAAATATATATACTTTTATTGATTTCACAGAGGAAGGCAAAGGGAGAGAGAGGTAGAAACATCAATGATGAGAGAGAATCATTGATCGGCTGCCTCCAGCATGTCCCATACTGAGGATCGAGTCCACAACCCGGGCATGTGCCCTGACTGGGAATTGAACCGTGAACTCCTGGTTCATAGGTTGATGCTCAACCACTGAGTTACGTGGGCCGGGCGTGACCACAGAGTTTAGGAATAGATCTTTGGCAACTGCTAGTCCATTCCCCTCCTACAGATAAGGAAACTAAGAACTCATACTGTAAAAGGATGCATCCAAGGCCATGGAGTTAGGTGAAAAACAAGGACTAACTGCACTTCAGGTCTGGAGCTCCATATTTTCTTCAATTCCAGCCCACCCTGTGAGGTGGAGCCTGTGCAAGAGGTTTGAAACTGGTTGGTCTTTTTTAAAAAAATATATATTTTTATTGATTTCAGAAAGGAAGGGAGAGAGAGAGATAGAAACATCAATGTTGAGAGAGAACCACGATCAGCTGCCTCCTACACGCCCCCACAATGGGGATCGAGCCCGCTAACGGGACATATGCCCCTTCGGGAATCTAACTGTGACCTTCCGGTTCATAGGCCGATGTTGAACCACTAAACCACGCTGGCTGGGCCAGTCTGCCTCTTTATAGTGGCCCTCCCCAGACTCACTACTAGGAGTACTACACATTGATCAGTAAATGCTGTTACACGAGAGTGATTAGAGATACCAGGAAGACTAATTGAGCCTTTCTGGATTCTTTAGTAAGAGTATCTTTTAAGAAGATAGAAAATGTGTTCATTCTTTTAGATATCATGCACAGATATATTTTTATTGATCTTAGAGAGGAATGAAAGGGGAGAGATAGAGAGAAACATCGATGTGAGAAACATCAATCAGTTGTGTCTTCCTGTATACTCCCCTACCCGGATGAAACCCGCAACCTAGGTATGTTCTCGGACCACGTATCAAACCCACAACCTTTTTTTTTCTTTTTGGTGCACAGGACAATGCTCTAACCAACTGAGCCACAAGGCAAGGGCTGTTCCTTTACATTTTATAAATTAAGGAAAAAAGGTAGTGAACTCAGAAAAAGATAAACGTATCTGAAGTGTAAGAATCTGGACATACACGATCTTCAGGTGCACATCTTGCTGCCTCTGAGGTCACAGAAATGACCTCTCCTCTTCACTGCAATGTGGTCTGACAAATTGTGGACAAGGCTGCAGGTCTGTATTTAAGGTGCTAGTTTCTATTGCCATCCTGAAAAAATTAATCTGTTCCACCCTTTCTGCCCTGCCCCAAAATTACACCTAATGCAGGGTCTGCTTCCATTCCCTCCCTGTCCAGCACATCCAAAGGAATCTGGCTGCTTAAATACTACCACTATTTTACAAATAAACAGAGGCTTCATGAATGCACCGACCACCCATGTAGGATTTTAGTTCTCTGCTCTTAAGATTCAACTACAAAAAGTAGCCTCCCCAGCTCTCCAGCTACATGCGGTACCACTTCGAGAAAAGGTGCTTACCTAATTTCTAATTAGTGCCTAGGTCACTTCTGTGATTTTCTTCCTGTCTTCATTCTTCACAGTCCAGTCCCTTCTTCTCATTTTCTTTTTTTTTTCTTTCTTTCTTTCTTTTTTTTTAAATAAAGAAAGGTCAGAAGCTACAGGTGGCAGAAAGCGGGCCTCGTGAGGAAAAATCAGATGCTAACTGGCTTCTCTTTCGCAGGACTCTACCATGCATCAAAGTCTTGCACGATAGGCTCTGAGGAGTTGGGCTCCGCAGCAACCTGTCAGGCTTTGAAAAGGTGCCCCATACATTGCAGAAATGGCAAAGTGGAACAAGTCACGGACTTATTTCCTCCCGATTCATTTGGACTACTATTGAAAAACAGGGACATTATGAACCCCAAGTCAGGGGGGAATGGGAGCAGCAGGGAGCAGTCAGGGTCCATCAAGCTTCTGTCACTTGGAGCTTTAAAATAATAATGAAAGATTCCAGACAAAAAAAATATTAACTTACTGCCTCCTAGTTGAGTAAATCCCCTGTCAAATCATTTTTAAAAAGAACAAATTACAAGTGCTGTACATTCTCGATTATGAAGAAAAGACACAGAAATCTCCCCAAACCAGACCTCCAGCTCTTAGGAGCGGCTCCTCAGGCTGCCTCATAAAGACGGCAGAGGCAGGATTACAGGAAGCACCCAGCATGAGGCCGCCAATCAGGTGGAGCGGCAATAACCAGAATTCATATACAGACATTCAAAGGAGAAACATACTCATTCTCCCTATTTTTAAAGTCTTGTTTTGTGTTTCAGTCAGACTGCTATGCCTAAAGTCTTGATGAGGTGGGCTCAAAGTCTACACTAGCATGAGGAAATTAAGGAAGGCAAGGTGACAAGAAAACCATATGCCCAGCTTAGAGCTAAAGGATGAGCTTTCGCATCTCTTCTCTAGACCCCCGAGCCTTTTTAAGACTTTCTAGGTAGAAGGCAAATCCCACCTCTTCTGTAAAGACTTACTGGGGCCCGGCCAGCGTGGCTCAGTGGTTGAGCATCAACCTATGAACCAAGAGGTCACAGTTCAATTCCCAGTCAGGGCACATGCCCAGGTTGTGGGCTCGGTCCCCAGTGGGAGCATATACAAGGCAACCGATCAATGATTCTCTCTCAATCATTGATGTTTCCATCTCTCTCCCTCTCTGAAATCAATATACATATATGTTTATTTAATTAAAAAAAAGACCTGGGGACCCTAACCTGATTGCTGACATCAGGCACTGTGAGCTGAAGGAAAGGTAACACAGGCAGTGTTACCCTTCAGCAGTGAGGGAGGGAGGTCAGACCCGGCAAACTGCTACTACAGAAATGGACACAACAGTATACTAAGAGGTCAGAGAACCCCAGACTTCACATGGGGAGACAAATATAGGATAGTGGTAAGATTCTTACAGAAAAACAAGTATGAAGGCAAGAAGCTGTGAAAGGTCCATGGAATAGTGAGAAGTTCTTGTGACATACAGTATGGAAGGTAGAGTAGTGGAGTTAAGACTGGAGATAGAAGCAAGATCCGTAAGTGATATTATGATTTTTTTTATATACAACGGCCTTTCCTTTGCCTTTTATTTTTTATGTCCATTTAAGGAATTAGATGATTTTCTGCAGCAACTGTACAAATTATTAACTCACACCCCGCAGTTTGTGAAATGATCTTGACTGTGCATATAAAAAGCAATGCTGACGGCAATGTGAAAGAAGGCACAGAGTAGAAGGAGCAGGACAACTACTTAAGATAGAATTGCAACAATTAAAATGAGAGATAAGGAGTACACAGACTAAATGCCATAGAAATACTGTGAAAAGGAAATTTGAAAAATATAACTGTGGCAGAATTGAGCGGACTTGGGATGGGCAGACTGCTAATTCTGAAGCTCAGGACAATGGGTGGGTGATGACATTATATAAGATCAATAACAAAGGTAGCCAAGGCAGTTTGTATGCAGGGAAGAAAGTCCTATGAAAGCAGCAAACTATATTTTGGACAGAACAGATGTGAACTAGCTACTGAAATCTGGGTATCCAGTAGTCAGTAGCTGGAAACAGATGTGTAGGCAGAGAAGAAGTGAGGAGTGGTAGATGAAGCCATTAAGTGCATAAGGTCACACAGCAGGTGAGACCGCTCCTTGTCTCTAAAAGACAACTATGGCCGGCTCTATTCACATGAATATTTAATCCAATAACGCCAAGAGACACATTTCTATTATCTCACCGGTTATTCAAATCTGTTCTTCAACTTCACACTTTCTGATGTAATCTTACCCCAGCCAGCCTATAAACAACTTATGAGATATTTTATTCATATTTCACCTCAAAAAGGTACCCAACAACCATACTAGTATGTGCCCTTTCTAAAATATTAGCCTCACGAAAATAGGTATTTGTTAAGTCTCTATTTCCAATGCTTAGAACAAGGTATGGTACAGACTAGTTGCTCCAAAAATAATTGCTAAAAAATAAAAATAAATCTATTTCACTAGACTACACCCTCTGCCTTTCTTAACATATCAGGTGATGAGGCATGATCACAGCAGTAGGGACTGAGTCCTGAAAGAGAATAAAACTACTCAACCTTTCTCCTCAGAAGAAGACTGCCTGCTCATCAGCGCAGCCCAGCCAGTCCAAACACTTTTTGAAGCCAGAAGAGATGAGAAGGCAAAGCTGCAGGAAAAAATACCTTGAAAACAAAACCTGAACTTGCTATAGTTACAGAAGAAAATTCATTCACAGCTCCGTACAGCATGCACTCTAAGCAGGCAAAATGTTAGACATATTCTCCAGAACACAGGCTGGTGTTAATAGTCCTAACATTCTATTCATCACTCTTGAATGGGATGAACATGGCAAAAACTACTGCCAGAAATCATTTCTTCCAGGGTGTGCCATATTTCAAAATGCTGCCCATCATCAAAGTAGAAGCGATGGAGGCCCTCTCACCCATCCTTCAAGGTACAAACTCAGAAACGGGACTCCAGCATAGAGTCAGTGACCAGATAGAGGAAAATGCCAACCTACTTTCCTAGGTTGCTGTAACAAAGTACTATACACTGGTTGGCTTAAAACAACAGAAATTTATTCTCAAGTTTGAAATCTAGGTGTCAACAGGGCCATATTCCCTCAGGATGCTCTAGGAAAGAGTCCATCCTTGCCTCTTCCTCACTTCTTGTAGCTTCTGGCAATCCTTGGCTTACAGCTGCATCACTTTAAAATCCATCTTCAACTTCCCGTAGCCTTTTTCTATGTATGTCCGTGTCCTATCCTTTTTTGATGAAGGCACCAAATCTTTATGTTTAGAGCCCATTCTAATACAGCATGATCTCATTTTAACTTAACTAATCACAACTGTGAAGACCCTATTTCCAAATGAGGCCACATTCTGATGTCCCAGCGGACATAAATTCTTAGGGAACACTATGCTCATGACCATGAAAACTCCAGCAAAGATTGTCCAAGCCAGAAATCCTCATGGGATAGAATTGCAGCATTCAAGGGATACCTAAAAATTTGCCAGAGAAAAGGTAATCAGCAAAGTCAATGCAAGAAGGCAACTCCTGGCATTAATAAAAAACTTGATTCAAATAAGAACAAAAAGCTTCACTGAGATTTTAAACACATTAAAACAAGGAGCTCATATTTTCTGAGCTCGTAACTACATGACCCCAATTATGAAGATGTGGCCCTAAAACACCACTTCTGTCACCCAGTGGCAAAGAACTGACGGAACTTCCACCTTAGACCCAACAGACACTTAGGCATACTACCCTCTTGTACACACGCAAATTATTCATTCCCTCAGGAAAGAAATACTCAAGCACTGGAGGTATTAGATTAACTCTAAAAACAGAGTTGGCACAGGAAGAAACCCTGAAAATTTGGTGCTTAAAAATCAGACTCTCTACTTCTGAATAATGTGCATTTTCTTACTAGAAAAGTTATATATAACATCCCTGTCTACACCCTTATTAGAAGATAAAAACCAGTGGAGGGGGAAAAAATGTAAGACAAGAGCAGTTTCCTTCGTAATTGAGCACATCTGTACACAGTCTCATTTACACTCTTCTACAACACAAAATATTCTATACACGATTATTGAGCCCAAGCTGAAAAGAATCTATTCTCTGTAAACCAGGAGGTATAGGAAGTTACAAGAGTTGCAATTCAGCACATTTTATAGGATTTTTGGCACATGCGGGTTATTTTTAAAGTGGGGAAAAAGCCTGTCCTCTCCCTATACCCAAACACAGCTGAGCTGATTCAGCACAAATCTCCCCCTAAAATAAAATCCCAGTTTGCAGAGAGTAAGCATGGAAAGTTCCAGCCCCAAGGACAACATTGCACAACCCCAGCTGAAAAGATCATGAGTGGGTGGCTGAAGACAAGTTGACCACTAAGCATGTCATATACGCAAGAACCTTCATCAGAAAACAATGAGCAACTTGGGAGTCCAGGGAAGAAAGCCGTTCATAAGCAAAGTAATATGAGAGTATTACCAAGATTTGAGAATCTCAAGGATTCTGGTAACTCATAAATCATTTCCCACAGGTGAGCATACAGAAGAAATTTCCAGGAATGCAGATGAATGTTCTAGTTTCTTCATTTAACTTAGAGAGGCTTTCTAGAGAGGATATTACAATATACATCATACAAATACCACACTTCACCCAAGAGCTATGTGCTCAGCTCAACACCCGGTAGTCCCTAAAGTACAGAGGCACTTTTCACAATCCGCAAATTAAAAAAACAAGAACTAACATTTAGGTGGCAGCAGGCGGAAAGCTACCTTGCTGAGAATAGCAGTTTCCAGAAACTTGCAGTTCTATAATAAATTCTGTCAATTATTCACCAAACAAGGGAGCTAGTAAGTCAAGGATCATTCCCAAACACAAAGGGTAAAGGATATCTAAAATGACCCTTGGTCTCCAAGCATACTGACACATTCCCATCGTGTCGAAGGGGGAGAAGTCTTACTAGAAAACAGCATGGTCAGAAATTGTAAGTCCTTCAAAACATCTCACAATTTGGTGAACATCTTCAGTCATTTATTCAAAATATTTACAGCCATGCTGACGGTAACAGCTAAGAAGGCAAGGACAAGCAACCTGTCAATTTAAATCACAATGCATTCATAACCTTAGGGCCTGTGCTAATCATTAATGTTAAGAACTTTTCCACAGCGTGAATGAATCCAATTAATACGAAGTAAAAAATGTGGAGATGACAAAGGAAAGGTTTGTAAAAACCAAAACTAAAGTACATCAGAGGTAATTAAGAACAAAAATCCCCGACTGTTTCGCACTTAACACAGCTGATTCAGTAACACACGGCAAAAGAAAGAATTTGCAAGTATTTTTCAAGGAAAAGGACAACCCTGTTAAATAGCCAGAAAAAGAGTGAAGGAGTCCCCCTCAAAAACGCTTAAAGAGCCCTGACCGATTTGGCTCAGTGGATAGAGCGTCAACCTGCAGACTCAAGGGTCCCAGGTTCGATTCCGGTCAAGGGCATGTACCTTGGTTGCAGGCACATCCCCAGTAGGAGGTGTGCAGGGGGCAGCTGATCGATGTTTCTCTCTCATCGGTGTTTCTGACTCTCTATCCCTCTCCCTTCCTCTCTGTAAAAAAATCAGTAAAATATTTTTTTTTAAAAACCGCTTAATGACCTCTCAGGAGCAGAGCTCTTCAGGGAGCTGTCCCTGCACATGGGAAGGAGCGTTGAGATTGCGCCTCAATCTCTCCTTGGCTCTGGGCCAAGGTAAAAAAGGGGGGCCTGTCCTTCCCTTCTTCCCAGAAGTCTCACCTATGCCAAGAGATTGAAGAGAAAAGGAAAGCAAGCTTCAACATTGGGTTTGCAATGTTACCTATGACCTCATGTTTGTAACTAGAACATGTAATCTGACACTGCTTTCTCTGAAGAACAATTTGATGAAATGTCACTTCACCGGGACATCTCAAAGACTAATGAGATAATGTCTAGTGGGCTGAAAGCATTCAGAGGGCTGATCTATGGTGTCATAACCACCTGCTGATATATCTGTCCAGTAGGATAATGCAGCTGAAGAGAATGAATTTTTTTGTAGCATGGAGTTGTGTGTTCTATACAAGAGCTGACATTATTCCAAAAAGGATTGTGACCCTTGCTATGGGCACATGATTCAGCACACACAATGGGAAGCAGGCCTTTCTAGATGGCCTCTAATTTAGCATAGCAATTACAGCATAGACACCTGGGTAAAATACTTTATTTCTATGAGCTTCCAATTCTTTACCTGCAAAAATAGGAATGATATACACATCTTGCAGAGTGGAGGTGGAAATTAAATAAAGACAAAAATATTCAGAGTTTATTCTAAAAAAATTCAATAAATGACAGCCCTGGCCCCTTTAAGCTGGAATGAGCATTATACAAATTGCCTTAAGAAATCTGTCTAGTTCACAGTACAAACTGGAATGGCATAAAGATCATACAAAGGTATTCACCAAATTACAAATGAGCCACATCCTCTATAGTTGGACTTCAACACTCAGGATATTCTATCCCAAGAAACAAGACTATTCACAGTAGAGTTGGATTGCCAACATTAGTCATTTCCAAATTGACTTGGGAGTTCTGAAATGAAGAGGCAATCTCAACCTACTTGTTGCACACAAGGCTAATCCTTTGGCAAATCTAGTGGGCCCTATCTCTCTTTATGTATTTTTTTTCTTTTTGTAATTTCCAGAGAGAGAAGAAGGATGAGGGAAAGAAAAACATCGATGTGAGAGCAAAATGTTGATAGGCTGCCTCCTGTACACACCCCACTGGGGATCGAGCCCACATCCTGGCATGGGCCCTGACTGGGACTTGAACCAGCAACCCTTCAGTGCACTGGACGACACCCAACCAACTGAGCCACGAAGGCCAGGGCCCTTTAAGTATTCTTATCTGGATCCACAGTCTTCAGTCCAGTGTCTCCCTTATTCCCTAAAGTTAATTAATTTAGTAGAAATTTATTGAGCACCTACTCTACACCATACACTGTATGTATTGGGCCCTTTACTGGTGAGCAAAACAGATGTGGGCCCTAGTCTGCACAATATAATAAATCTAACGAGAGATAGATATTAACACATAATTTTTCAAATACATTAAGACTTGAAAAATGATGTACAGATTAGTATGTTGGAAGGGCGGTTGCTCAGGGAGCTTCTCTCATTTACCTTGAAGTATAATCATGAGATAAATAGCAGAGGAAACTCGAGGAAAACAGGGCATTCCCAACAAAAGAAACGGCAAGTGCAAAAGCCCTGAGGTGGCAGGGAGCATAATGCACTTCAGAAACCTACCGAAGGCCAGAAAGGTAGCTAGGAGGTGGGTGAGAAAAGGGGTAGGAGGTTATATCCGAGAAGCAGGCCGAACTCAACCTCTTTTTCAGGATTTTCTAATAAAACGAGCAAGAGAGAAGTTTTTAGCACTCTGAGGCTTTTCCACCCTGTGGCTAGAGATTGTCCTGGAACCAGATTATGCCAAATTTTGTCCACCACAGGAAGCAATGCGAAACCAATAGTCTTTGGCAAAGAAGGAACATAATGTAATTGTCATTTGTGAGGCTCCCTTTAGCTGCAGGTGCAGAAGGGACTAGACTGGGAAAGAAAGGCTGTGGAAAAACCGGTAAAAAGACTACAGAAGTCCAGGTGAGAGCAGTTATAAGACAAGGCCGGGGCAGTGCAATGAAAAGAGGAGGAAACATTCATGCATACACCCAGCAGGAGTTGGTGAGAGTCTGGACTAGGAGACATATGGGACGAGAGGGTGTCAAAGATGTCTCCCACAGCAACCGATAGTGGTGTGACTCCCAGAACATGGAGGAGACCAGATTTTCTGACAGGATATCATGAGTTGAGTTTTGAACACGCTGGATTTATTATAAGTCTGATCTCCCTAGATCAGTGATGACAAACCTTTTGAGCTCGGCGTGTCAGCATTTTGAAAAACCCTAACTTAACTCTGGTGCCGTGTCACATATAGAAATTTTTTGATATTTGTAATCATAGTAAAACAAAGATTTATATTTTTGATATTTATTTTATATATTTAAATGCCATTTAACAAAGAAAAATCAACCAAAAAAGTGAGTTCGCGTGTCACCTCTGACACGCGTGTCACAGGTTCGCCATCACTGCTCTAGATCATTCCCATCCATCCCCAAAGAACTCCATGCCCCCATAAGTATGGACCTCAGGAAAGACAGGTTTTGAAAAGAGAACAATCTAAAGCAACATGAATCCTATATAATAAAAGCCTAATATGCAAATCAACCGAACGGTGGACCGATCAGTCACTATGATGCCACCAGGGAGCAGACGCTCAACACAGGAACTGCCCCCAGCCCCCAGGCCAGCCAAGGCAGGTGGCAGTGGGGGCCCACAACTGCCCCGTAGAGGGAAGCAACCAGCGGCAACAGCAGGGGGCAGGGCTGGCGAGCAGGCAGCGCCAGGCCGGCCAAGGAGGGTGACAGTGGGGACCCCCTGATCGCCCCACAGATTGGCCTTGATCACCTGCCATACCTAGGGACCCTACCTGTGCACTGGGCGTCTAGTTTGAAATAATTGTCTAAGTTATTGTCAGCCTCATTACTTCCCAAATGTCTGCATTTATCAGGAAATATACTCAATTTTTAAGTGCCTAAAAAAGAGTCAGTCTAGTTCACAAATTTTCAATGGCATGAAAACCATACAATGTCATCTGTTTACAAATAAGCCTCATCCTCAAATTTTGCTTATTCAATAGAACCAGTGGCAAAAACAAGTAAGGAATAGACATGTATTTGGGGACAGAGGTTACTGGAGACAGGAGATCCTGGACTGAGCATCTAATACTAGGGCAGGTGCTTCAATGCACTCTAGCTTTATGCAATTCCATCTCTTCCAGCATTTCTGACCCTTTAATTGTCTAAACAAGCTCCAACTCTGAACACAGTGGTTCCCGTGGTGATAACTGCAATTATGTCATTTGTAAAGGCTATATTACACAGATTAGAAATACTGATATTCTACTTTAGAGATTCTCGGAAACAGGCAGGGAAAATTCCCAATGAAGGTGCAGTTATTATTACCTTACTAGAGGCCTGGTGCACAAAATTCATGCAGGGGGGCGGGGGGTGTCTTCAGCTGGCCTGTGCCCTCACAGTCCAGGAGCCCTGTGATCGATCACCCCAAAGAGGTAGGCCCTGCCCACCTGGCCTGGGCTCCGTGATGGATCACCCTCACAAAGGGAGGCTCCACCCACACGTCATAGCCCACTGGTTGGTGGCCTGGGCCTCCTCTTTGGGGGGTGATTGTGGAGCCCCCTGATTGCTCAATCACCCCACCAACCAGTAGCCTGGGCCTCCCTCTGTAGGGCAATCATGGGGCGATGGCCGGGCCCCTGACCAATCACATCAAACCGGCCTTGGCTGGCCTGGCGCCAGTGGGTGTCATAGCGTAGTCGTCCAGAAGGTCGTCTGGACGGTCGTTCCGCTGTTCAGTTGATTTGCATATTACGCTTTTATTATTATAGATTCCACAGGCTGACTTGTCTAAGCATTAAGAAAAACACATGTACACAGAGAAACTGTTGTGCTATAAGAATAGAACTAGAGCCCTGGTTCTTTTAGGGAGGTATCAATCTCACCCTCTTAAATACCTGGGAACACATTCTAGAAAACTAAAAGACATGTTGAAATTACCATGGATTCCATTTCTCTACTTTTCTAGGGCCATGAAGAACCCAGACAGTGAAGACTATGCATATTCCTCAGTCAAGATTCTAGTGAAAGCAAGCAGATGGTAAACATGGGATGGGGAGGGCGTCTACCAGCACTAGAGCAATTCCTGCAGCTTCTGAAACCCTTCTAGCATACACTTGTATCCTACCTCTCCCTCAAACCAGAGAAAACATGCACACTCACACACTCTAGCATGAGTGGATACTCATTTTGTGGAAGCTGGAACCCTGAAGACACATCTAACCAAGTACCTTACAAATCTGTATAATGGATTGATGGTCAAATTAATTGCACGCTGACTTACATATCATGAACCCAGAGCCAGTAAAAAAAAATCATAACCGAAAAAGTAAAGCTATGCTGGATTCTATACAAAAGCAAAAGTAGCATTCTTAAAACAAAACAACATTATCTTACTGGCATCTGGAAGGACTAGCATCATCCTAGATTCTCATAACAACCCCATGAGAGAGGAAAGGCAACTAATATTCCCAATTCACAAGTGATAAAACCAAGGCTCAGGGAGGTGCCTAGTAACTTTAATTAAGGCATTTAGCCAGAATTAAATCTTAGAAGTGAATCGAAGTGAATTTCCATAACTGAAATGGAGGCCATTGAACTTAACAAAGCACCTCGGCAGTTTACCTTCAATCTTATTCCTCTGCATTCTAGAAATTATTCAAAATTGTCATATTATAGACTCTCTAGGATGGCCAAATAATGTCTGGACGGGGAAGGTGATTTTACCTCCATTCTCTTGCTTAAGCTGTGACAGGTTGCCCTAATCAGCTTTGGTGCACATGGGCACATAGGCACACATGCTCCCTCTCGGTGCCTCTTAATCACCATGTGCCATGCTCAACAGCTGCACCGATCTGAAGGGAATTGGCAGAAATGTGTGGTGATGTGCTAGCCACCCCCCTGAGGCAGCGACTGCCCTGACTGCTCCCAGACTCAAGAGCACATGGGTGTTCACTGTCACATCTGATGGCCCCAGAAGACAGGCAAGTGGTTTCAGGTGGTGAGTCAGGAAAAGCAGTCCACATCAGGAATGTTCCAGCCCAGCAGAGCTGAGCGGCATCCTCCTCCCCACACAGGCACATAGCATTTATCATTGATACACTGTCACTGTGTGGGACAAAACGAGCTCAGCACAAATAGAAAGCCATCAGCTATGATGCAGAGGAACCAGTAAACGAGGCTTCTCTCACCAAGAAAAGAACCTAATTGCTTAAGAACTGCCACCATATCTGACACTTGAGGTCAGTCCCCTTATCCTGAGACAGAGGACTTTACAAAGGCCTGTCACATGGGTGTTTGAGAGCCAAGCCCTGAGCCACTTGTAGGACCTTTCAGCAGCTGCTGCAATAAACTGTGATTTGTGTTCCCAGCGATGAAAGCGAATGAGGAAGGGCAATCTTCAAAGAAACCAGGTGGATGCCATAACACATGCCACACAACGGGCTGCTCATGAATCAAATATGATATGCGCTGCCACTCCTTTCAATGTGATTTGGGATGAATTTCAATAAAATCCACACGTGTGAAGGAATTCCTTACTTGTCTCTATGCTATTGTTTATGAGCCAGTAAATAAGTGATATGATATCAACTTGGTGAAATAGAGATGTTGGACATTAGATCAGATAACAGGAGACCTAGAAATTGAAAGAGGCTTAAAGCCATCCTTCGCACCACACTTCATGAATGAATACAGCATTCTGTCAAGGCTTATACGATGACAAATGAGCCTATGCTCTGCAGGAACCTGAGAAGGTTTAATACTCATTTTAGTGAATCCAGCTTGCTTTCTCAAAATTAGCAATGTCACCTTATGCCCAACTTCAAAATCCCTTGCAAAAAATTATCATTCTAGTGACTATGGTATATAATAAAATATAATAAAAGTACATTTATTATACACTACTTTAAACCAACAGTTTAAAAAATCTACATTTTAGGTAAAAAATGTTAATATGGCTTCAATGTGTTAAGGCCATTCATATAGTGAAAATGACCTAACCTTTCTGAAGATACAATAAAAACTCGCCCAAAACATGACCTAGTCTGCAAGAATCCCCAATGAATCCAGGTAAGAAAAAGACCATCATAGTCCTTCCCTGAACAGATTTCCCTCCATCATCAAAGGGACAATCCCATTCATTTCCTGTGTTTATACAGGGCACAAAAAACTAACTGCACAAGACACTTAGGGTGGGAAGGTCAGGAAAAATAAGGGGAACTCAGAAGCTCATTACTAGCTCCCCAGAATGGCAAGTTCTGCAGCTGGTCCTAGAATATTATGCTCTAAGAACACAAGGAAATGCACTCTTCAGGCCTCTGAGCGCTGCGCTAGACTAGAAAGTCCATGTGCTCCCCAAAAGGCTCCACAGGACACCACGTGCTCACTCCCTGCTCACAGATGCACGCTCCTATTCCAGCAGAGCCCCGCTTCTCCCAGACAGCCAGCCTATCCCTGCGAAGTAGGGGAGGCAGGAAACAGGGCTAGCCTTCCCTCACCACAAATCCACAGCACCAGCTTTCAGAGGAGGTGGCTGGAGAGAACAGAGCCAAGTGATGGAGCTCAGGGCAATATGCAATTATTACACTGGAATTGAGCCTGAACCCTGGAAAGAACGTGTCGTGAGACTTTTGGCAATCACACTTTGGTCAGGGCCCCAATTTTAAACTTCTCCCAAGGGATACCACTTCCTGATACAAAGGCATGCCCCTCTACATATCAGAGCAATTCCGCTAGACTTGATGGAGAAGTGTCATCTGCTGGTCTCTGAGTTTCCATCACAAGGGCCCAGCTTAAAATAATCCCCAACCACTGGCAAATACGTTTGTCATCACTTACCTTCTTCCCAATAAGCTTCTTTCGAAGAAATTCCCGGGCTTCAAACATGTAGGGAATGTCATACAAAGGACGTAGTTTCTTGTTCTTATCCTAAAAGCAAAATAAAACAGCACATCAGGAATGAAAAGAACACACACAAAATAACCCAAAACACAAATGAACATGGCCAATGG
Source organism: Myotis lucifugus (assembly GCF_000147115.1). Lineage (NCBI taxonomy): Eukaryota > Metazoa > Chordata > Mammalia > Chiroptera > Vespertilionidae > Myotis > Myotis lucifugus. The sequence continues at coordinate 478,017 of NW_005871121.1, forward strand.
CACAAGATACTAGGATGCAGTGAAATATGCTCCCTACTTCTTAGTATCACAAATATTAAATAATTGCTAGATACATAGCAAATGGTTACTTTGTTTGAAATGCTTTAAAGGGAATAAGATTACCTTTTTCATGCAATAAGCTGAAAAGCAAGCAATGGAATGTTCCTAATTACTCAAGCTAGAAACAACCTAATAGTTCAATCAACAGGGAAATACCACCATAAACTATGATATAGAAGAAGCTCAGTAAGTGTTAGGACCCTTCAAATATTTATAGATACATTATAAATCAACTTCTACGATTCCACAAGCCTTTACTAAGCATCTACCAATTATTAGTCCCGTACAACACACTCTGTAGTTATAATCATGGACTCAAAATTCTTGTAACCTAAGAGAATAATAGAAGAAAGCCTACAGATATGAAATAGCAACAAAAATCAGTTTTTAATAAGTGCTCAATTATATGATACTAGAAGCCCGGTGCATGAAAATTCATGCACTGGGGGGGCAGGGGAGTCCCCTAGGCCAGCCTGCCCCCTCTCACAGTTCGGGAGCCCTCAGGGGATGTCCTACTGACAGCTTAGGCCCACTCCCCGTGAAAAGCGGGCCTAAACCACAGTCTGGCCTCCCTCTGTGGGAGGCGACTGGCCAATCAGGGGAAGGCACCACCCCCATCACGCCACTGTTGCTGCCACTGCCAGCTACTGCAGCTGCTGCTGCGGCTTTGTCCAGAAGACGTCTGGTCTAATTAGCATATTACCCTTTTATTAGTATAGATAAACTAGGGACTAAGTGCTACAAAAATTCAGGTCAGTGGAAAGAAGTAATCTGGAAAGGTTTCATGGACAAGGTGGGATTTCATGTGAGTTTGCAGAATAGGAAAAAACTAGGAAGAAAATTCAAATTAAAAACAAAAACAGAACAGCCCTAGCCAGTTCAGCTCAGTAGGTAGAGTGTCAGCCAGTGGACTGAAGGGTCTCAGGTTCATTTCTGGTCAAGGGCACGTACATTGGTTGTAGGCTTAATCCCTGGTGAGGACCCCACTCTCTCTCACTCTCTTAAAAAAAAAAAAAAGAAGAAGAAGAAAGAAAAAGAAAAACAAACCTCAGGTGAGGATTAAAAAAACAAGCAAACAAAAAACAATACAAAAAAAAGGAAAAGAGGCAAAAATAAATAGCTAGTATTCCAACATATACACAAAAATCTAAATATGCTATTACTTCATCTCACAGGCCCCAGACTTCTCCAAAAATAGGTAACAGCTCTACACAATGTAACTATCAGAATATGAAAGAGAGTTAAACCAGCAATTCTCAACCTATGGGTCACGACCCCTTTGGCGGTTGAACGAACCTTTCACAGGAGTTGCCTAAGACCATCCTGTATATCAGATATTTACATTACAATTCGTAACAGTAGCAACATTACAGTTTACGAAGTAGCAATGAAAATAATTTTATGGTTGGGTCACAACATGAGGAACTATATTTAAAGGGCCAGAAGGTTGAGAACCACTGGTCTAAACAAAGATGAAAGAACTGGAAATGGATAGGAGTTTAAGAGATATGAGAACCATTTTTTAGGAAATGAATAAACAGAAATTAACTACAAAATAGATAGAGGGAATAAAAGAGGAAGAATCCAATATTTTGAGTCATGACGATAGGCATTTGAAATCAATAGGAATTTGCCTTTAAAAATAAGAGAGCCGAAACCGGTTTGGCTCAGTGGATAGAGCGTCAGTCTGCGGACTGAAGGGTCCCGGGTTCGATTCCGGTCAAGGGCATGTACCTGGGTTGTGGGCACATCCCCAGTGGGAGATGTGCAGGAGGCAGCTGGTTGATGTTTCTCTCTCATCAATGTTTCTAACTCTCTCTCTCTCTCTCTCTCTCTCTCTCTCTCTCTCTCCCTTCCTCTCTGTAAAAAAATCAATAAAATATATTTTTAAAAAAATAAAAGAAACTTTGAATGTAGTTTATACTTAAAAAAAAAAATAAGAGTGAGAACGGTTAGAGCATGTGTTGAGAAGTAGAAAGATGTTGACTAGGTCAGTTGGTGTAATTACTGTATTGGCTCTCCCCCACTAGGCTCCTAAATTCCATGAAAACAGAGGCCCTATCCATTTCTGCTATTCCCTGTGACCCCAGAGCCAAGTACACTACCTCCCTCATAGTATCTATCTATATAAAAGCCTAAGTGACCGTCCAACTACTATACCAGTAGCTATGACGTGCAGTGACCACCAGGGGACAGACACTCCAACCAGTAGCTATGACACACACTGACCACCAGGGGACGACGCTCAACACAGGAGCTGCCGAGCTGCAGTGACTTGGCAGCTGCGGTTCTCGGGTGACGCACCTGGAACCAGAGAGGAGGGAGCCTGATTCTGGGGGTGCATCACCTGAGAATCACCCCCTCGCAATCCAGAACCCCTTGGGGGATGTTGGAGAGCCGGTTTCAGCCAGATCTCTGCAAGCCAGGCCAAGGAACCCCACTGGTGCATGAATCTTTGCACAGGCCTCTAGTATACTCATAAATAGCTGTACAAATTTGTGAACCCCAAGGACACAGGTAATAATTGAAAAAATTTCACAAAACACAGAAAGGAGAAAATCAAGTACTAATTCCTAACCTAGATGCAGGCTGCTGCTTTCCCCCATGCTGTATGGTGAGTCCACCCAGCCGCGCCTTTGCCATCTAACAAAACAAGATTATCTCTGTACAACCCATTCTATATTCATAAAGTATTTAAATTGTTTTCTTAAATAGCCAACGATTCCCAAACAATTCATCTTTCTCATTCTAATACCCTATAAAAACTAGTCCTAATAAAAATATTGAGATCAAAGGAATCAAAATAAATGTTTCCCCCAAGATCCGAACTATTCCTCGGAGTCCAAGATATATCATTTAAACATTTCAATTCATGGGTATCATCATCCAATTGTCTCCTATTTCTGGTTTAAAAAACAACAACAATAACAAAACGGCAGCAGCAGCATTTCAATGCCCCTTTAGGAAGTTAGCATGCCTTCAAAATGAAGCTGTCTCTAGTCCTTCTCCCAAATGATGTGTGTAAGCCCACATACTCTACCCAGAAACAACTGGAATAGCCAAACACTGACCAAGGTCCTTGGGTATCATAGTCATTGTCTAATAAGTAAGGTATGACCCTAAATATGAAAATCTTTACTAATATAACACGTGGGTTTTCTTACAGAAATTAATAAGGACCATGGGACAGATGAGAGTTGTCTGGCTAGAGGGAGTGTTGTGTGACACAAGCACAGATGTATAGGATTACGGGTATTTTTATAAACATGGGTCACTACTGAGGAGCTAAGTATGATACATAAACCATAAAACAGAGCTTAGGATGACACTCTATGCTATAGTAAGAATGCTTGCTAGACAGAAGATGTTAGGCACCAGTAATGAATGGGATTTTTAATAAACACAAAATCAAAGGTTATCAGAATCAGCCCTCAGAAATAAAGAAGTGCCAATGTACTCCTATTCACCAAGCGATAGAGGACAATTTATTTACAGAGAGTAGTTGTATGATTACACTAGCCTAAGTGAATATTTTTAAAAAATAAATCCAACAAAATATCGACATTTACTTTATGTAGCCTTGACTGCCACAGAATCTGAGTATCTGAAACCTTATCCTACTTATTCTGAAACACCAGCAGTACATGAAAGGTAAGAAATGCAGTCCTAACAAGAATCCAAATGCAGATTGTGGGATGAGGTACATGAAATGTGTGAAAATGCCTGTCTGAACAAGAATCCTTCCCTTAAGACACTCCACAGGACTGGGCCAAGCCAAAATACCCTCAAAAGAATGCAAGAAAACAAATAGTACACCAACAAGCATCCCAATGAAAGACAGAGCAACACTGGAGTCCAATCACATGCCTCCCGTGAAGCTAGGAAAGAGCTAATAGCACAAACTGAAAACAAGACATCACAAGTGAAAACAGAATGATCTCATTACTCTAACCCTTCAGAGCTAGCGGCTATTGGCATCTGCAAACACCTTACAAGAGAGATATTAGAAGTCCCTAAGAAACTATAAAATAAAAGCAATTCCTCCAAATAAAAGCATTTAAAATCTCTAAGAGGCAACTGAAGTAGAGAATGCATTCTAGAAAAAAAAAACACCACAGGACTTAGCTAAATCTTGCCTGCTAAAAAGAAATGTCTAGTTTAGATTCTAATTTACATGAGAATATTTTTAAAAAATAAAAATAGAAAAGAATGTTTGCTTTATCTGGTGGACGGACAACACACAAACCAGTCTGTGCTGTAATCACTGTACATTCTGAGAAATGACACTGTCTGTAGGCCCTGTAATGACTCGTGTTAGCGATAACTTCAGTCTTCCGTAGCTCTCAGGGTTTGGAGGCCAAATGCCCATATCCAGAATCTAAAGACAGGCTACGCATTTTTATAGGAAGATGATTTTTGGCTGGTTTCCTAAATGAGAACAATGGTCAATGCTCGTTTGGAGGGAATGGAAGGAACCTCCAATCAAGGCCTTACTCTCAACCCCCATTCAGGCCTAATTTTTTTCTAGCCCATGCAGTATCCAAAAGAACTGTATACAAATAATCTAATGACCTTGGGATACTGCGAGGTCCCTTAAGCAAGGCTGAATAAACACAAACTACTATGAAAAAAGGAGATGGATAAATGTGGCTCCACTAAAATGTAAAAAATTCTTTACTGAAAAAACACATCATGAATAAAGTGACAGGTTAAAATGCAGACTCTTAGTAGCTGGTAAGCGAAATGCATGAAGAAATGGCAGAGCAGAATGAGAGGGAATGGGTGCAGGGCCACGGTTGTAATCAGCTTGGTGACGCTTACCCTGATCACATTACTCAACGGAGGTATGAGATGTAATCATCTGGAAAAAGGCAGAGAGAACAACCAATGCAAAGGCCTTTGAGTTGGGAGCTTGCCTGGTGAGTTCAGGGACCAGCAAAGACACCACTGGGGCTACAGAGGGACAGCTGAAGAAGACAAATCACAGGTCTGACTTAACATCTGAAAGACTACACTGGCCACTGCGAGAGAATTGACATTGTAGCAAAGAAAGGGTAGAGCAAAGGGAGACCAATTATGAGATTATGACAATAATCTGGGAAGGAAATGAGGTAGCAGTGAGGGAAATAAGATATCAGAACCTGGATATATTTCAAACATAGACAGACAGAATGTAACGTGTGAGAGAAAGGGAGGAGTCAAGAGTGTTTGTTCTGAGCAAATGGAAAGGGCGGGGTGGGGGGTGGCGGCATCAAATGAGATGGGAATGACCACAGGCAGAGTAGACCAGAGAAAGTGGAGTAAGATCAGCAGTGCAATAACGGACATTCTAACCTTCCAAGTGAAGATGTTGGGCAGGCATTGGATATGCAACCATTGGGTTTTGAAGAAAGGCCTGAACTGGTGATATACCGTTCATTTGGGAGTTGTTAGCATATAGGTGGTATTTTAAAAGCTAAGAGATTGAGTCCTGGGGCATGATAACATTAAGAGGTAAAGAATAAGGTAAGAAATCTGCAAAAGGAGACTGAGAAAGAGCAACAGTGAGCTGAGTAGGACGAAATGACCAGAGTGTGTTATGTCCTAGAAGCCAAGGAAAGGAAGAGAATTCAGGAGGGAATGAATTACTATGTCAAATGCAGCAAGGCAAATAAGATGAGCACTAAGATTTGCATGTTGGATTAAGCTAAGTGCGGGTAACTTGACAAGAATAATTCTGGTGGAGCAGCAGGGGCAAAAGCTTAATTAGAATTAAAAGTAGGAATGAGAAGAGAAGAACTGCAGAAAGCAAGTACATGCAACACTTTTGGAAGTTGTGCCACAAAGGAGTACGAAGGGATTATGGGGCAGCTGGCAAAGGAAACAGGTTGAAGAGAAGGTGCTTTTGTTTTTTATTTTAGATGGAGAAATAACAGGCAATGGTCCAGGAAAGAGCAAATAAGTGATAAAGTAGGGCAGAAAAGTGCTAAAGCAAGGAGAGAACTGGCCTACATAGGAGTACCAATCGTTCATATTTAGGTGCGTGGATGCAGATACTGTTAGGTGTGTAGATGTAGGAGTGAGTCGCTGAAGTTCTCTTCTGATTACTTCAATTTACTCAGTAAAGAAAGGAAGAACTAGAAAAAAGAGAAACAATCCAATAGAACAGTGGTTCTCAACCTTCCTAATGCTTCGACCCTTTAATACAGTTCCTCATGTTGTGGTGACCCCCCCAAAATAAAATTATTTTCGTTGCTACTTCATAACTATAATTTTGCTACTGTTATGAATCGTAATGTAAATATCTGATATGCAGGATGTATTTTCATTGTTACAAATTGAACATAATTAAAGCATAGTGATTAATCACAAAAAACAATATGTAATTATATATGTGTTTTCCGATGGTCTTAGGCGACCCCGCCAAAGGGGTCGCGACCCACAGGTTGAGAACCGCCGCAATAGAAGAATTGGTAAAAGGTATGAACTGGCATGTCACAAAAGAACTCCGACTGGACATTGCATAAGACAAAAAGGTATAACTTCATTAACAATTAGGGCAAGGCACATTGAGATACACCACAATATCCATTATATTTGCAAACATTTTTAAGGTGAGAATGTAGAATAATGGGAGTGCCCTTTAACCACTGATGAGATTACAAAATGATTCAACTACTGTGGCATCTTGCCATGGAGCTACTTGCATCATTTGTGAAAGTTAAGATCTGCATGCCTCGAATTAAGAAATTCTACTTACAGGTAGACTTATACCCCCAAAAAGTCTCACATGTGCAGAAAAGTCTAGCAGTGTTCATGTTAACACTGTTTACAGTAAAGTCACAGAGTAGAATACCACAGAGCAGTTAAGCTGAATTAGAGCAACACAACAAATAAACACATCTGAAAAAAAATAGAAAAAAACAAGTTGTAGAATGATATAGTAAAAGTCCATTTAAATACAGACTAAAAACAGTCAAGGAGCTAAATAAGCAGCAAGAAGACAACCATGTTGGAATATAGAATGAACGGTAATGGTTAATGATGTACCATGGGCAGTGGAAGGAAGAAAAGGAAAGCTAAAAAAAACAGGTTAAGGATGAGTACACAGGGGCTTTCAACTCGAACTGTACTGTTTTATCTCTTTGAAAGAAGAGGATCTGAAGCAAATGTGGTATAACATCAAGGTTGAAAAGAAAATGTTTGTTATTATATAACATTGAATAAACAAAAAATGTTTAGGGATAGAAAACCCCAAACTTTGGGCAACTTTTTAAATTTTAAAATACTCCTCTGCAACAGAAACTGGCCATCTATTGATTTCAGAGAGGAAGGGGGAGGGAGAGAGAGCTAGAAACATCAATGATGAGAGAGAATCATTGATCTGCTACCTCCTGCACGCCCCCTACTGAGGATCAAGCCCGTAACCCAAGCATGTGCCCTGACCAGGAATTGACCTTGAATTCCTGGTTCATAGGTCAATGCTCATCCACTGAACCACACCGGCCGGGTGTAACTGGCCATTCTTTTCCTCATAAAAAATGAATTATATTCCTTTTTTCCTCAAAAAAAAAAAAAGTTTGTACATAGATGTATGCTTCCATGAGGCAGAGGGAATAATTTATCTACAAACGTTCTCTCAAATAACCAGGGTCAAAAACAAGTTTGATTTTTGTTTTTAAAAGAGCTTGAACTGTAACATATTAAAGTAGCTGCACGTAATCTATGAAGATCTTAAAACTGAGTGTTGAATTAAAATAAGAGCAGACGTGATCAGATTAAATGGAGAAAATTTCAAACAGTAAATAATGGGCAGTCCCAGTTGCCCTACCATACATGCCATTTTAATAAACAAAGGCTGTGATTTCCATTTGAATTATAGACTTAAAAATAGGAACATTACTACATGCCCTGTGAATATTTACAATCAAGGACCTTTCAATTCCCTTGGCAGCCAGGAGACAGAATCCACAAAAGGTAGGTGGGTAACTTAGAACGTTATCAGCAGCAGCTGGGAAAAGGTTCAAAATCATAACCACCTTGGCCAAATGGAAGATACCTAGCACCTCTATACTTAAAGGACCATACAAAGAAGATTCATATATCCAAACATTTTCAAAGGAATTGTTTATTTCCAGATTAACTCTATTTCATTCTCCCAACAAATAAACCTCTTAAAGGTTAAGAGGGTCTATTAAAGAACGAGGTCTAGGTATGTCACAAATTCATAACAATTCAATACAATTCAATCATACCTCCAGAGAGCAAAGAAGAAATGGTAAATAATAAAAACTGACATCAAATTAAATAAACATTAAAATGTGCTTATAAAATTTCACGGGTGTGCCCGGCCAGTGTAGCTCAGTAGTTGAGCATTGGCCTATGAACCAGGAGGTCATTGTTCGATTCCCAATCAGGGCACTTGCCCGAGTTGCAGGCTCAATCCCCAGTGTGGGACATGCAGGAGGCAGCAGATCAATGATTCTCTCTCATCAATGATGTGCCTATCTCTCTCTCCTTCTCCCTCCCTCTCTGAATCAATAAAAATGTATTTTTTAAAGATTCCATGGGTCTGAGAATGGAAGGGGGTTGAACTTTCAACTCCACGATTATGCCAGATACCAGACCCCTGAAGTGCGTTTCACTGCCTTTATAAGACCCTCACATTTCTAGATTTTCCTGACAAAGCAATTTGATCTTGCTGATCCCATGTTTAAGGATCTAATAAAACATGTGAAAACACTGGAATTTAAGGTATTATAATAATAATTGCTATTGTTAGGTAGGGTCCAAGCTGAAGGAGTTTTAGAAAATGACAGAAGCAGAAGGTCATTGTGACCTTCCTCCTACCTTCTCCCCTGCAATACGTCATATAATAACCCTCTTGTGAGAGGTGCCCTCCCTATACCTACAGCAAAGGACCAGTCTTATTTCCAAAGATTAAGGGACACCATGAAGAATCCAAACCGACAGGCCTTGTTAAGTTTCCCCGTTTACTACATTCCCCTTATACTCTTGAACCTATCTTATTTCTACAGGACTGCCTACACTTTGTCAGACCTGGCATAAAATACTCAGGTCTGTTTCTTCAGTCTCCATTTCCTAATGGAGGTTCCTATATCACAGAAAATGTATATGAAATACATATGTATGTTTTCCTCTTAGTCATCTTTGTCAGTTTAGTTTTCAGACCCAGACAGGGACTCTATGAGGCGAGGAAAACTTTCCTCTCCTACAATAACAACCCTTTCAAAGTAGGCTTAATCAGACAGCAATCCTCCCTGAGTGATCCCCTTCTACAAGGGGAGTGAGGCTTAAAGGCTAAGCGACAGGCCTTGTGTCAGGCGACAAGTAATGGCAGAGCAAGGATCTGATCGCAGCTCTCCCAGAGGCTGAGGCTCCTGGCCGGTGCGCCGACACTGTACTCACTCTCTTGCTGCCAGGAGGCAATCAGCCCCTGCCAGTGGTTGTCAGGTTGTCGTGTGCCTACGGATCACCTGGGAGCGTGTAAACATGCAGCCTGCCAGGCTCACACCAGTTATTCTGACTCAGGAGAGAGCTGGTGTGATTTCCTCAGTTCTGTATTTCTAACAAGTAGCAAGGAGAGCTGTGGGCCACCCGTTGAGAAATGCTGCTGAGCACCATTTCAGCACCTGGCCCCACTTAAACCAACAGAAATAAAAGGGAGTTCAAAGGTTTAAAAAGTCAAATAACGAGGAGCTTGATTAATGCCCAAATGGTTAAATAAAAAACAAACAATAAACAAGTAACAACTAGGGAATGCAGGCTTATCTCTGCATAGGTAGAGAGGGCAGGCAGCAGTTCCAATCCTCCCTGAACTTCTATTACAGAGAAGACAACTTGAAACATTCAAGAACAAGATTTCCAAATATTCCTTAGGTCCAACCACAGGAAGACAATGTGGAATCTGAGAATCAAGAGAGAAAATCAACCCGCCCGTGCCAGAGCACAGCAGAAGGCATATCCTCTCTGCCGCCCACGGGCATCCAGTGCTCTAGGCCAGCGATGTTCAACCCTTTCATCTCATGGCACACATAAAACTAATTACTAAAGTTCTGTGGCACCCCAAAAAATATATTTTCTTGCCAATCTGACAAAAACGTAAGTAAAAAGGAATTCCTAATCATTCAAACGGGACAGCTATTGTTGTGCTGGCTGCCGTCATTTTTTTTTTTTAATTTTTGTTTGACGTCATTTTTTTATTTGACAATCTAACAGAAAAGAGGTCAGTGTCCCTGACTGAGTAGTCCCGTATAGCATGTTTTAAGAATTTTCACACTGGTTGAAAATCGCTGCTCTAGACCTAGACTAGCCAGAAGAAAAGAAGTGGCAAGTCCAAGAATCAGCCACCGTTACAATGTCTCCTTGCAACCTGCCAGGAGGAGAAGAATTTCACAGCATCCAAAGGGGGAAAGGAGCAAATCCGGGTTAGGCAGCCTCGTGTCCTTGAAGGGACTCGCCTGTCATCTGCTCTGCACCGCATATGGTTACTTTTCACAGGAACTTGCACATTCCCAAATTAAAGTACCATTTTCAAGGCCATCATGTAAAGGGGGGAAATCTGTCTCTGGAGACTGCTCTTCTACTCAATTACATTAGCCAACCAAGAGCATTTCCAGAAATACTGCTATTTATTGCTCAGATGCAGTAAGAAGGATGGGGGAGAAAAAGGGGAGCAAATACCAGGTCTTCCCCCCAAACCCAAGACCCTGTCAAGAGTTAAAAGATTCCAAGACAAAATACTTTAAAGGCTCGAAGGGCTCCAAAACCATTATCCAAGCAGGCAAAGACAAAGAGTGAAATAAAACAACAGCACCATCCCTCACAGATCTCAAGGCCAACTGAGAGAAGGCTCACAAGCATTCTATTGATCATTGCTGCTGATCAATAGAATAGAAGCCTGGGCTCTAAACAATTATCCTAGCTGTTGGCTGGTCTCAGTTTCCTCCTTAAGAATCAGCAATCTAACAATTATCTGGCTTAATATAATTTATATGCAAAACTACTCACTTACTTCACACAAGATGTACTACAGCACTAATCACTTTCTGCCTTGTATTACCATAATTTAATTACTTTATATAGCTCTTATCTTCATCTAAATAGTCCTCACTTTGCACCTAACGTCAGTCACACCTAATAACACAGCTCAAATTCCACTCTTTATCTAAGACTTTCCTTTTTTTTTTTTTTCTAGTTTGCTAATTTTGGTCATCATCATGAATGGATACTGAATTCTAGCAAACATAATTTTGACATCTTTGAGATCGTGTGCTTTTTAAAAATATATGTATTTTTTTATTGGTTTCAGAGAAGGGAGAGGGAGGCAGAAACATCAACGATGAGAGAGAATCACTGATTGCTGCCTGCATGCTCCCTACTGGGGATTGAGCCCACAAACTGGGCATGTGCCCTGACCGAGAATCGATCCGTGACCTCCTGGTTCATAGGTCCATGCTCAACCACTGAGCCACACTGGCTGGGCTGAGATCATGTGCTTTTATCTTTTGTCTGTTAAGGTTGTAAATTTCATTTATTGATACTTAAATGTCAAACCAGGTTTGCTTTATTGGAATAAATTTAATTTCATGGTTACATTTTTTTAACCTGGCATTATACATGGCTTTGCTATAAAAACCAAGCAAAATTATTTCAAAACATTGTAAAAATCAGAAAAGGACTAAATATACTGGTACAAATTAAGGCAACTCTAAGTTCACATTTCAGTAACATTTTAGGTAATATAAATGCCATGAGAAAAACCAACTACACTTTGAGTGTTACTAAGAAGCAAAGCCACTTATCTGAGTTAAGTTTTACAACATCTAACATGGATATTAACAAGAGCTAAAATGTCAGGAGACAGAGGACATAAGCCAAAGCTACAGCACTAATCACTTTCTGCCTTGTATTACCGTAAGTTAATTACTTTTATAGCGCTTATCTTTATCTTTCCCACCAGACCACAAGAGGGAATATCTGAGAGGAAAAGGATCTTTATAATACCTAGAAAGCACCTAGCATAGTGCCATATTCCTTTAGAATAAAGGAACACAAAAAGGCCTATCTGAAAGATTTTTAAAACCCAAACTACACTTACTGTGATTTTGGAAATAAATGGAACTGGTTAGTAAATATAAAAGTAAATCAAAACAAAGGTAGGGGGAGGGAATATGACTGTAGGTCCATACCACCATTAGCAAAATCGTCTAATGAATGCCACTTATGTAGCATTAGTTGAATCTGAACTATTTTTAATGTGTCAACCTTCCTACTACTATTGTCAGATATCATTCAATACTACACAAAAATACGTATTACTGAAAAATGATTAAAAAGATTCTGGACTAGGCATCTCACTGTACAAGTGTAACATCTAGGCTATATGTAAGCAGTGATGCAAAAATAGTACTCTTGGTAGTTTCACTGTGTAATGTCAGAAAATTTACAAAATCCAAATAATCAGTGTGTTCTCTGTCTAGCCTATCTAATAATAGACAAACATGGTAATTGACCGTACCTTCACTACGCCTCCCATTGGCTAATCAGTAAGATATGCAAATTAACCGCCAACAAAGATGGTGATTAATTTGCATAGGTAGGCGCAAAGCGGCAGAGCGAAGACTGAGGGTGGCTCCGGCCAGAGCGAAGGCCTGGGTCCTGGGTGCCGGAGGAAAACCGGTGCCGGCAGCCAGGGGAAGGGAAGGCCTATTGCACGAATCTTTTCGTGCAACAGGCCTCTACTGAATAAATAAAATAATAAATTCTGTTACTTATGATCTTTGAAAAAACACACCCTCAATCTATCATTAGCTAATAGTTATCAGGAATTCTGACAGAGCACATATAATACCATTCAGAGTTTAAGCTGAACCAATCATTCTAAAAATATCAAATGTGACAGTTCCACACTAAAATAAATGATGGTGCAAGCTACAATAAAAAGGCAGATAATTTCCTAATGTGCAATCAAAAGTACCAACCTCCCCCAAAACACTTATGAAGTTGAGATTAAACTAAGCCTTAGAAAGGACATTTGACATTATTATGGTCAAGATGGAAGCACAGGAGAAAAGCGTGGTGAACGATTGCAGAGCCCTTCCTTCATTCTGGGAAGGCTCATCTCAAACAACACTAACAGGTGGGAACTTTTGCTGGCCTAGAGCACTCTTCACATGCTGTTCCAATGAGGAAATGGAGCTAAAAAGAAATAAAAAAATAATTAGTGTCTCTCTAGCCTCTTTCTACCAAGCTTAATAGTTCTCAAGATCAATTGCAAACATGAATCAATGTTAACATGGAAACTGCCTTCATTGGAAAGAACTCAAAAAAAAATCTCCAAATAAGAAACGAGAGTTTTAATGTGGAAGGGGAAAAGGAGCAGGGAGACGGAATCTTCAAGGACAGAGCAGGCCTAGAGGTCTGCGAGGAAAGGGAACCAGCAGGGACCAGTATATCACAACTGGCTCTGCCCTTCACAGCTTCTTTCCTCTTCACTGGAAGCTCGTAATTAACCAGTTGGCCCCGAATCATGTTTTCTAGTAAACGGGGAAATCTTCTCCCACATTTCTTACCCTTCGTCCCCAGACTAAAAATGGAGAGCCACTGCCCTCAGAAGAGGCAAGCCCGCTACTTCCAGTACAGGCTTCAAGCCAGATGAAACCCATCCAGCAGCGTGACGTGCCACCAGCCCTCCCACAGTTCTAGGAGAGGAGGAAGGAACAAGAGGAAAAGAAAATAAATCTCTTACAATAGGAAACCAATTTTCTCTGTAACACACAGCAGGATCGGGTGAGCCCATTCAGAAGATAATATCATTTTCTTAAAGAAATGCTTCTTTGTAAATGCCTTCCCTTCTTTACCATATTAAAAAATAATTATTATTATTAAAGTTTCTTCCTGGAACAACACAGAAGGGAAAATGATGCTGGATATGACACCATTATTTAGCTGGTGCCAGTGGAACCTTCAATTGAGCCAGCTTTCCAGTCAAATTTGTGCAATAAATTGTGGTGCATTTCCAAAAATGAGACTGAATTATGTAAGTGCACGGCAGAGAGGGCTCCCTTTGGACACCTAGTTTCTGCCTTGCCAGTTGCATCACTCCACGGTCTGAATCAGGCTGCAAGGTCTAGTGTCACATATTTTATCCACCAATTCAAAGTACTCTGAGCCTGGATTTAAAATTTCAATAAAATGAGGTGTGTACCTTTTCAGGACAGATATCATCCTAACCCTACAGAGCAAAGATGACTCTCTTGTACTGTATAGTCTCCTCTGCCATCAATCAGAAAACTACAACATTTATCACCCACCACTACAATGGAGAAAGATGGGCAACTGAAGTTATCAGAACTATGAACAGCTCAGTCACTCAGATACAGCACCCAGCTGGCAAGGTAATTTCATCACATACACACGATATGCCTTGTCCTGCTGCAGAAAGGGACACTGACAAGCCTGAAGCCAGACCTGCTGGAGGCGGCTTCTGGGAAAGAGACGGTCCCTTCACCCAATCTGAAATGAACATATGCAGAATGTTCTGGAGTTATTTTTGTGCCAGCTGTTTGCACCTAGCGAATAAGCAGGCACATAACCAGATCCCCAGGTCAGGTGAGAGTGGAGGACGGGGGGCATGAGTAGGGAACGTCTCACTCGGCAGCAGTGGTCGTCATCCACAGCTGTCGGGGACCTTGGGGAATGACAGGAGACCTAGAAGGGTGTCTAGGTCTGTGAGAGTGAAGCTTAGCTCCTGCATTATGTTATGTCACTCTGAATCCCCTTGCTCTTCTAGCCATGAAAGAAACTTTAAGTGTGCCTATTTAACAACATTTTTATGTCAATCACATCACCATCTCATTGAGACAACCACACACTTCTCTTTCCTATTTGCTGGCTTCCAACTAACTCCCTTAACACAAAGGGTTGACTCTACTCCTGATTCCTACAACACTTCATTAAAACGCAAAATAAACATCACTACCATTCGAGTGCCTACTATGTGCATTTCACAAATATTATTTCTAATCCCAACCACAACCAATAAAGCTGAAGTTATTAGCTTTACGCAACTGAGAAGTTAGGTGCCCAATGAAAAAACATGCCCAAGATAACACATGCCAGAGCAAAAATAAAAAATAAAATTTAAAAAAAATCCCAAAAGATCTGTCTGGCCCTAGAGCCCATGCTAGTTTCCCTCTATCATCTGCCTCAATACCATTAAGGTAGCAAGAAGTGACAGAATGTCCACTGGCTTTCCACTCACATCTGGTTCCACACTCAGTCCCTTGCAAACCAGGAAAGGTCAATTAATTTCAACATGTAATGCACACCCACCACAGCCACTAATCCTGGGAAACTCACCAAGATTAACTAAGTTGGATGCTGTATTTGTGCCAGTTACGAAGCTATTGTCACTCAGTTTCAGACCTAACCTTTTTTAAATTCCAGTTTGTAATGCTGGGGTGGGAAAACTGCCAACTTTGTTTCTGCTTTGCCAGCTGGTTCCCTGTTAGGCTCTGCCAATAGAGGATGTTAGAGGGAGAATGGACAGGAAGAAGAGACAAACGCTTCTCCAGAGCAATACTGCTTCCTCCCCAGTATTGGCAACTGATTCCAGCTTGCGGTTTTCCCAACACTCCCCAAAGAAGTCTCATCACACCGCCTCAGATCACCAGTACCAAGCACCTGGCAGCCCCTCCTGTGAGGTCTGGGTTCCAGCTCCAAAAATTACTCCTCCATGCTTAGAGACACACACATCAACTCAAAGGGGGTCTCAAACCCACTTCCAATGGGTCCATCCTCCCCTCACTGAGGCAGATGATGGTCAAAACCTCCACTAGGGTTCTCTATTAGGCTTTTTACTATTTCCATACCTGATTAATAATTCCTTATATTAAATTGTCTCTTAAAATAGCAGGTGTGGTTTCTTCTCCTTATACAGTGGCCAAAGCACCCTGTTTATGTAACTGGACAGATAAATTTTCAACCATCAGATAATCCAACTCTCTTGATAATCAATACTCTCTTCAGAGAATATTGCCCTTTACTGTTCCAGACTACCCCCACCCAGCTAGTTTCCATACAGCAGGACCACCTACAACGTAAAAGTGAGCACAAAGAGCCAAGAAAAACAGGAGTGCACATGAAGAGCTTCCACAGTTAAAATAGGTGGTGGCTAGAAAATCTAACAACTTGTAGCACATACATTACACTAGAGTAAACAAATGACTTTCAAGCCAATATAAGTCTAATCTATGAAGTCCACAACATATAAAGTTAAACAATAAAAGAACAATGTACCCTCCAGGTCTTTTCTACCTCATACACTGTTTAACTCTCTTATGAGGCATGAATTATTTTGTGATCTTAAAGCCCAACCATAAGGAGGCTACATTCATGGTTTCCGAAGTTATGATCATGGTAAAGATGGAAACGTAAAAACCTAATATGTGTCAAGGTGGTTACTATATTGCATAAAGAGGGATGTAAATAATTTGAAGGTTAGTAGGGATGGCCAAGAATATCACAGGAGTCCTAGAATATCAATAAAATACCATTTTTCTCCCACAGCAAGATGGAAAAATTGGAAAATTTACACCAGATTTGCCACCACATATTTGATTATGCAATGTCACTAAATGAAGCCTGGAAACTTCGTCAAAAATTTTTGATGGAGCTCAATGATGGAGCACACCTGGAACTTAGGGGAAGGAACTTTAATGGAGAGACAGCTTCATTTATATGCAAGATGAAAAAGTTCTGGCGCTCTGTCTCACAATATTGTGAACATTCTTAATAAAAAAAATAGTTAAGACTAAAATTTATTTAATGTTACAACAAACAAAGGGAGGGAGGTCATTCAAGATAATATTCTGATTTCTTTCATCTGGGAGAGGCACAAGCATGCTATCAAATTCAAAATGCATGTTAACATGAGAATTTTCAAATATGAATCCTAATCTTTGGTTGACTACAAAAAGAGATTAATCAGTCACTAGTTATAAATATAACCAAATATGCTAGCTCAGTTCTGGTCCCAAGAACTACGTTCCAAGCTGTTTCCTTCCTCAATAAGCCTCAGACTGAGCCTTCTACTCTTCTTTTTACATTATTCCCATGCCTAGATGTGACTGCTGCCTCAGTGCTCAACACCTTGCTTATTAAAATGCCAAACACTCTGCAAGGGCAAGGCCAAATGCCACAAACCCCTGAGAAAACTGTTCTCTGAGCTCTCTAATCAAATATTCTCTTTTCATATGGCACACTGGGCCCAAGTCACTATATATGCTTCTTACATCCCATAGGTGATTAGAGGCTATCTGAGGTTCAAAACAGCATTGTTTCTCTTAAAATCCTACTATACTCATTTAATTCTCAAAACAATTCAACAGAATAAGCAAATACTGTATTTACACAGATGAAGGAAAAGAGGCTCAGTGTAATTTTTTTTTAAGAATTAAAACTGATGTTTGGAGCGTGAAAAGGAAGAGAAAGAGAGAGAGAGAAACATCGATGTGAGAGCAGAACATTGACCAGCTGCCACCTGCATGCACCTTACAGGGGCTATAACCCACAACCCGGGCATGTGCCCTGACTGGGAATTGAACCAGCAACCTTTTGGTGCATGGGACTAAGCCCAACCAACTGAGCAACACTGGCCAGGGCTCAGTGTCATTTAGGTCCTGGGCCACACCAGTAGAAAATAGTAGGGGCAACCCAGCTGGGTTGGAGCATCAGCCTGTACTCCAAAAGCTTGAGTGATCCCACATCGGGGTGCATGTGTGGGTTGCCAGTTTGACCCCACATCGGGGTGTGTACAGGAGGCAGCCAATCAATGTTTCTCTTGCACAGGTACAGGAAGCAGCCAATCAATGTTTCTCTTGCACACTGATGATTCATTCCCTCCCTCCCTCCCCCAGTTCCTTCCTCCCTCCCTCCCATCTTTCTTCCCCTCTTTCCAAAATCAGTAAAAATATCCTCAGGTGAGGTTTTAAAAAAGAAAGAAAATGGCAGGGGTAAAAGTTGAACTCTAATTTAACTGATTCCAAAATTCATGGCCACTGAATTTTTTCCCCCCAAATTCCCAAGGTTGAACATTTATTTGTCAGATATTTATTTATTTATTTATTTATTTATTTATTTATTTATTTATTTATTTATTTCCTGTTTGTTTGTATGACCTTAAACTCAGTGGGGATTGGGGCCGCCCCAGTAATTAGTAATTAAACATTAATACTTCTGGAGTGAAGTCTATGCATAGTCATACAAAGTGGGATAAATGAGTAAAATTAATCTGTCCGTTGGATCAAGTTTTGCTACCAACTTGGTTTTAATGACAAACATTTAAGAAAGGAAACAAAATAAAATCAACTATTGGTTTTCAGAGTTTTTTGGATTTCAGAAATCTAGAAATGGAATCATGGGCCCATACTTGGATATAGGGCCTAGCCTTCTCATCATAATGCAATTTTAAAAATGCGACTCAAGTTTTCTATGCCTTATTTTCTTCTTCTATGTTACCTCTTTTGTTCAGTATTTTATTATTGAGATAACTAATGGCTGGGAACAATCCTCTGGGTTGGCACTTGTAAATTATTAAAGAGTCTTGAGACGAAACATAATTTTGGAAGGCATTTTGGGGAGCCAGAGGAGTTGGCAATAGGAACCAAGTCTCCTGTCTCTCTGGACCCCTTGCTTTTTATTAACACAAATTGTCCTAAAGCAAGGAAGATATATATATCAAAGGCAAGGTTTAGTATACAGAATCCATTGTCAGATTGGGGGAACTGCCTACCACTGTTCAGGTGTTTGGCCAGTAGAAGGCAATAACATGTAGATTGAAATGCCCTCAGCTGTCTGGAAGTAAGCAATCATCTATGCCAGCGGTTCTCAACTTGTGGGTCTCGACCCCTTTGGGGGTCGAACGACCCTTTCACAGGGGTCACCTAAGACCATCGGAAAACACATATATAATTACATATTGTTTTTGTGATTAATCACTATGCTTTAATTATGTTCAGTTTGTAACAATGAAAATACATCCTGCATATCAGATATTTACATTACGATTCATAACAGTAGCAAAATTACAGTTATGAAGTAGCAATGAAAATAATTTTATTTTGGGGGGGTCACCACAACATGAGGAACTGTATTAAAGGGTCGTGGCATTAGGAAGGTTGAGAACCACTGATGCAAATCTTTAGGTGTGGGGAAATGCCCTTAGCCATTTCCAGCAGGCAGTCCTCAAGGTTCCATCAATCTTTTGATGAAACTTCTTGCATTCATGACATGCTGGAATTAGCTTCCGGCAAAAATATACCTGAATTCTATTACAAGGTGCCCAAGGACCCTCTGATACCCTCTAATAACTTACAGCAAAAGACTCATTTTCCTTCTTCCAAGCACTAAGCTCTTTGACCTACAGGAGTAGAGTTCCTATGGGAAAAGCAACCCCCTGGGGAGGTGTGCACAAGGTGACCTTCTCACCCAGAACCTGGGTGCAGGCTCACCACTAGATGACAAGAATGCTAGGTGGCTCCTAACAAATGGTGCTGAATGCAAGAAAACTAGCCAGGGCACTGCTGATGAGAAGCCAGAGCATCTTGCCACTTAACTAGACTGTCCACCTAATAAATCTTACAGATTTGAACACAACCAAAAACCAGGAGGTTACAGGGTGGGGGAGACAAAAATTCAGAACCACTCGACATCGCCACTTCCATATTCCCAAAAAATAAGGTGTAGCCCAGACAGGGTTTTTTATCAATACTAGTCAGAAAATTTCAATGTACAGCAAAGGATGAAGGATCAGCAAACCAAATGAAATGGGGAAACAAGAGAAAAACATTCTGGCTAAGCAAACGGATCAGCTTCATAAAATATATATACAGTGGACAAAAGGGGCCACATGCTAACCTGACAAGCTCAGGGAAGGCCTGCATGGCAGTCCTGCAAACTCACAGACCTAAAGTAACCACATAGGATGATCTGAAATTAAACTTTAACTAAAAGCAGTTATGGTGAGTAGTTAACGTCCTAGGCCCATCTCTTCGCCATGGCCCTATAACAAGGCACTGGAGAAGAACTATCTGCACACGTTTTTTGTTTTTGTTTTTTACTTCAGCACACAATATTTCTTTAAAGGCAGAAACTATCTTTTGCAGGCTGGGGTGCTGCCTAGCACATCTAAACTGCAAATGCTTAGGTTATAATTAAGTATGAAAACATACCATTATGTAGGATGTTCACTACCATAGTGAGAAATGGAAAATAACCTTAATTTAGCTGTAAAAAAAAATTCAGTTATTTGTCTCACACTAGTTATGAACTAAGATTTAATCAGACAGGGATGGGCTCAGGTTTACACATGTATAATTTATGAATTTTTAAAAAGGGCCTGCCAATCGATTTGTGTGTAACTAAGGGTTATGTTTAAGCTTCTTAACTGAATTAATATACTGACAATTGATTGAACTATAAATCTACCTCCAACAGTGAAGCACCATAGAGTGTTTCCTCGCAGCAATGCACTAGCCTGGCTCACAGAACGCAGCTGAGAGCTGGGAGAGAAACAAAGGGATGGACTTGGGGGGGGTGAGCTAGCCAGAAGTTTTCTGGGTTAAACTACATTTAAAAAACACTATCATGTGCCAGTTGCTGCAGAAAATTGTCCCTGCTCTCAAGACAAGGAGAAGCTTGATAGACAGAACACAAAAGTACAGTGTTACATATATACAAGGTGCGATAAGAAGAGCAGAGAGATGAAGTGCCTAAAATCCTGAAAAGGTCAGATAGGTCAGATATGCTTCACGAGGAGATGATATTTTAGCTAAGTCTTGCTTGAAGGATGATCGATTGCTACAGATGTAAAAATGGATGGCCCATTTTCTTAGGGGCAGAAAGAGAATATTGGGGACTAGCTAGTTGTTATAAGAAATGAAATAAGAATCACTAACCATGCTCTGTTTACCATGATTGTTTTGTTCTGATTAAAGAAAGCACATTCTTACCTGGCTGGGAGTTGTACACCCCCTGGATCTGGGAGTCAACCTTGGAATGCGGTCCATCCCCATCCAAGAACTGCCTACTATCATGGAAAGATTAACAACCTTGTTGCCCAAACAATGGAGTCCCGTGGTCCACCGCCCCTCCCACCGCCCCCCCACCCCCAAAAGCCCACCTTGCCTACTTCCCCATGCCTGTGATTCCTGCTTCCCCATGTAATCTTTGTCTTACCCTATATAAGCAGCTGGCTTATGGGGAGGAGGGGAAGGGGAGGTTAGAGAGCAGATTTTGGCAGTATTGGAATAAACATTCATATATGACTCAACCCTGTCTTTACTTAATCGCCTCAAATAGTAACAGGCAACCCGGATCCATTGATTGTCCGGTTACAATTTGGGGAAGAAGAAGTAGCTGAAATTCTAAGGCAGTGGTTCTCAACCCTCTGGCTCTTTAAATACAGTTCCTCATGTTGTGACCCAACCATAACATTTCGTTGCTACTTCATAACTGTAATGTTGCTACTGTTATGAATCGTAATGTAAATATCTGATATGCAGGATGGTCTTAGGTGACCCCTGTGAAAGGGTCGGACCGCCAAAGGGGTCGCGACCCACAGGTTGAGAACCGCTGCTCTAAGGAAAAGAAAAAGAGGTAGGGGAATAAGGACACCAATGATCCAGTTTTAAGAGCCATGACAACAGAGTCAACACATTCAAGCAGTCACAATAAGGACTGAAATGTGCCCAGCAGAGGTGGCAATAACCTCAGCAAGAGCCATTCTGAACAGTTTTCAGTGGCTGAATGAACAGTTGATAAAACCTAGATGATGGTGTACACTCATCTTCCAAGAAAGAGTGTTAGGCAAAAGAAGTATTGAAGTCAATAGACTTTTTCTTAAAGCAAGTAAATAAGTGAAAATTATTGCTATTGAATGGTTTAATAAATTAAAGGTTGGGGAATGGACAGAAAGGTGACATAATTTTTGTCATATTAATATAGAAAGATTTAATTATGAGTGATTCATAAATATTCTACTTCCTGACCTGCTAATTACAAACTGTGTGATCTGAGAACTCTGTATTTATCTCTAACAGGAACTTAAGCTTATTCATCTCTGTAGCCCCCAGCACCTCGTATTGAATCTGACATATGTGCACAGTCAATTAATGTTTGTTGAATAAAATTACTTAATCTCTCTGGGCTTCCATTTCTTCCTTGGTTAACAAACCAAAAAAAGAAAGAAAGAAAAAAGTGGCTGTTCCTTCTAGCTCTAAATGCCCACCAGTCTGTAAGTATTACATAAAATGGGTCAATTCCCTATGATTCCTTGAAAATGTGCCATGTGTCACATTCAAGCATGAGCACTGAGAACATCGAAGCTGCACCCATTCATCTAATAATGAGACTGTGTGGTATTCTTGAGATTATTCTTTGAGGCAGAAATATCTTCATTAATACACAGAAGGAAACAGAAGCTAGATCTCTTGAGAAAATGTTTTGATGCATGTAATTCTTCTGCCCTCCCTTTCCCCAATGTAATTGTCAGTCTGCACAGATATGGGTACTACTTGGAAATCTTAAAAATGTAAAAGAAACCTTTAAAGTTCATTTTTAAGAATTCAAAGGCAATAAATCTGCAATTGTGTAAATGTCTTATGTCTTCTAGGCCTAAGCTGTTTAAGTTTTAATCCAAATTGGGAACTAGGGACGCAGGAAGAACAGAGAGAAAAGAAACAAAGAGCCAAATTTCAGAAGTAGACATTAAAACATCAACACTAATCAACAGTTTCTCAAAGTACTCAAATGAATAAACAATTTCCACTATCAAGAAAACCACATACTCATAAAAATCAGAAGGTGACTGTCCAATATTACTGTGAAAAAACAAAAAAGCCAGGAGGAAAGTACAGACTCTGATGAGGCATTGGCATGAAACTGTGCCCCTCCTCACCCCCATCACCATCACACCGTCCCCCCGCCGACCACCCCTACAACCCTAGTACCTCCACTTGGCCCCTTAAATCTTCCCAGCCTTTTCTAGACCTCCTAGTCTACCTGCAAAATCAAAATTTAAATATAAAATAATAGGTCCCCATCCATATGCATTTTGAGCAGATGGGGCATATAATTTAATCTATCTTAATCTACAGGGTGTACTAGTATTTAACTGGCAAGTTTTAGCAGTGAACTTTTTTTTTTTTGGCCTGGGATCATTTTCAAAGGACATAGATTTAATCCCCAAATGATGATGTGTTCACACTTGGTAAATTACATCACTTTGTCTATTTTCTATACTGATCCACAAACATTTAGTTGATCCAAACTGAAATGAAGTAGCGCTGTTTAAAATTTATTGAAAATAAATTTATTTTCAGAAAAAAACTGAAAAAAAAATTATGATTATTTGTGTTATAAAAAGATTCTCCTCTCTACATGGGAACTATGTCCACAGGATATAGGGATGAAAACAATGATGGCTTTGCTTCCTTTTCATCTCATTTTTTCAACAGCTTTATTCAGTGTTTTCAATGATAACATATTATCCCTCCCCATTCCACAATGAGGTTGTAACTTAAGAATTATGAGTGGCAGCGGCAGAAGAGTTAGTAGACAGTGTTCCAATGAGCAGATGGATGCATGACAATGAGGGGAAGCTTACACTGAGTACCAGAGGCGCACCCTCACAAAATTATGGTGGAAAAAATAAAAGCAAATATGCAAATTTGGGTCTATCCTAAAGGGGCTTCTTAATCACACAACCCATATGGGTTAGGTATATAACATTATATCCACTGAGTCATTCCAAAATTCCTGTAGCTTAACTCAGATGCTCACACTTTTTTTTAATGTATTTTTTTATTGATTTCAGAGAGGAATAGAGAGAGAAACATGAATGATAAGAGAAAATCACTGATCCGCTGCCTCTTGCACGCCCCTAATGGGGATGGAGCTCCCAACCCAGGCATGTGCCCTGCCCCAGAATCAAAGCGTGACCTTGTTCATAGGTTGAAGCTCAACCAATGAGCCCCGCCGGCCGAGCAGATGCTCACACTTTTCTAAGAAAAAATAAGTTGCTAAGAAACCTACAGCAAAGGATAAAAGTAAAAGCAAAAAAAGGTACAAGGAAAAGCAGGAAGCAAAGAGAGCCATAATCCTTGTATTGAGGAGGGGGCTGCTACTCCAAACCCAGGTCTCCAGTTTAACTCTTGGGCAAGTTCCAGTACTATAAACCAGCAGGATATATGGTTAACCTAAAGGGTGGACAGAGAAACTGTTCCAAATGAGATTTTAAGTGAGTCATGCTCAGTAACCCAGACAATTACATCTACTTATCTAACTGAACAATGTATTTTATCAAAGGAGCTATTAAGAAGACATTGCATATTCCTAAAATTCAGTGATCAATTTAAAATGCAACACCAAACAACAGGGAATGAAACAGAACATCCTTTACAGCTGTAGATTTACCAACTTTAGCCTCAAAATTTTATGTTGGAATGTAGCAAAACCTGAGGTCTTGAAGTGTAATCAAAGAAAGAAAACAGAGAAGCAAAAAACAAATGATGTCCACAAATCACACAAAATTGGTATGCTCCAGGCTTCAGGCAGCGTCCTGAAAATGTCCCTCGCTTTTTTTTAGACACCTTTCCTAATGCAAGTAGATGTGAAGGTAGAAACCAAAATTGTTTTATTTTCTTCTGTACATGCTTAGAAAGCAAAAGGCACAGAAAGGTCCTGGGACTAAATAAACATGCCGCACAGCTTGGGCTATTAAGGCAGCCAGATCTTCTGCAATCTCATACAACTTAAATTCAATGATCTGTGCCAAGAGTCAGATAATAGGAAAATTTAAGTATCCAATACATATTGTCCTTAAACACTATCCTGTCAACCACCATTAAGTACCATTTTGCTAGCCTGTAAAATTGATATTTCATATCCAGGGAGTGCACAATAGATAACTCTGGGAAAGCATTAAGGCTTTGGACACACATTTGAGGTTTTGCAAATAAACATTAAAAATCAATTCAACAGCAAGAATGCTAACTAAATTTTATGACTATCGAACATCTAGCAATTACAGTCACCCAGAAAGATATTGAATTGTTAAATTACTTTTAGGCCAAAAGGCTCGAGTTTCCCAGTGGCTACCACAGATGATGTTTCTTAAAGAATGTCATCACACCCCCTACCAAACTTGTATAAAGAATTCTTTCTTTCCTCTTTGAATAGCATGCATCAGAATTCACACGATGAATCAATATCATTTCTGTCTCTGCGTAATGAGGAATCCACTCACACAACTCAAGTAGTCATTAAACAATCTTGGAGGAGGGCTTCACATCTCACCTTTTTTCTCTGTGCAGTTCATCTTCCAATTAATTTCTACTTTGATTAACCCTTTGCCCCCTCCACTGGTCAATTAAAATGCTGTTCCTTAAGTCAGCACCCTTTTCATGATTACCAAGTTTCTCCGGTTCTTTCTGCTCTCACACTGGTCCTGCCTTTTTCTACAAACTACTCTTCCAATATTCCACACCTCCGTAACATTTCCAGCCTCTCTGCCCATTTCACTACTACACAAGAGTTCAAAACACAAGTCTGTGAACTAGGGCCGGCCTGTGAAGCTGTCCCAGTTTTCACAAAATGAAAAAAGGGAGAGAATGTGGCAAGCCTGGGGTTGAATAAACATACTGTAAATTCTTTCTAGATTGAAGGACTACCATTATTCTTAAATTATATATATTATATGTAAGTGTATTATCTACACTAATAAAAGAGAAACATGGTAATTGGCGTACGACCGCTACCCTTTTCATTGGCTAATCAGTGAGTATATGCAAATTAACTGTCAGCCAAGATGGCGGCCGGCAGCCAGGCAGCTGGAAGCAAGCATGAGGTTTGCTTGCTGCGGACTCCAATGTTCCCCGCCTCACTTTCCGGCCTCTCAGTTGCAACTCTAAGCAACTATATACTATGTTGCAAATAAGAAGGTAAACAAAACACCAGAAACCAGCCGGACTGAAACCCAGGCGGACCAAAACTTTCTATCAATGTTTTCAGCAACGAGGCCTCAGAGCTAAAGCTGGCCCAGAATAAAAAAAAAAAAAAAAAAAAAAAAAGAAAAGAAAACAAGGAGCGGTTGGGAGCTCCAGTCACTCGCCACCCGGAAAACAGCCCTCAGCCCCTCACCCAGACTGGCCAGGCACCCCAGTGGGGACCCCCACCCTGATCCAGGACACCCTTCAGGTCAAACCAGCCGGCCCCCACCCATGCACCAGGCCTCTATTCTATATAGTAAAAGGGTAATATGCCTCCGGCACCGGGGATCAGTGGAGCAGCGAGGCTTCCCTGCACCGGGATCAGCGTGACAGGGGGTAGCGCTCAAACCCCCTGATCTGCCCTGCGGCTCTGTGT